>NW_026946404.1:0-389195 GCF_033847375.1 Trichoderma aggressivum f. europaeum
TATATATATAGAGAGAGAGAGAGAGAGAGAGAGAGAGAAAGAAAGACTTACAGTCTCGTCTGTTAGACGACCGCACGCAGACATGGGCAGGATCGCATTGTTGCGGTAGGTAATCTTGTTGACCGTGTACCTGGGCCCTGGGTGGCTCTCGCCGGGATACGTGTAGCCGTGCATCTCGCCAAAGGGGCCTTCGGGGTGCCTCTCCGTGGTGGACATTGTGCCCTCGAGCACGATTTCTGCATTGGCCGGGACCAGGAGGTCGTTGGTGTCGCATTTGACCAGCTTGACGGGCTCTCCCGCAATGGCTCCCACGTATCCAGCCTCGCTGACGCCGTCGGGGATGGGCATCGAAGAAGCCATGATGGCGATGGGAGGGACGCCAAACGCCAGAGCCCAGGGAACCTCGGTCTCGCCCTGCTTCTCCCACAGGTCGTGGATCTGCCGGATGTGCTGAGGGCTGACGACGAGGCCGGCGAGAGTTCGCTTGCCGGACACCATGGCGCGGGCAATGGACCAGTTGGTCCAGCTGCCGTCGGGAGAGCGCAGAACGTGCATGCCAAAGGTCTGGATGTATTTCCCGCCGTCGGACTGGTGGACCATGGGCACGGGGATCTTGGTCAGATCAATGTCGTCTCCCTCGATGGAGTTTTCCTTGATGGGACCGGTGGGCACGACAACTGGGTCAATGGGATCGAGGCTGCTTGCGGACAGCATCTTGTCGATGATTTCACGCATGCTGGCAGTGGGAGGGAGGGCCATGTGGCGAGCCAGACGGCCGTATCTCTCGCTGGGAGACTTGCGGAGAGAGGCTGGAGCGCCGAGGATGCGCCAGAGACCATCTTTGGCGCCGATGACGTTGTTGAAGAGAGGTGCCTTGTCGTCGGTTTCGCAGACGAGGCGAGTGATTGCGGCGGCCTCGAGGTTTGGGTCGATGGGGGCGTCGATGTCGACGAGATCGTTGTCTTGGCGGAGGGCGTTGACGAAGGAGCGGAAGCTGAGATGGGGAGGCTCGGGGTCTGAGGGTTCACGGAGGGTGGTTTGAGACATGATGAGTTTGATTTTGTAAAAGGGGTTGATTGTTGGTTGGTTGTAGATGTGATGGAAGGATCAAGTGATGTCGACCGACTGGTTGACTGATTGATTATGTTGATTGAGTGGTTGGTCGATGGGATTGACTGACGGACTAACTCGTTGATTGACTGATTGATGAACTGCTTGACTGATTGATTGAATGTGTTGCTTGTTGGTGGTGTATAACTCGTCTCTGGCGGCTGCTGCCATGGCGATATATACTCAATCACATCTATAAACTTGTGGGAATTCCGGAACCCTTCCGATTGCGATTTTCGTCATCAGGAGATTCACGACGTCTGGTTTGTGCAAAAATGCTGCTCTTAATTCTGCCGAGTGCTTCGCTTTCGCCCAAGTATCCTGTGATGCCGTGATGCTCTGCCGTGGTGTATTGCCGACTAACATGGAGCTGAAATACTCCGAGGCTCCGAGATCGCCGCCACGCGCCTTTACAAAAGGGGCAGCTTTTAGCATTGAGCTTACATCTGTGGGCTCGGATCCTCGGAACATTGCCATCATTCTCACTCTCTCAACTTCATCGCAGCCAATCCAAGCCTCAATGAGTCTCCAGCAGAAAGAAATCGACCGAGTTTTGCATCTCCGTCGCATCTCGCAGGCTCGGTCCTGCTATCCGTGTCGCCAGCGCAAGGTCAAGTGCGATCACGGCCAGCCTTGCCAGACCTGCCGGAAACGAGGCCATCCCGAGATCTGCTCGTACAATGTGGGCACTCCCGAGAAGAAGCGCGGACGACGTGCCAAAGCAGCAGCAGCAGCCGCCGTAAGCACAGCTTCTCACAGGGGTGCTGTCCAAAGGGGGGGATCTGAGCCTGAGCCCGAGTCAGAACCAGAGGCCGGGCTTGAGCCACCACGACGGAACGATGATGCTGGTGCTCATGGCCACGAGTCCGAGCCTTCTCTCGCTCATACGCCGTCTTCTCTTGCTACAACGCAGACGTCAAACTCGATACTATTTACGAGATCTGCAGACACCACAGCCGCCAGCTGTCATCCACCCCGAAAAGAGCTCTATCAAGGAGGCAGCTCCGTTCTCACCATGTTGCACGGCTCAACCGACTCTCCCGCGGTAGAGATGAGGCGCAAGGCTGGCCCAGTCCTTGGCTTACACAATACCCTCGAGTTCTATCCTTTTATGAAGCTCAAAACATGGCAAGAGAGATGGGTGGCGTTGCTGAAGCTGATCCCACAGAAACAAGAAGTGTTACGGTACGGCCATGATGCATTCTCTCAAGTCCATCGATGCCGGATCGTATTACACACATGGCGCCATCTTGCTGACCATTGTACTCTCGCTGTTAGATATTTCCCCTCACATGGAGCGACGATATATCCCCTGAACCCTGTCATGCTGGATCCTGACGGTCTAGAGTCTGCTTTCTGCGAGTATCTCACCGCCCTGGAAGCTGGTGAACTTCGTAGTCCCGACGTGCCATCTTCGAAATGGGTCTGCAAAGCCTACATATCCAGAATTGCTTTGCTGCTGGCCGCACTTGCTACTAGTGCCCATTACTCGGTGATGCAATCTCCGAAGAAGCGGTCTGAGCATTGCCTCGACTTTGGTGAGAAACATGGCTTGTTGTTAATGTTTTCAATAGGTATATATATCAAGTGTACGTGTTAGCTAACATCATGTGTCTTTGTTAGTGCAACGCGCTTTTGACGCTCTACGTCTGGCCAACTATGTACTGCATCCATCACTCGACGGGATTCAGACCTTGCTCATCATCGGAACTGTTCTCCAGGATGTCGGACAGTCGGACGGCGCGTGGGTCATGATGGGCACCACAGTCCGGGCAGCGCAGGCGTTGGGCTTGCACACGCAGAGTGCGTCTCAGCAGTCTGATGACGGGGCAAAGAAGAAACAGGCACTTTGGTATGTCTACGCCTTTGCTTGTTGATTGGCATGATCATCAAACATCAGACTGACACTTACAAGGGATGCCATTTGTAGACAGGACGGCTTGCTGAGCCTGTGCCATGGCCGGCCGCACATTGCATCCAAGCAATCTTTTGCGACGGAAAACACTCTTAAACACTCCAATAGACCACTAGACTTCTCAGAGATGATGTGCGGCATTGTAAAAACTAGCAGCAGCCTTCTAGAACTGGAGCAGCTTAGTTGTGAGGCATCAATGAAGCTGCTGGCCGAGTTGGACGGATACCGATCGCGAGCCGCCCCGTATCTACGGTGTCGAGAGAAATGCACAAACATCCAGCAGCGCTACGAGAGCTTGACGATAGAAAGCCATCTGTCCTTTGCAGTCTCGATCATGTGCCGTCCCGCGCTATCAAAATCCGCTCTTACCGAGAACGAGCCTGACGTTGTCCGAGCTCTCAGGGCGCAGGCCAAGGACAGCTTGATGAGCACGGCAAAGGCATTCATCGATTTTCAGGCCGTGAGCATCATTCCCATCCGGACTTGGTCTTTGATTCACGCTGTCCTGAGTGCCACGATTGTGCTCTGTCTGTGGGAGGAAACGCGGCGTGACCAGGAGAGTCGAGATGTGCTGCAGCGAGTCATGGAAATCTTCTCCCGGGCAGCCCAGGCGGACGACGAGACTGGCATGATGGTGGATGCGTCGGGAAACAGCAATTGGCTGTCCATGAATCACATCAGAGCGCTGGTGGCTCTGCAAAACGCCATACAGACAGATCCCGCCCTGCACGCTTGTGGTGGTTCGTCGTCTCCTGAACGACAAGAAGCAGACGACGTGGTGCAGCAGAACTACTCTTTGCCGAGGGGGCAGAACACGGCACCGATAGATCCGATGATGGAGGCCGGGATGGGTTACAACTTTACCACAATGCTAGGCCAGAGGTACGTGTATGGATATCGATGTCGCCGAAAGGGAGTTTTTCTTACTGATGTGACTGCGCTTAGCTGGCCAATGGACGAATACATGTATCCCTGGGACACGTCGGGCCTGTCGCCTTTGATGTATCTCGACTCGATTATGAAGGGTGAGCATCGGCCGGCCGGGATCAGTAGTGTATGAAGCTGACTGAGATGATGTAGCGCCATATGAGGCCGTGGATGAATTCTGAAAAGGATGACTATCTTGTGAAACTAGTTGTCATTGGGTATAAACTATCGTATAATCGTAATACTATTGGAACTGTTTGCGTTGCGGACAAATTCTCTCTCTCATCTGGGATACTCCTGATCAAATGTCCAACTCCGATGACTTTATGATATAATGCCGTAACATCGGAGATAAACTAATGGAGAAATTGATGCTTCATAGTTTCAAACTCTGTAAAAGTGGTGATATAATGACGCTGATCGAACAAGTTCGGGGGCAGTTACCCCTATCTTCGGCGCCTCGGTAGCTCGGAGCGTGATGCTTCAACACACGCAGCTTTGCTCGGTGGTACGAGGCCACTCAACCGCTGGATCTGCATCAAGCAGGAGATGCTTCGGGGATTTAATGGACGACGGAACGTTCCGAGTTGAAGATGGATGCGTATAAAGATGATTGACTGCAGCCCTTGGTCTAGATTGTTTATCGTGACAGCAATTCAACCCAACCCAACTCACACAAACACTTCCACTTGACTCAGCTCAACCTACAAGCATTTCTCCTCTTTACCGAGAAAGAGATTCAACCCCAATTTCATATACACCATACGCATACAACTTGCTCATCATGTCTCCATCTCTTACAGCACCCGACAATGTCAACTCCGACACCTCCCGCCCTCAACCTCGCCGCAAGCGCATCATCGTCGCCATGACGGGCGCCACAGGCACAATCCTAGGCATCAAGCTCCTCATCGCCCTCCGCCGACTCAACGTCGAGACGCACCTCGTCATGAGCAAATGGGCCGAGGCAACGCTCAAATACGAAACCGACTACCACGCCTCCAACGTGCGCGCCCTCGCAGACCACGCCTACAACGTCAACGACATGGCGGCCCCCATCGCCAGCGGCTCGTTCCGCGTCGACGGCATGATTGTCGTGCCCTGCAGCATGAAGACGCTGGCGTCTATTTCTACGGGCCTGTGCGACGACCTGATTTCGCGGGCGGCGGACGTGATTCTCAAGGAGCGCAGGAGGTTGGTCCTGGTGGCGAGGGAGACGCCGCTGAGCGAGATTCACCTGCGCAACATGCTGGATGTGACGAGGACGGGGGCCGTTGTTTTCCCCCCTGTGCCGGCGTTTTATATCAAGCCTTCGTCGGTGGAGGATTTGGTGGACCAGAGCGTGGGGAGGATGTTGGATTTGTTTGATTTGGATACGGAGGATTTTGAGAGGTGGAATGGATGGAGCAAGGATAAGCAGTGATTGGTGCTTTGATGTTTTATTGAGGTTCATTTGTTTTGGTCATTTCTGGGTAATTTGGTGATATAGGGATATACATAGACAGCGATGATTTATTCATAGAAATGCAACTTTGAGACACCAAGATTACAGGCATCCGGGTCCAGAAAGCATTGGGCATAAATATCCGGTGAACAAGGTTCAATAATTTACTCCCCGTAGAGCAACAGATAGCAATTCGACGTGATTCTTTCAACTTCTGATTCATAAGATGAGCAATGGACCTTTATTACTCAAGCAATGTTTCATGTCATGACTCAGCCAAAGACAAGGTATGTGTCTTGGCATAAAAGTAAAGCCATTGAAATACTTGTCCCTTTCTTATAATCCGCCTTCACCTTTTCTTCACATCAACCAGATATCTCAGTCCACTCCGTCTCAGCCATGCATCTCCCTCTCAGGCTTTCCGTCGACATCTTCATGCTGGCTCTCGGCGCCGCCCTCGGCTACATGCTCGGGGCGAAAAACGGCCAAGTAATCCAGCAGGCCCTTGGCATAGGCGCCGTCGTGTTTGTCAGGCTGTGGGAGCGACGAAAGCAGCAACGGGCAGAGCAGAAAGCCGAGCGACGCGAGAAGCGGCGACGGCAGCGGCTACGGCGGGATGAGCGAGAGAGACAAATCGCTGAGCGGCGTGTCAATGAGGAGAAACGACGCGCTGGAGAAGACTAACAACTTGTGCTTTGCCGGTGGCATGGATCCAGCTGACCCAGACATCTCGCCCGAGGACGTTGAAGAGGCCAAACGTGACATCAACCATGACCCGGACACCGTCAACATTGCCGTTGCGGGCAATGCCAACGCCGGCAACATGAAGTCATCACTTCTCAACGCCAATCGAAACTTGAGCAACGACAGCCCTGACTGGGCTCCCACCGGCGGCTCAGAGGTGACGAGGCACCGACATCGCTACCCTGATCCGGCGCACAACTGCGTGTGGCATGATCTTCCAGGAGCTGGAACACAGAGCGTGACGGCGTTTGGCTACGACTATAGCCAGAAGCTGTTTGCCTACGACAAGGTCGTTCTGGTGCACGAAACGACGCTGACCGAGGTGAGTCTCACGATGCCGATGCTGGTGTCAGGTAATAGACAGAAGAGAGTGTTTGTGATTAATGGTTTGCCCGCCCAGTCCGATGTTCGTCTTCTGCAGGTCTGCAGGGTCTTCAAACAGCCGTGCATCGTCGTCAGGACAAAGTCGGACATGCACATCTACAACTACCTCAAAGAGAGACGCACTCCGAAGCGTACTCCGGAAGAGGCCAGAGAAGACTTCCTCAGCGACGTGCGACAAGATGTTGCTCGTTTTAAGGAACAGGCCGAGGCGTCACAGGCCAGGTTTGTGCCCAAGTTTCACGATTTTGTCGTCTCGACGGCGGGGGTTGAGGCTTTTGTTCGGATGACATGGTGGATGAGGCTGGTTTCTTTGAGGAATTGGAGCGACAAGAATATGATAGTGACAGCTAGAGTCGAGAAACTCGTCAAGTAAACAATGGTAGCGAGTGTTCCAGGTTTCAATCATAAAGGGCATATGGCATCATTGTCTTGGACCTAACAACCGGCCAATAGCATCAAGATGAATAGCAAGAAAAAAGACATGTTGGATTCATCACAGCATGAAAACGATGATACGTAGAAACAGCAAAAAAAGAAGAGCGACAAGAACAGGATTCGAACCTGTGCGGCCGAAGCCATATGATTTCGAGTCATACCCATTAACCACTCTGGCACCTTGCCTTGTTTGTTGAAAGTGTACGTGTTAGTCTAGGCTATATTACCGACTCAGCTAATGTGGCTCACTGCTGCATTACGTAACACCAGACCCTCTTTGAGCTGTTACCAGCCCAAGCGCTTCTTTCACTTCCATCTTCTCATAATCACAATCACAGCCATAATATCTATCTCTGCCTTGTTCAAGTCCAATTTGGGCTGTATACCCAAATAGGCAACTCAATCATTTATCTGCCAATACATCTTCTGAGCCCCCACCATGATACCATCTACCATGACCGAATCGGAACAGATACGATTCAACGACTAAATGAGATGGATCAAGTATGGACTGTCCATGTGCCCAATCAGAGCCTAATCAAGCCGGTGAGCCAATAGTCTGTGTCCCATCAGATGCATGCATCCTGTACTCTGTACGATTCTAAATGGATGGATCAATATTGTTCCCTGTTCGCTTCCTTCGAGGCTGAAACAATGTTATGCCATACACTCCAGGCATTCAGTCGGCCGTGAGATAGCATCACGGGCGGTTAAGCGTTTCACTCATCAATGGCACCTCGTGTAAGCTTCACAGGCCTCGGCCTCAACATCATACGAAGCACACAAGATGCACAAACTACTGCAAAACGACTTCCGCGACCAGTGGACAAATCCCAGCGATATTTTCTCGCTGCTGCTCCTCGTCGGCGGTGATGTGATCCAAAAGGCACTCGCCCAGTTCACCTTGAATCGCTTCCGGCCCATGGCCTTTTCCTTTGGCTGGGTTGCCTATGCCTTTAGCCATCTGCTGTTTGCCGTGGGAAACCTCAAAGCTCTTCCGGACCCAGATTGCCCTTGCACAATCACCAGAGCCAGTTCAATGCCCACTACCAGCGCCAATCAATCATGGCTTCTGGGGAGGCTGGTTCGGAATCACGAGTACTGGAGTCTTCCATTGACCAAGGACGCCCTGAAATCGGGCAGGATTTCGGACCAAGATGTCTCAATAGATGCCATCGTGGAACCCTATGCTGAGCCTCGTCCAAAGGGCCTTTTCAAATCTTTGTATACAAATTTATCCAAACTTCCTCCGTCAATCGATCCTTGAGCAAGGATTGGCCGTGGTTCTCTGGCCTCATCACCACCCTTATACAGTTAGGGATCGCTGCCATTCCGGCAGGTCTTTATGGCCAATGGGAAATACTGGTTATAACTGCTGGAGGTACTGCATTGGCCTACGCGACGGCGCATTTCTCGGGATATAACACGTTCCATGGCCATCGTACTCGTGTCAGCCGCACTGTTTTTACCTTGACCGAGGGAAATGGATCTAGGACTGCAATTGTATTCATAAAAGACTCGGATACCGGAGTTGACCTAGAACGTCTTACTCGGGTTGAGTTTACAGGAGGCAGTCAGGTTTGGAGGATAGCGGCGGCTTCCGTACAACTCGTCTTCTGGGTCGCTCTTCTTATCACTGTATCTGGCCTAAAGACTCACACCTGGTTCATGGTTGCCGTCGGTGCGTTGGGAATGATGCAGAACCTCGTCCTGGCCGGAGCGCCTCGAACACCTGAAGCCCTAGGCATACCCGTTCAGCTTGAACAAGTTGTGGGACTACCTAAGGTTATGGATACTCTGCTTGAGCTTGAGGCCAAGGTTCCTTATGCAGGCAAAGCCTTGCTACCCACATATTTCCCTGGTAGACTACGGGAGCGTGAGATAGAGAGGTGGGAAGCATTAGAGAGCGAGCATGAAAGAGCCGGTATCATCTCATGATCGCGACAGAAGATGGGTCTTGAAATCTGTTTTGTGGGATAAATACAGATCAATAACCCAGAAAGAAGAAGGCGATCATGAAACTATTAGTGAGCACTTACACGTTCACTGAATTGGCCCTAGCGATCGCAAAGACGTTTACAAATGCTTGCCAAATTTTCATTACTATAGAAGCGGTTCAACTATGGCCATTTACTTCTTTGCGCTCGTTGGATAGGTTAGATGGCCAGCGGTCAGCAAGCCATAACGCCTGCGATACATCAAGATAGAACCCGGATGTCTCTCTATTGCTTGCTATAGCTTAGTAAAGAATGCTTCTTTACCTATTCAAACTCTCTCTTTGCATTAGCTAGCTGGAACTAGTTACGGCGATAGATAGCTACAGTGTACGGAGTGCCCGGACTGTATATGGCTGTTCCCGATGCTTCCGCTCAACTAGACCATGTAAGCTCTTTATTCCCGCTCCCATTTCTCTTCCAACAACAAAGATAAAAGGGAGATAAAAATCACTCTTAATCTCAGTTTGTATTGTTACTTTTCATTCATTCTAAACTATGAAGAACCAGAAATCACCCCAAGGCAAAGTACATCGCTTTCTGCCCGTCGATCAATGGGACGATGATGGACAATTCCTTCCCGTACCACGCTCAGTTCGGTCCCGTCTGGCCGTTGTTCTCATGAAATCTCAGAAACATGACGACTGTGTATATGTCGCAAGTGTAAGGCCGCCAATACTTTTACCAAGATAGCAGAATTGGAGGCTTCTAACATCAGTAATAGGTAACGGAGGATCTGCACCCCAGCGTTTCCCAGGGGTGGTATATCCCAATTGCGCCACTACCCAAAGACTACTTCACAGACATGCAGCTGCACCTTTGCAATAGGCTACAGATGGAATCAACTCTACTATTTCAGTCATACTTACGTACGGATACGGTCTACGAAGTTCCTTTGCGGGCTTTGGAGAGACAATTCGACGACTATGGCATGCCTTTGGAGCTTGAGCAGGAGTCTTATGATCAGCTGCGCACGTTTTTGGTTGAAGACCGAGGCTTGAATGTGAGAACTATTGTGCCCCCGGATGTAGGGAGAGAAAAACCCGCGGCCATTGCAAAGAGGCAATCAATAAGTTGAACGACTATCGCGCAAAGTTACGTTGATGATTAGATGAAATGACCAGATGTTAAGGCACCATAGTGCTTGTATCATCATCTCACGCTGATAGAAGGGGATATTTACCAATACAGGCATTAGTATTATAAGATTACACCATCACGGCGCCGAAGCCAAAGTGCAACTTACATGTGATGAGCTCTATCGCGCCATGTGAGGAATATCTGCGTTCGCGTCTAGTTCATCGGGTTGAGGAGGCACGTCGAGCGAGGAGCGTGGTCGTGATGGTTATGAACCAAGCCAAGTTAAGAAAGATGTTGAAAGCCAGTCAGAAGCCTCGTCATTGTCAAGACCTACGAGCAGACGCACATAATGATGAGCGATATTGGGCAACGGGGGATATAATGCTGTCATTATGAGTTGATAAAACAATGGAGGATACCTATCATGTTGAACAAGAATTGAACAAGGCTATGCCAATAATTACATGACATGAGCATGACACTTCATCTCAACTCCAACTATCCAACGTCTACCCTGCCTCAGAAATATTCAACGGCAAGGAGTCCAAAGCGGGAGACTTCCGATCCATCAAACCGGGTCTGATAGGTGAAAGAATTTCTCTCCCTAATCCTCTTGGCATTAAGAAGCATACCATCATCATCCTTATAATCGCAATTCTCGTCATCATGATGCTCGCCATTGCCATTTCCATTTTCGCCCCGGTTGCCGTTCGTAGGGTTTCCAAGTGTATCGATAGGGTTTCCATGCCCAAGCTTTTCCTGAGCTTCAGAAAGCAGAACTCTGGCCTGCCCCAGGATCCAATCAACTTCTCTTTGAGCTTTGGCCTTGGCTTTGATATAGTATTGCAGCGTATGAATGAACCACTCGCCACTCCAGTGCAGCCCGTCTCCCTCAGAATCTAGGCGGTCCTCGATCCATGTCCACAGGTAACCGCCAGTCCCAAAGGGATCGCATATGGGAGGATCCGTCATGCCGAGTATTTCCTGAGGGAGCAGCTCCCACTGGTCGTGATCTAGCGGAAAGCCGTTGCCCATGACTTCAACGTACTGGCGGTCGCTGCCGTAAAAGGCGCGGCGTTTGAGCTCCGTGGCTACTTGTTCCTGGGTGGGCGCAATGGACTTTCGCTTGAGTCGTTCGTCAACGAACCACAGTGTGCTGTTTGGCGTAAACATGGCTGCCAAACCGGCAATGTAGGCGACAATAAACAGCTTTGAATTGGCCTCGTGATCTGTGGGCGACAAATTGTGCCCCCAAGCCGGATTCAACTCCAACGCAACGTTGGGCAGATAGCAAAGCGTCCACAGGTCTCGCCCCAAGGGCATCTTCCAGTCCCAGATGGCATTCTAGATCGCCGTCGACTGCAGAAAGATCAAGTCCTTGTTCGGGAAGAGGCTAAAGTAGCGATCTTTTCCCAAGTCTCTGAAATGTACCAACACTGGCAGATCCAGCAGATTCTGTCGCTTCAGCTCGTTGAGGAACATGCCAGAATGTAGTCCAAGCATGCGATTCCAACTTGCAAACCCATACGCCTCCCGCATGACGTCGCGTGACTGTTTACACGCAGTCCATAAGCCGCTGTCGGTGAGGTACGTGGACGGGTTGTGAGCGTCAAACGAAGGGGTCACTGCCTTTGCGTTTCTGAAGAACCAGCCATAGCCGCCGTCTCTTGGCCCCAGCCTGGGAGGTCCCAATGGCATCCATCTCGGAGTAAAAGCACTCTCGAAACGAGGCCGTGGTTCCTCGAGGGAGAAAATGTGCACCCCGGGGACGCTGGACGGCGCAGTGCAGACGCGTTGCCAGATCTCCTTCATCATCTTTGGAGAGCGGAAGTAGAGAGACGTGCGTATTGGTAGAGGGATCGGGTGCGTATCGATTGCCATGTTTTGATCTGTGACTGCTTCTGCCTCCGTGTCCATGGTGATGTCCTCGTCTGCATCTATATGGCCGTTTCCGTTTGTAGTTGGCATCTCCTCAAGCGCTAGAGTCGTTATCGTGGAGGCTCTTTGGTCTTTTAGATGGAATAATGCGGCACCTGTGGAAATGATAAATAGTATAGACAGGCAGGAATAATACGAAACAAGGAGATATTGAGGCAGAATTTGAAGAGTGTTGATTCAACTAATGTGTAGATGCAGATGTAAAGATGGAGATACCCTAGATCGAAGTTGCAGAGGCACATGTAAACAACATCAAAGATGGACAAGGTTTACCAAGGCAACGCCGTTTCCCTCTTCCTCGTCGCTCTTGCTACAATATCAAGTTTCATCCTCTACAAATGTGTTTTTATCCGACGGTGCTTTTCTCGTCATATTGATAATTACAGGTGCTTTCTTCTAGGAATCACCTTCACGATTCAAGCCTCGATTGCTTCCTATTGCCGCCCTATTGCACTGGGAGACGACGGAAAGCAAAGAATCCGTGTAATCCATGGCAGTAGTAAGCATGCAAGGCATCAGACTAATACTCGTACTACCAAGAAACTGTTCCTTGCATAACAAGGCAGAGGCTGATCTGATCTGTGCCAGGGAACCGCGGGAAATAGACGCGTCCAGCCAATAAGCAACAACCGATCGCCAACGCAATCTCGGAACTTATCTTGCCCGGGTAATGAATGATTCATCCCCGTAATCCAGAGGCAAGGGAGCACATCGCGTCCCGTCTCTTATGCAGGAGTGCGGTCGAATGAGAGGTGCGAGACAGGGGTTTGCAGGTGCGGCTGAGGCCTGGACTCTTGTCCCGTCAGAGCTGAGGATGGTGAATGAGTGTAGCAGCAATTATGAGAAAACAGGGAGAAGACGGGACAAAACTATGGAAAAAGAAGCAGTTGTGTCGCTACGAGTATACGCACAATAGCTGGATTCACACACTACGTCTTTACGCAGCCCACTATCTCGCTGGGAATTGACTCTTTTGCCTCAACCAATCTCAGTTTTATTATCCATGCCGCGTATAATGGCCGTATCTGTCATCTCATACGGTCCATTGCTTGGCTCGGCGGCTCACAAGCGTACAACTTGCGTTACTTGATCACAGGGTAATCAAAATGCTGTGACACGGGCTGAACAATCTCCATCCATGTAACCACTTATACACATTATACACAGACATTATACACAACACAAGCACTCCGTAGGTACAGTATCCCTCGTCTGAACCAATCCAACAACACCGATCCGCTCTGCATCCGATGAACCGCCCACCTCAATCAAGCATAAACCAAGATATCCCGTCCCTCGCTACTCACTCACTCACTCAAAATAACACTCAGCCGCCATCAAATCATACCCTGCGTCAATAGAACCACTTAATCTTCCCTCATCCCGAAAACAGCTCCGCAAAAACTGCGACATGCATGCTTTGTGGCACATGTCAATTACAACATACAGCAAGCCATCCGCCAGCCGTGCTCCATCTCCCACACTACCCAAAACTTCACCCACACAGCAATACAAGGGAGAGAATACGAGAAACAACTTTTCAAGTCGATCTCAATAGCCAACAAGACATCATGAATAAAATAATTCTCGTCACTGAAAGCAAAACTAAGGGATGACAAAAAGTAACCAGCACGAACCGGCGAACAAGCCCAATTTCACCACTCCTGCAAGGGCACCGCCAAAATGTCTCGCTCCCCCCATCCATCCATCCATTCATCCATTGTCTCCCCAAAAAGCCGGAATAGCAGTCCTCCGAAATGACTCCAAGACAAAACGCCTCTTTTTTCTTTTTTTCCCCTCCCCTCTCCTACGACGCTGTCAGCAAATAATACTGCTTAACCGAACGCAAGGAGTGGCTTACACGGGAACTATTGCTTCTTGGTTTTTCGCCCCTTTCATGCAGGGAGAAGAAGCAAAAAAAAAAAAAAACAAGAAAGAAAGACTCCATCCTCACGCAGCTCATGATACACAAGAGATGTAATAGCAATATCAGCTTTCCCCTTTTTTCCATAACCCTAAAGGAGATAAATAGCAAGTCCCTTTCCCTCTCTTCTTTTCTTTCCCATCCATAAAGTCAGCTTCATTTCCCATCCCGCTCATTCAATTCACTCGCTAAGTTCAGCTTCACTTGCAACTCATTCACTTCTTTTTAATACTATTCTTCTTCTCGTCGTATACAAACACCATCAGTCAAGATGCAGTTCCTCGCCGTTGCCGCTCTCCTCTTCACCTCAGCTCTCGCTGCCCCTTCCGCCGACGCCAACGGCGTCTATCGTCGTGCCAACGCCTTCTGCCCCGACGGGCTTTTGTACACCAACCCTCAATGCTGTGATGCCGATGTTCTTGGTCTCGCTGATCTCGACTGCGTTACTCGTGAGTCCCCTCAGTATTAAATTCATCATATTCCCCCCTGCGACTAACAAAGCAAAAACAGCCCCTTCGGCGCCGACCAGCTGCAAGTCATTTGATGGCATCTGTGCCAGCATCGGCCGTGAGCCCAAGTGCTGCGCCGTCCCTATCGTGGGTCCCTCTCTCTCAAACATCCTCATCATGATATGATCTAACCAAATCTTTCACCTAGATTGGCGTGGCTCTTCTCTGCGTCGACCCCGTCCCCCAGTAAATAAGACCTTGACCAACCTTCTGGCCGAAAGTCGGGTCAATATTGGGACAGGCTTTGTACATTGAGCTCTCACTCGTAACGTGTTAATTATGTGTCGGCTTTGGATCAACCAAGGATAAGGATGGGAGTGGCGGGTTGGAGGGCATAAATGGCTTCACTTCGATATACACCTTTTTGACATTACATTAATGGATATAATGTTTCGTGCTCGGCACACTCTTTACATCCCAGCTATTTTTCTCTCTTTCTAATTACAACGAATACACGATGTCGCCTTCGCTTTGACTTTCTCATGACCCCAGCACCTTGATTAGCATCACGTCTCCCTTGCATCGAATTGTAAACTCCCTTGCGTCCGCTCGTAAGCCCACATTCAATAATGCTCCCCTTTTTCTGTTGAACTTGCTTTTCGCTTTTATGACCCTGAAACTGTGTTGGATAGCGACGCCAATCGGATTCTAGCCTCAGAGGAGGGCCATGTTGGGCGCGTGAACCCGCCAACCGCTTTGCATCGGGGAGCTTTTTGGCTTGTGCTTTTCCGTATTATTCGGGAGTGGCCCCCAACACCCCAATAATAATTCAGCATACCTGTATGCTATACTCGTACGGAACAGAAGCTTGAAATAGACCTGGGATACGGCTATTTTTGCTGTCCTTTTCCCAAACCTGATATATATGTGTATTAGTCTTTCATCGTAGTGTAGGCTGATGGCGTTGAACGCGGCTACCCTTTATTCCTCTGGCGAACTGAGCACGCCACTGTGCAGGCTTCCAACAATCACATAATGTTATATCTTGTCTAAATCAACATAAAGGACAAGTATCTCATAGCTAATTAATTTGACAATGGAAAATAGACACGCCGCAAATATATGCATGCCACTACAATTCATCCATCATCTGCTCTTCTTCAGTCTCAACGACAAACCACTCTCTGACCAGGGCAGTACCAGACACGACCTTCTCCCACAGCTCAGATACACAGCTCTGAGGTGCCAGAATGTAGCACTTAGGCGTAGGCCTCTCGGGCGCCTCATGCCTGACGTGCCAGGTATCACTCGGCCCATCTGTCGACAAATCGTCCTTGACTGGCAGCAGTCCGGTCGCGATATCGCGGTTAAACGTGGCGCGCATGAAAATGTCGTAAGCAGCTTCCGGCTGGTACGATGGCACCATGTGGCCCGCCTGGAACACTCTGGAAAAGCTGTAATTACCATATTGTCGAGTCAGGCCAGACACGCCCTTCTCCGACAAGAGTGGTGCGTACCCTGCATTCGCAAAGTCTTTGGAGTGGGAATAAGGCACCGCCAGGGAGGCCCTTTCACCGCCGATCCAGTTGCATGCGTAGTCACGATCACCGTACATCATGTGAACTTTGACGCCGTGGTCAAGCAGATAACCCACGGCGTCAATGAATCCTCCATGCTGGTCGTCGTGAGAGCTGGCAAAGTTGCTGCTCACGGCAGCGGAAGTGGCGGTAAAATTGACTGGGGATCCAATGGCAGCTAGAACGGCCTCCTCCGTCAAATAACCATAAACATGGCTCGGCGGGAAGGGATCCCGGAGGGGATGGCTAATATCGAACCAACCACTGTCGAGACCAAAGTACGTGCCAACGGCCGCACCGTCGCACCAACTGTCCATCTCGCAGAGGTCGACAAAGTTGACTCGCTGGGCGTTGACGGTCGCAACGTCAAAGAGACTGAGGCTCTGCTGGCATCTCTTTAGTTGGTCTCTGCAGCCCTCTGGCTTTGTAAAATTGTGCTTTAGTTCGTCGTAGATGGACTGGTTAAAGACTTGGATACCGTAAGTCTGGTGGCGAGAAATGAAATAAATCATTAGTAGTGCGTTTCAAAGTGACAAAGGGATGGCCTTTTTCTTTGCTTCTTCTGCATGTTAGAACTCACATTGTTGTACGGAAAGTCAATGTACGCCTCCTCTTGAATCGGCGAGTCGAGCCAACCGTTGACAATACCGAGCGTATCCAGGTGAAGGAAGTGGGCGTGCTCATCCTCAATCGTGCCATCGGCAATCTTCTCGTTTTGCTGTTGAAAGAAGCGCATGAATCCTGGGCCATAGTGGCCTCCATAACTCTCGGCCCAGATGCTGATGCGATCGTCGCTGGGCTTGTAGTGAGGAAACTCGGAGAACCAGGCCTGGGCAAAGTGCCACAAGGCGTGGGCAGCCTGAGCAGTGCTGTTGGTCGTGTGAGTGGGTTTCTGGCTGCTGAACGTGCCAACCATGGAGGTAAAGTTGAGGTCGGGGATATGGGTGGAGAAGTCGGCGGGCTCGAGCTTGAAGCCCCCGTCTGAGAGATTGGCCGTGCAGTTGGTGGGAGCATCGTATGAAAAGCCAACTTGGTTGGGCTCGTCAATGTACAGCATATTGACCTCGTTGCTCCAACTCCAAGGGTTGAGCACGGTCGACTTGGAATCTTCATTCACAAAGCAGGGGCCGTTTTCCATGAGCAGACCGAGCATGGACGAGGACCCGGGCCCTCCATTGAGCCAGATGGCGAGGGGAGCAGTATCAGGGTTCTTGCGGGCCTCAAAGAACCAAAAGAAGCTGGAGATGGCGTGAGAAATGGACCGACTCCGGACTCTCTTGTGGGTTTGCACTCACGTGTTGACGGGGTAGTTTTGAGGCTCGCCGTCTGTATCTTCAAGGAGCCGCGGGGGAAGATGGACGTGGCCGGCATACGACCTGACGCCTGGAGTGGTCTCGCAGATGCCCGGCTAATTCATTCAGTCCAGTCAGTAAAAGGACTCTCAGCGGGCGAAGCTGGGAGCAATGAACAATGAACAATGAATCGGGCCACAAACCTCCTTGAAGGAAATGGTGACATTCTCGTGGAACTTGGACCTGAGCACGGTGACGCCCTCTGGCTTTGGCGGGAACTGAGCAATCGCCAGGCTGGCCAGGCCACCTAGCACCACTCCTGCCGACAACATGCTGCGATGAATCAGTTGGCTGTTCACTTGAGGCCGACTTATCAGCAACTCAAACAAAGCAAAGTTGAGTCTGGACGCCAGTCGCGGGGGTTCGGCTTGAAGCGCGGTGGCTGAATTGCGTGTGCCAGTCTAAGCCGAAAAAGACAGGCCCCGATGATTGGCCACTGATAGACCAGGGGTGGCTGTCCGGGGTAATGAATTGGGGGCCGTCAGAAGCAGTGGATGGTTGCTGTACTCAGGCTTGACAGGGCCTTCAGAGTATGAGCACAATGGTGCAGTACTGCTGCGAGGAGGAACTGAATTGAAGCAAAGTGTCACTGTTGACGCGAATTGTCCACCTTGTCTGTCTCTTCGTCCATGGAATGTAAGCGAGGGAGAGGAGCGGGCACACTCTCTCTCAGCTGATGGCACCACTGTCTTGAATAGCCAAGCGGGATTCGTCCAGCAAAGCGCCATGGATTAATAGCTCGACAAGCACATCACAACCCAAGACCCGATGGTTTGGTCAATGAAACATATCACAAACCTGGGGTAGCACATGATTCAGCTCCAGGAACCAGCCGGCAGATGGGCCAGAGCTTTGCCGCCAAGTTCACCGTGGAGGAGGCAGCTCGATCAACGAATTGTAGGCGGAGTAGGTCTCAGTGTGAGAGGATCGTTCTGTTGTTGCAATGAGAGAACTGAGGCCCGGATGGTCCAATCAACGCCAAATACATCCCACCACCTTTGGATCGCGGTAAATGAAATGTGTCGGAATACGGAGTGTACAGAGACTATTGCAGCCTCACATTCTCGTCGTGGTCTGCCACCCTGGGCCATATCAGTCCGAGTCGCACAACATTGCGAAATCATACATCATGGTCTGAATGACAAATATTGTCGCAGAAGGGCGGAATCTGTCGCAGCGACACGGAGGCAACGTCTAATTGCAATAGGCTGCCACGCGCCAAACAAGACGTCTCGACTCACGCCGATTATCACATTTGCTCATAGTTCTTGTGGATCTTGGAGGTTCGCGCGAACGTACTGCAGCGCCTGCATCCAGTCTCTAACTACACCACCCGAGGCAAAGCCCGTAGGGCGATATTCCTGCGGCCAGCAACGCAGGAGACAATCTTTTCCACATGTCTTGGTACTAGGCGCGCACCGCAACGGTGAGGTGGGCATTCGCTTATTGCCTTGAGCAAGCTGTAAATTGAAGCAATATAATGGCACTTCAGGTTGCACAATGCATGGATACTGATTTTTGCTGCGTTGAAGGGGAATCCCTGGCAAGCCCTAGCTAGTTTGGCTCTTGGGGAGAAAAGCGTTCATCGGCTTGGCATCTCATTTCGTGAACCTCCAGCTAGAAGCTCTTGGAGAACGAACCAAGATCCGAGGAGCATTCTCATCCAATTGCTGCCCTGTAGCAATCTAGCAGACTTACTAGGTAGATATAGGTAGGCCTAGTAGTATTCTGCGAAGAAAAGAAAAAGAAAAAAAGTTCCGCACTTGGTAATTTGCAGTCCCTTGCTGGCGTACCTTTGGCAAATTTCGAATTTCGTTGTAGGGCTGTTCCAGGCACAATGTTATTAGTCAAATGACGCATCTAGCCTCAGATTGCAAGATCGGCCCACAGTTGGCTTCTGCTGTTCAGGTTCGATCTCAACGCCAGTCCGGAGAGAATGGCGATCGTGACGAGGATCGTGGTGCAGGTAGCCCAATGACATGCCCGTACTGGGCGACCAAAGTTGGCGCCTAATACTTAGCGAAAGTGACAGCTCCCTTGTTCGCAGGGGCGATGGAATTAGATTCATTTGCTAGCCCAAAGAACTCTCCATGTGATCGTCCTGCAGGTAGGTAGGCATTTTCTGGAAACGTTGATGTGAGCTGAGCTGTTCGTATCCGTCTATCCCACGATCGTTTGCTGTGCCTTTGCGCACGTTGAGTAGTAGGTGGTACTGTCGGGATAATACCTCAGAGTATCTCAAGAAGTGGGATCCGTTCCATCTCCATACAAAGCCTCATGTTTCGAACGGGTTGTCACGCTTATGCCAAGGGCAGAGCGGATAGCAGCGGTGCTCTGCAGTCCTCTTTGCTTGGTAACGCTTCAGGTTGCTTTCCGCTGGGCTTCGTTTGTCACCGGGAGCAATTGAGATGATGCTCTGTGGGGCGTCTTCAATCGACAATCCCGGCAATGCATGGTCTATGTGCTAGTACTCGTAGTAGTTGAGTTGACTCGCCGTAAGACAAGACTTGATGATTTAGCACCCAGTCTGTGCCCTGCCGCCGTGGAGCGAGGCTGTCTCTCCCGACGCCCTGCCGGTGGGCTTGGAGGTGCACGGTCGAAGTAATAGCAGAGACGGCTGGAGATGGGCTGATGAAAGCGTCGACTGAAGAAGGCGGCTGTCCGGATCGGCCACACCAGCTCTATTCACCGTCCATGGCTGGCAGACAGAGGCAGAGCTAAAAGCGCACAGTAGCACCACCTGTAATGATGATGGAGTTGTCGTTTGTCATGTCAGACAAAGTGCGGAGCTGTGCTGTGCCCGTGTGATGACGGCACACTGGACCTGTCCGTTCACCACTGTTCAATCTCACCAGTGGCTCAGAGTTGAGGCTGTTTTGCCCACGGTATCGGGTTTATGGCTTGGACGGTGCGGCCGACAGACGATGCAATGGGCGTTACCTGGGCTGAACACTGCGTTAGATGACTGCCACCCTCTTCCTAGAGCAAGGTCGGCTTCCCGCATGCTTCCTTACCCACATGATGCGGACAGACCTTGGAGATAAGCAGAGAGTGAGCGGTGGATGCTGATCATAAGCTGCCACTGACTTCAATATCGCGGGTCGGCAATGTGTTGGAATTGCCATGGATCCATTGTTAAGCCTTCCTGTCGACTTGTCAAACTTTGTCGTCTGTCTAGAGTACAAAGACGGTGACGATGATGACTGTAGCTGTGGTGGAAGGACGGATCAAATGGATCAATGGATGATTGTGACCGTGACTGGCTGGACGCCTGCATTGGAGCTCCAGTGTTTCCAGGTTTTGTTTTAGCCGAGCGGGCTCAGCTGTAGTGACTAGAGATCGCCCGGCCCCCACTGACGCCCAGCACCGCTCGAGTGCTAAAATGCCCCCAGATTCTGGCTCGTCGGCGGCGCTTTTTAGGGCTTTGGGCGCTGAGAGTTGACAGCTGAGGCACAACCTACTTTACTATACCAGGTAGTAGTCTAAATTACAGGTACCTACATGTAGACTGACGCAAATCCGTAATCACCCTGGATTTGGTAGAACCTGCCAGGAAGCTACATCAGGTAGGTAAACTTGCACGTAATCAAAGATGTATCCTCTTTTCCATTGATTTCTGTCACGATTAGATTGAACATTTGTCCCCATGTGACTGTAAGATGCTGACGATCTGGACATGGTTGCCAAATGGAGCAGATATGAGTGAAGGGGCATGTTGCGGGCAGTGTGTGGGCCAGGATTTGTACCTGCATGTCAAGTGTTGAGCCCTTGCAGATGGCTGGGGCTACCAAGAGGTACATGTAACTGACCTGCAGGTATAAGTGCTCTGTAGAAGAACATGAAGCCATCAAATTGATTGAATCCCGTACATGTGCTGTACTGTCATTACCCTGCAATGGATTGATGTTAAACTTCAATGTTCCCAAGGATCGGTCACAAAAAAAGCAATCGCCATCTCAATCTCGTACCCAAGATTGCGTAAACAGGGATGCATGTTGCTTTTTCCAGATACAACGTTGGTACTGAATTCACTACCACCTGGTACCTGATCGGCCAGCTGAGCATACGGGGCTGCAGCGCACCGCCGCCCACCAGATCCTTGTACCTCTCGGTGACCCCCGCCGTACTTTGTGCTCATCTCTCCTCGACTCCCCAATCCCCAACCCTGGCCCCTCGACCCAGGATTTTCTCCTCCTCCAACCAACCTGGTCGTTGTTTTACGCGGGCTCCATCTCACCAAACGCCTCTTACCATATCGGAACCATCCCTGTCTGTATCGTATCGCATCGTCCGTCCCATCGCCCGTCCATGGAATCTTTCAGCTCTTCTCTCTCGGCCCGGCTCTGTTTGTCCCATTGACCCCTACCGATCTCGGCTACCACTGCGTCTTTCGGCCATCACGCCTTGAACCTGGACCTGGACCTGGACGCAAGCTTGGCTTTGTTTTCAGCGCCAGTTTGTCGTCTCGGTCGGCGGGGTCCTCAATCTGCAAGGACGAAGAATGGAGTTGCGTCTAGCGGTAGTGCGGGCTGCCGGCGCTCGATGGTCGTCATTGTGGCTGCGACGGCGTCTTGACTGCTCTCTCTTGTCGACGGGCCAGGGGTATTTTGGTTCTAGTTTCTAGTCCAGGCCCGGCTTCGAGCGACATTGGGCTCTCTCTACAGCGGCTTCGCGCGTCTACGGGTGCAATCTCAGCGCAGTGGTACGTGCCGTCTCCCGCATCTTCATGTTTCACTGCCTCCAACCATGACGCAGCAGCGCAGAAGCTTACCTGCTAGTGATAGTAACAGCACTCGTACGGAAGCAAGTCGGCATTCAGCTCTCACAATGTTTCCCCCGAACAAGGAATGCTTGTCCATCTCACTCGGGCCATGGTCAGTCACCGGCCTTCTTCATCACATCGCCGGCCAGATTACTTGCCGGGCACTCCAAGGGAGCCAAGGCGCCCATCCACCACCCACAACACAATCGTGTGGCTTCCACCGAGCTGTACTTGTGCTGTAGCTGCTGGGATCGCTGCTCCGTGCAACTCTGTACAGCCCAGCTTGCAGACACCCCTGCTCGCACACGCCAGTGGGGTGCCTGAGTGCCTGGGTAAATCTTTTATACCTGTGCTGGGCCCTGATGCTTGTCTGTTAGTCTCCCCCAGATATCTTTAGACGGACTTGACTCTTTTCTCCTTCTCCCAGTTCCATCTTTTCCTTCTCTTCATTTATATCCTCCGCATTGCCTTTCTCTAATTTTTGTCATGTACACTATTAATACCCATATTACTCTCAATTCCCTTCTCTACCTGTTACCGACGCTCGCTTCGCATACCTCCAACTAAGCAACTAATTCTTTACCTCTATCCAGAGCCTTACAAAGACAGAGCGGCCGCGGCAAGTTTAGCTCGGTTTACAAATACAACGGCAAAGGCGGGAAGAGAGGAAAGCTTCCCTTCGATAAGCTGTTCTTTGCTTTTGCCGTATGGCCTAGCCAGCCAATTCTAGGGCTGCCATCATGGGTCTACTCGATTTCTTGAGCAAACGGCCGTCTGTGGACGCAACGTCTCCGCAGAAGGGCCAGGCTCCCTCTCCACATGCTCGAGGTTTGTCATTATCCACCAGTGTCTCAGTCAATAGTTTCGTGTCTGGGCTTCTAACAGCTGTTATAGGCATCATCGCCAGTCGTGAAAACGGAACGAGAACACCAGACCCATCTCAGCGACTGCTCAAGCCTCGGCTTGTAGGGGTGACCGAAGGACGACCGAGAACAAATCCAAAAGATTCCGAGGTTCCACAACCTCAGTTTCCCCTCAAGACCACCGGTCGAAGTCCCAAAGAATCCATAGCCCCCTTATCATTGAGCAGTATTCCAAAATATGACGACCGCCAACGGCCTCGAAGCCGTGGCACGATGGAGCGGCTTACACCTTTGACACCGAATTTCTCCCTTCCACGTCGACGGTCTTCGGCCTTTGTCGACATTCTGGATGCTCAAGGGGAGTTTAAGCCTTATGACTTTAGGTCAAGGCTTCAAGCATCTGGTTCTCGTGAATATGGCGAGGACGTCGCCGATAGAAATATTCAACCTGCCGTGACTGGCACGACGCTTTCATATCGCCCACGAGGTAGTGCTTCTACAGCTAGCTCCTCTCGAAACGCGTATGCGGTTCCGCCGATCCCTGATCGCTATAGAGACTTGCCTTCTCCTAGAATTGAGCCCAGCATTCGTTCGTCCTCTCGACAAACTCTCAATAGCCGTCTAATGTCAAGGGGGAAACTCAGCCCTTCAAGGGAAGATTTCGATGTCCATGGTCACCGGCTCCAGTCGAAGAGCTCCTATGGTCAGATTTCCATCACTGGTAGCCGTGCTTCCACGCCGCAGCAGGCCCCAAGGACAGCGGACGGTCGTTATATGCGAGATGAGGGCAGCGCATTCTCTCCAGAACTTCGCTCTGCCTCTCCACCCGGCGTTCCTCGCTACAAACCTAGGCAGTATAGTCT
The DNA here is from genome assembly GCF_033847375.1 of Trichoderma aggressivum f. europaeum. Taxonomy (NCBI): domain Eukaryota; kingdom Fungi; phylum Ascomycota; class Sordariomycetes; order Hypocreales; family Hypocreaceae; genus Trichoderma; species Trichoderma aggressivum. Next base: position 23,762 of record NW_026946404.1, read on the forward strand.
ACCTAGCGGCAAGGTGCTCTCTGGCACCTTGCCGGGATCGGTTCGCTCAGCTCGGGAGCATCTAAACTCTCTTGCGCCGCCTCCTCCAGACCGGTCTATGCAGCTATATCAACAGCGCGCCAAGACGCCAACTTCACCCAACCAGCTGCACAGCTTTCGCCACAGAGTCGAAAATGACTGGAGCCGGTTCAACAAACACGCGGGCGATCATCTCCCGCCGACCCCATCCACTTGGGATGATTCGATTGAGTCGACGTCAGAATATGCACCTTCATTCACCTTTGGTAGCTCTGGTAATCTTCAGTTGGAGAGCACTGAGAGACAACCCCCTTCTATACGCACGTTTGGCAAGCGGGGGTCAGTCTCGTCCTTTGTCCAATCTGACTACTCCAGCAATCAACTTACTGGTGGTCGCAGTATTCGCACAGCAGATACCTCGATTGACATACCCCACAACTCGCTCTTCAATGATATGAAGTTTCTTGGAGGCTCTTCCCGCAATCTTCGATCTCGAGCCGGTGACAGCCCTGTCGCCCCCGAATTCACCGGTAAAGAGGACGACTCTGGTGCCGAATCCATCTTTATATCCCCCGCCACGCCGTTGGAGGAGCAGCCCAGTTTCAATCCGCTGTCGCCGACTCATCGCCACGGAGGTCTCAGCGTTAGCAGCTATGACGCCACCAGCATATCAGACTCGGATGCTGATTCCTTCCGCGGCAAGCAAAAACACTCAGGCCGGGACGGTGAAGCTCTCTTGTTCAGTGACCAGGGATTTGGTGACGACGGCAAGAGTCTTCCTGGGCTTTTCAACGAAACGGGAAGTCTCGCTACGCCCAAATGGCCAGAGATGCCAATGACTCCGACGGATGTGTCCGAAATGGGCGATGACGAAGCATCCGTCGTGGGAGTGCCTCCAGCTGTTCAAAAGTCGCGGCAAAACACTTCGAGGCCGTTTACCCAGCGTGAGCGGCTGCTGGCCCTCGGCTACGATTACGATTCCGACTCGGACACCGAATCTTCTCTGCGATCCGATGAGTTCCCCGAAGAGCGCGCGCTAAAGCTACTCTCGACTCTCATCAAAAACAGCACAGCCAAGGGCCCCGACGGCAGAGTAGACCCACAGCTCGATATGAAGACGATTGCGAAGCTCCGCAAGGAGATTAAGAGGAGAAAACTGCTCGACTCATCGTCGCCTCGACGAGGAAGCAAGTTGTCCAGTCAGGAAAACAGCGAGGTCGACGCTGCTACAACGAAATAATGATGATTTACAATAATAATACAAAATTTGGGGTTCGGAGCATTTTTATCGGAGGAGGATGGGTTGTAAAAATATGTGTGTTATCGACGGCAGCACCATTGACATGGGAACCATTTCTTTTGTTCTTTTTTTTATTGCATTTACTGAAACATTTCTGAGCAAGGCGTTGTTGATCTGCGACGGGATGGGCTTTTTGGGAGGGCATATTTTGGGCTTGCTGGTAGACGAGACAGCAGCTGAGTTGCATTTGATGAGAGCGAGGAATATTCTAGCCAGTAATTTCCATTAATTTTTTTACTGTGACAAAACCATCTCTTCATTTCACTCTACGAGATATCTACTTAATCTCACACATATCAAGGAACGATACCACAGACTGGTACTCGATTCTGATATCGCGAGTCGTGAGCGTCCCAACTGCTCGTCTACCCACGTGCTGCTAGGCCTGCACTCAGGACGGGGGCTTTTAAAAAAGACTGAGACTAATTATTTCATAGCTTGGTAGCTGACTCGAAGATGTATGAGCAAAAAGTATTGCGTTATCTAGAGACCCGCCGTAACTCTTCATCGCAAGCAAGGGAAGCCCCTGAAAAAGAGGCGGCTTCAAAACGAACGTAATCCATCCCCAACCCAGTAGCCCCGTTCCACTACGTAAGAGGGCAACAAAAGGCCAAGGGAAGACTCCGACTTTCCAGCTCCCCTCAAATGGAACACGGGAATCCCAGACTCAGCTCAGCTCTTCGCACCCCCTCCCTCTCTGTCCAGTAACCGTACCTGGGCTAGGCCGTCAAACCCCGTTCAATAGATCTCGTCAGTGGTGTCCCTGACCCCGTAACCACGCAACCCAGCAATCTCCTCCGAACCAATCACGCCTACGGTTTCTCCTCGTAGACGATCGGAGTGGGTTTTCCATCGATGCGAAAAGTGTTCCAATGCAGCTTCCATTGCAAGGCGCTGCGGCAGGCCGAGGTCCAGCCATGCACGAGAAAACGTTAAATCTCTCGGTGCTATGTGACGGCTCAGCTGCTGTGGTCATACGCACTATCCCCCCCTGAATGTGGTTCGCCGCCTCACACGCCCCCGACTTGATTTGCACTTTGCGGGCCATGATTCCAAGAGGATTGACACGGCCGTCGTCTAGCTCGAGACGGTTGCTGGGCCGCCGCTACAATCACACTCCATCTCTCTTCTAAAATGGGCCACGTCTTGGATAAGTGCGAGCTTCTCCAGCGCTAGCTTGGCAACCGCCAGCTTGGCCTCCATGCCGCTCTTTGACGACGTAGCGTGCGCAATCACCTTGCCGTGGACCATGAGGGCACAGAGAAGGTCGCTCTCAGATGCCACAGCGACGCCGGTATCCATGGACGTCGGCACATTGGCCACATGTAGCTTCCACTGGTTGCAGCAAAAGTCGACCTGTAGCTTGTGTGACAGGGCCGTGACTGGGTGGTTCGACGCAAACGACGAGTATAGCGCCATGTCCTCAAAGAAGGGCTGGATGAACTTTGTGAAAAAGTTCAGTACGACAGAGAAGGAGTATCCCGAGTCAACAAACATCGCTCCAACCAAAGCTTCAACAACGTCAGCCAGAGCTTTCGGAGGCTGCGGAACCTCGATCCAGAAATCCTGGGGGGTTGATTGAGCTTCGGCTTGGGAGGAGCTTCCATCAGAAGAAGATTCTCGATCACTGCCCTGCGATTTCTGCCTAGCCATCTCCTCAGCTTGCTCAAGCTGGCTTGCGTACCGGCTAATGTCGCCGAGGAGGGCAGACGTGGCCAGCAGAATATGTTTGTGAAGACCAAGCTTGACGCAGAGACAGCCGAGGAATTGGTTCGATACCATGGCCATCTTGTGTTCCGTGAGCCACTTCGGATCTGCTTCAGGGAACCGCTTAAACAGAAAGTCCACCACTGCCATGTCCAGTAGTGCGTCACCCAAGAATTCGAGCCGTTGATAGTCGTGGACGTTGGTCTCAAAGACGTATGATGGATGTCGGAAGGCACTGCGTACGAGGGGGGCACACTTGAAGCGATAGCCTGTGATTTCGGCCACTTTGTCCACGGTGAGGCGCTGTGCGGCGGATGTCTGCTGGCCGTGCCACTTCGGGGCAGCGAAAGTTGCAAAATAATCCTTGTACTCTAGCATTGTGTGATTGCTGGAGCAGACCATGGCCGTAACAGCCTTGACCGCCATGTCCATATTGTCAGTGGTGCTTGTCATGTAAGCTGCTCCAATGAGCGCCTCACAAACATCTGCAATCGACTTGTGCGACAGACAATGCTTTACCTCCGTTTTGGCTGCTTTACCCCTCTTCAGCGTCATGTTACTCGGATACCACGTCCGACGGTCAAATGCTTTAGTGCGAATGTACGCAGGCATGTCCTTCTCCACGGCATGGTTAAAGAGATTCTGGTTGCACAGCATCAGCATTCGCGTGACGTGAGACTGAAATTCATCTGCAAAGTTTTGAACAGTGAAGATGGAAATGGTTGTGGCCATCTTCAAGAACGTATCGCCAAGAAACTCCAGGCGCTCGTAATTCTTGCCCATTCCGGGCTGAAAATCGACCTGGTGTTCGCCATGTTCTTCCGTGTTGAAGCTATCCTTTGTCACAGCCTCGAGGGCAAGATCGGAGCGGATAGACAGACCGACGAGAGAACAGGCTTCAAGGGCTATCAAGACTGAGTCGATTCGATACATTACTACGGGTAAAATCATGGCCATGGAGACGACATCTATCGGGATCTAAGGCAGGTTAGAATGCCGCTGTGATACAGTTTTGAGGGGGAAAAGTCTTACTGGTGACACGCACAGCGGCTCAAGGATGACATAGCAAGTGCCACCGCCCTCTTCCTCTACAAAGAATTCGTCTAGAAAGTTGCGGCGAATCGGGAGCAGCTCTGCATTGACGACTGGCTGATCATCCCTCCAATTCATTCTTTTCCTCGACTTGATAGAAAGGCTGTTGCTGTATTCTTTGATGGTTTGCTCAACCTTTCTATACCCCAGGCTCTTGGGTTGCGGAACACCCTTTGGCGTTGGATCAGTTGGCTTTAGCTCTTCATTGATACCACGCAGGATGAATTTTCGAGATCCGTCCCATGGATCTGTAGCGAGCTTGTCTTTGAAGAACTCACTTGGAGCATCTTCCCAGCCAAGTTTCTCATTCTCGTGGGCATACTGCACTGCTACCCAGTCAATCTCGGCTGCTTTATCACCGCCGGGTGAGAGCTTGCTAGGAGCAAGGAAGTAGGGAATTTCGTGCGACTTTGCATCATACTCCTTGCTGAAAACGTCGGTAAAGAGCCTCAACGTAAAGCTTGCCAGCGCCTCCATCTCGTGAGGCAGCACTTCAAATGAAGTTTGCGAATTTGAAAGTCGCACAACCGACGTCCGGCCGCCACCGAAAAACAACGGGGTGCTCGGTATATCGGGCAATGGCTTCCGAGTCAGGAGAATCAGAGGGCGAGACGCTCTCCCAAGAGCTTCCGGCTGGTCAAGGGCTATGGTGGTCTGATACAAACTAGTCGGGGGCTCTGGAGCGAGACATGAGGACCAAAAATCCGGTTTGATTCGCATGGCGTATTCGGATTTCTTGTCTGATGAAATCGCCAGCCTTGCATTCCGCATGTAGGGCAGTGACTTGGTAAACGCCGGCTGTAGATTTCCATTGATGTACTTTCTGTTGATGAGATATGCGCAGGCTTCAAAAGCAGCAGAGCATCTTGCCAACTGCTTGCTTTTCTGTATTTCTCCCGAAAACACCTTGATCGGAGACCCGTCTGGTAGGATCACTTGAGCGCGAAAATTTCGCCCTATAGAAGTGACAATGTACTCCAAGTGCAGCATTCCTTCTTCAGCATGGTTTGGGAACGACGAGGCAAATTTTGACAGTACTCCCAGGCTCGTAATGTAGGTAAGCTGAGCGCCTGTCTCAGCGACAGTAAATGTCCTCTGAGTTGCTCGTTCTTGGGCAGCCAAAAGATCAGGGTCAACGACGAAATCAGGAACTTTGCGATCTTCAGGCAAAGTAGAGCAAAATTGTCGCAGCGCATGAGCATCCCGGATTGCCCGTCGGAGTTTGCGTATATGGTCCAGATTTCCTACTTCCACCATGCTGATATAGAGTGACGACTTTTGCCGTGCCCGACCTTTAGATTGAATATATTGAATCGCAGATTTGTACAAATCAAATCGGATAATCACATCGCACTCTGGAATATCGATGCCTTCTTCCGCAACGGACGTTGCAAACAGACAGTTCGTTTCACCACGCCGAAACTTTTGTAGGGACACGATCTGGTCCCTGTAGGACATGTACGCAGCGCTGGCGTTTGAAGAGTGAGAGCCAATCTAATCAAATCACAAGTCAGTTCTTGCATGAGAAGGGGCCATAGGATCAGTCTTACCATGTAGGCAGCTTTCATTCCAGGAATCTGCATCCCCTGCTGCTCAAATAGATCTGCTAGAAGAAAAGCCGTTGACCTTGCTTCCACAAAAACAATGCATCTCTTTGCCTTTCTCGTACAAAAAGCATCTTCAAGAACTTCGTAAAGCGCCTTGACTTTGGGCGAAAGTTCGAGAGAACCGGCTTGGATGGCCCCGAAGACGTGATCCTTGATGATGCCTCTCACTTGAGCGACCGCCGCCATCGCCTTATCGCCAGCGGCAACATCAATCTCCAAGTAATCGCGTCCAGTCCTTGCTTCAATCTTGAGCATCTCATTGTCTGTCGTTAGGAGTTGCCAATAGCGGTCAGCACACCATGTCCCCAAGATTGAGGATGCGTTGGACGCAAATTCCAGATGTTTTCTGAATTGAAGATTATTGCGGACACGGCGCGAAATGGAGTCCCAAAGCCTCGTCTTCGAGTATTCGGGATCTTCCAGTCGATCATAGTATTCTTTAACCTCGACCTGCTGACGATGTGCCTGACTTTGCATCAGAGCCTCGTCGGAGATGGTGGCAATTTTGCTGCACAACATGCTCTCCAACTCAGAGGCAGCATTCCGAATATCCTTTGTCAAAGCATCGACCGGTGAAGCTGTCATACCAAGAATACGAGGACGTGCATCTTGCTGCATGCGCATATAGTGGTCCTTGATGATGCGGGCGTAAGGATGACTCTTCTTTGTATGATGCGCTTCATCAAAGACAAGCAGGTTAATCCGGCTCATGGAAATGAATCCACAGGTCAGGAGATCAAGCAAGATTTGTGCAGTGCACACAATGGCCATGTTTTCCGCTAACTGCTTATCCCAGTATTCCTGAGATCTAACCACGCCCTTCATCTCGCCGAAAAACTTGCCAATGGGGAACTCGAGGTTGGTGGTCAGAACGGTGTGCTGCTGGAAACACAGGGCAACTTTTTCCACAAGGAAAAAGGCCGTCTTGTGTTGGTAGCCGTTGGCGCGACTCTGTAGCTCTACTTGGAGAACGTGTCGCATGAGGAGGGCAGCAATCAATGTTTTGCCGGAGCCTATACATGACCAGGTAAGTGACAAGAAGAAACTAGACGGGGGTGAGAGCCTGTACCTGTATCAAGAACAACGATTGTATTCTCGTCTCTTGCTCTCTCGAACAGGTCAATCTGGTACTCGCGAGGACTTGTAATGATCTTCTGGAAAGCGTTGTCTTCGTAGAGCCGCGAGATTGACAGTTTATCCAGGTGACTATCCAGGTCTACCTTGGAGGTCGCAGTGAGCTCCGTCTGGTTTTTGACCAACCAGTCTTGAAACGCCAAATCTTGCTGTCGCTTCTTTGCTATCGGCGCCTTTTGCGCATCAGATGCCTCGTCAGACTGGTCGACGTCTTCGATTTCATCTGCGTCTTCTGGAGCAGTCGTGACCTGCGGATGTTCCTCGAGAGCCTCTAAGGTTGAAGCTTTAGGTCGCTCTGGCAGAACGACATCTGAAAGCTTGACTGTAGGATCAGCCACCGCAGTAGCATGAACAACGAGCGACTCGTCTGCAGGCGTCGACATGACGTGCGACGACGCTGCCTCTAGCAGCAGGCCGCCACTATCCGACATATGGAGGTGACGGAGTTGCTCTTGAGTAGAAGAACGATGATTACATCAGATGTCGGAATCGAGAGGAGAAGGCAAGTCAAAGAAGGCTGTTGCACAAGTTGCTATCCGGTCGAGAGGCACGGATGTGAATGAATATCCAGTCTGTAATCTCACTGAAGAAGAGCAGATGAAAGAGAGAGGATGAAAGAAGAGATCACGAGAGGGCGGATAAAAGAGGAAAAGAGAAAATCCGCAGGCGGTGAATGGTGTGCGTTTGCAGTTGGCGAGGCTGCGAGCACCAAAAGGCAGGAGAGGCAAGGCCGGCGAGGCACGTGCAGTTGCTACGGCCTGCAAATGCAAAGGACAGGCGGGCAGATGCAGCTGATAATGCACTCTTCCTCGATGACACGCCGTTTGTCACTCTTGAGCACAAGTTTCTGCCTTTTCTGCTGTGCCTCTGTAATGCTCTGCCTTGCTTTGCTTTGCCTTGGTGTCTCTGGAGTTCTACTCGTTTGTTTGCTGCGGTAAGAAAGAAACAGTATCACAGCATTGCAACTCACAGAGTACAACAGTCACTACCAATACTTCAAATGCTTCGAGTATCAGATGATACAATCACCATTGTGATCACAAGTTCCCAAGAATATCCGTACAATAAAACTCAAACATGAAATTCAGGTGTCTGTGTCTCTCCCCTCACACTGAACAGTTACCAAGCAAATCCATCCTCGTCCACGCAGCAACTGTCGACCGATAGACCAAACATGCCAAAGCCAGCACCTATACAACTCTCCCCATACATACAGACCCTTTTCCGAAAGAACAAGTTGACAACGTTGCCAACACAATGACAAAAACCAAATAGAAAAGAAAAGAAAATAGGAAAAAATACTCTTCGTTCAAATCGTCCCAGTAGTTGCCGGTGCTGGCGGTTGCTGCTCCTCAGACTCGTCATCCGTCTCGTCAACATCCCAACCCTCCCCAAAAGCAACCGAAGCTTCAACAGCATGCATCGCAAAAGTCGCCGTCTCAGCAACCCCCGCAAACTCGGCCCTCTCAGCAACCGGTCCATTCTCCGATCGATGTGCGTGTTCGATTCTTGTATACTCGACACCCTTTGACACAATAATCGCATGAGCCGTATCTCGATCCATCTGGTGTTGCCGCGGGACCAACAACTCGGTATTGATCCGATCCGCACTTAGAGCATAGCAAGCCTGCACAGCTTCGATGACAAATCCAGCATCGTCTGCAACCCAAGCCCATTCAGCCGCAGAAACGGGTGGTGGGCGTGCGTTGATCAGTTCCCCTCTAAACATTCCAAAATAGTTCTCCAGCTTTCGAATCTTGCAGTTCAGTCTTTTACACGGCCTCTGTCGGATATCTCGAGTAGTCGAAGTCTCTGCTCCGGGTTGGTCCGGCTTTTGCACAACGCAGTGACACTCTTCTTCTTCTCCTTCGTCTTCTTCCAGTCTCGGTACTTCAATCACGGCGGGCAGCGACGGTCTCTACCACAAAAGTTAAGTAGGTCAGAACAAGCCAGTGACTGTTGGAGATACAAGATCCTTACCTGTGCAGCAGAATATGAACGAGCCAAGCTACCTCGCGTTCGAACCCGAGACCTCGTTACAACTCTTTCTGCTCCTCTTGTTGCTCCTCTTGTTTCAGTTGCTCTTCCTCTTGCTGCTTCTTCTTGGGCGTCGGCTTCTTGCGTTGGCTCGAGCCCGCCTTGGGCGTCTTGGGCACCTTTGGCGTCTTGGGAGCCCTTGGCTTCGCCGGCTGCTTGCCTTCTTTTTGGCTTGGACGACCTCGCTTTCTTCCCTTGGAGCTTCTCGGAACTAGTTTCAGCACACTGTCCCATCTCCAAATCATATTGCAAAGATTCGCGAGCACGGGCACTAGGCCGACGCTTTCGCTTGCTTCTCTCCAACACAACATTGGCATTGGCATTGGCACTGTCATGCTCAAGGTCTTGCGCGGACGTCGCATCTGGAAGCCTTTGTTCGGGTTCTTCTTCCACTGCTGCTGCTCCCGGCGCCTCAGGTTGGCTACAACATGCTAGTTCAGCAAACGGTCTGGTAAAGCCAGGGTTCTGGGGGACTTGTTGTCCAGTCACTGCCGCGAAGCCAACCATGAGTTGCCCCTTCTTATTGCTTGTCATGAAGCGCTCTTGAGCAGTTCCGATACGAGACCTTGGCACGTTATGGTGAAGCGGTGCAGCACTTGATTGGATGGGGGGAGATTGTTCGTACCTTTGAGCCTGCTCAGGCGATTGCTTGCCTGGGGAATTGACAGGCGTCTCGACAGATAGGCCAGCAGCTCTGGCGGCTTGTCGCTTGGCAATCCCCTGTCGTATGGCGGCGAGACGAGAAGGGTTTTGCGCAGTCAATTCTTCAGGAAGGGGATTGGACTCCATGTCGGCTGCATCTTCTGCGTGATGAAGAGGAGTGTATTCCCAGCTCTATAGAGGCACCCGCGTTAGTCAACCAAGTATCGGCTCACTCACCCAGATTACCCAAGGAAACTCACATATCCACTAGGATACCCATTGTCAATCTCCCACTGAGTCTTGGCCAATCCTCCCGGGGCATACTGAGGTTGCAGCTCTGGAACCATCCGTTTCAAAGCCTTGTAGGCCTCATCTGCCTTCTGTTCCCTCTGATAGCGTGGGATCGGCATGGGCATGGGCTCGCCAATACGCGGGCCTCTCGATATGGTGTCCAGAACGGCTTGTGCTTCAGGGGAAATCTCACCGGCATCATTCACAGGTTCGCCTTCCTAAGGCACAACCTGTTGAAGCGTTCCAAGAAAAGCATCGTTGATCATGACACCGCTTCTGCGAGCACTACACTCATTGTGGCGTTTCTCCCTCCCTTGCTGTATGATGGCATTCTCAATCACCTCAGGATTCACCAGCCTGGCGACTGCAACGCGCCGGAGAAGTCGGTAATCCATACAATCCTTCAAGGCGGGAACGTCAATCTGAATGCGAGCAAAGTCCTTGGGCTCTTTCTCATCGACCCATGCCTGGAGATCGACGTTATGGTTGACAATGCCGCGCTCGGAAAGGAAGAGCAGGCCCATTTCAACATCGTCCTGAGTGATGCGGTCGTGCGGCATCAGCGGGCGGTGTTGATGAATCCATTCAGCGCACAGCATGTCTTGCTGCTCGGAATGTCCTCCAAAGGCCTTGACCCTATCCGCGACGCTGTGCTCGAACGCGTTCCACTGATCGCAAAAGTTGACGTAGCTGGTGACGAAATCATGAACCTGGTTCTTGGAAAGATCAAGCTGCCAGATGATGACAGCGGAAAACGGGCGCTTCTCACTCAGCCGTAGAAGGATGATCCATCGTACGCCCAAGCTGAGGTCTTCCCATCTGAGGGTCCGTTTGTCGGCCGCAGAACTGGGCGCAGTTTGATGCTGTCGCGCGCCAGCGGGATAAATGATCGGGATATCAGGAAGCAGTCCCCTTTCCGCCATGGCGTCGCGAGCCTTCCACCAATAGAACGTCTCGGGGGTCAGAAGCTCCTCCGCTATCTCTCCTTCCGACCAGCCCTGATATAAAAAAGGGATTTCCGATTCCGATGTCTCAACTGCCTCTGCTGGTGCCGCTGTAGGGGGATTCGCCGGCTGAGGCAAATGAACAACGCGGGCTCTTCGCGGTTGAGCTCCCGTATCAGAGCCCAAGGTTCCTACAACGCCGTTAGCTGAGTCTCGTTGCCATGAGAAGAAGGGGGCATCTCTGGTGAGTTTACCGTCAGAAACCAAGGGGAGGTCCGCCTCGTTTGGGTTGCCAGATGGCAAGTTGTGGTGACGCGACTCCACATCTAGATCCTGGAAGATGCTCGATGCCTCAGGCAAGTCATCGCCTTGTGAATTGAACAAAACGTCGGGGGTGCCGTCGTACGACATGATAGAGGTTGTTGCTCCTTGACGAGATAGAATCGGTGGGATTGTTTCCGAGTTGCTGGAGAGTAAACGACAACGAAGGGTGTCTGTCCAATCTTCCGGGTTGATTAGCAATTGCGGCAGAAGCAGATGCAGACCACATACCGCGATATTGAGACCTGATAGCCCAAGAAGAGTGAGATGGGTGAGAATGAAGGCAAAGTGAAGAATGGCGAGAGCCGGGCAACGCCTCTGAACGTCAACACCGCTCCTGCGAATCCGGAGCAACGCTGAATTCCGACGAAGAAAGGCTACAAGGGTTGAGAAAGTAGTCGATCGAAAAGAGAAAACTCGATAGAGATGATTCGCAGTGGGCAATGATTGTGTGAGGTCAAGTAATGCGGAAACTCTGGTAGACGCGGGAATCGGAGAGAACGAGGTATCTGTCAAGGTTCCCAACGCGTGTGAAATAAACAGATAAACAAACAGATCACATGGGGCGATAGAGAATAGATCAGACGAAACGAGAGAGGCCGCGGCCTGGCCAGACGGTGACAGGTCGTGGCTGGCAGTGTCTGCCAGGTGGCCAGCCAAAAAAGATGAAAAGAGGACGGCACACACACTTTGGCAAGAAGGATGAGAATTCATGAAAAGAAGAAGAATAACTCTGATACCCAGAACTGAATAAAAGCAATCAAACAACTACCTAATTTTGTGGAAAAGACCAACTCCCAGACGCCGTCGCCTTCATCTTCCTCTTGCCTAAACTCAAGCCCAGCGCGCCATACGCCTATTGCAGCTGACGAGCTTCATCATTCAAGTTATTATATGCGAGCTCCATCTGGAGTCTGCCGTCTAGCCAACTGTGCAGCAAATTGGTATCTGTAGTAAGAAATCTCTTTTCCTGTAACGCCGGGGTCACTATGCCAACAATCTCATGATTGTGCCGAACCGAATGGATGCTTGGTTCATCCCTCGTATTCCCATCTAGTCGACATCAAGAAACGGTGCGTAATCCCCTCGGCCTGAGAAGCGGTCGTTGTCACCAAGAGTGTCACCTCCGTCGCTCCGTCCGTCTTCTTCCGCCCCATCCATCATGTCATCAAGGCCACGTTTGGTGGTCAGCGTGCCCTCAGCCCTGGTGAATTCAGATGCGAGGCCATTTCCCCCATTGTCTGGTTCAAGGCGACGTCGCCTGTCCACGGCGATACTGGCCTTGTTGATCCCCTGCCAAGTCAACAAAGCTTCCTTGGCTTCATCATCAAAGTTGGAGCAGAACCGCTGGACACCAATGAAGTGGACTGCCTCCAACAGCTCCTGCCCAAACATGAACATGATATAAGCAGCGACGAGAGAAGGGGAGAGCATGTTGCCCGTATCGCAGGTCACCAGGAGCTTGCCCCGGATGGTCCCCCCCGTGACGTTATGCACAGTGAGAAGATGATTGTTGATGACGCTGACAATTTGGTTGAATGCCGGGACCAGGTGCTTGGCATTGGCGTCTACATAGCAAAAGGGAAGGTTAAGCGTCGCGGATGCGGTTTCGACGCTGGCGAGATTCCGGGGAGCCCTCGAGTCACGGACCACGACGACCATGGTCAAGGCCTCTCGCTTCAGGAATTCGTGGTCCCGAATGATGCTTGTAGGGCCCAGAAAGAGGTAGTCGAGAATGCGCTGGGCTTCTCTGCGCTGCTCATACCTCCAGCGTGTGGAGCGATCTGTCGATTTCTGGATCCTGTTGCCGGTGATGATGGTGAAGTCCTCGAGGGTGAGTTTGGAGGAGTCGACACGGTCGTATCTGGGCACCAGGTCCATGTCGGCCTTGCTTTGAACGGGGATGTGGATTTTGGGCGGGCTGGGAGCGTGATAGCTGTAGGGGCTAGAGCGGATCATGGCCCTGTGCATCCCGCTCCCGTCGCTCATGGTGGAAGATTTGGTCGTTGCTTGGAGGGGACTTGAGTGGTTTCCTTTTTGATGTCAAGAAATGCGTTGCAAGATGGTGATGGAGGTTGAGTGAAGCGGATGGATAAAGTTGCGAGCCCTGGGGGTGAAGATGGAGGAAGAATGGAGAAGAAGAAGCAGAAGAATAGAATAGATGTATAGAATGGTGGAACGGGGCAGCGCGAGATGGAATTAATTAATCCGAAAGCGCGGTATTTGGAGATGTTGATATTGTTGTTGTAGCTGATGAAGAGAAGAAGAAGAAGAAGAAGAAGAAGTGATGGAACGTGAAAGGAGGAGGAAGATGATGAGCAAGAGCGTGAAGAAGAGCAAGAGCAAAGAGGGAGGCTCGCTCAAAGTGTATTTCAGTGGCTGCGCTGTACTTGGCTAATGTACCGCCCCGTGCCTTTTACAGCAGCTGAACCCGCAGAAGGACAAGTACAGGTACCTATAGTACTTGGCAGGTGGTGTTGCTGTCAAAAAAAAAAAAAAAAAAAAAAAAAAAAAAAACCTTGAAAGATGGAACAAAGAGGAAACAAAGGAGATCATGAAGCATCAAGCATCAGCTCTTCGCTAAAAAGCCACTGAAGGATTTGAACTCCCGTGATTCGGCAAGGACGTGCAGAGGCTCTGCCATTAAATGACCAACAGGGTGTTTTTCTCTCCCAGAATGTCGGGCTGGTGCTTTCGATTGGATGCCCAACTAAGGAACCCCCTGGGGCGTAAATCGGCCAATCGGGTGCAGCCGACGGGCTTGATTAAATTGAAGCGATCGGAATGATGACGGCGAAGCAATTAATGGGTGAGGGTTGAGTAATTCAAATTCACACAGGCATGGAGTCGGTAATTGTTCTGACTTGCCTTCTTATTTTCATTGGATTTATTTCCAGGTCATTTATCCCTTGTCGGCGTGTTCTTTTCATCTTGCTTCGTGTCCGTCTCCCGGGCATCACAGGTTACACAAGATGAAAGGTTGCCAACCTCAACCCGAAACTCGGGCTCATTAACAATCCCCACACACAGTTTCCAGGCTTTCACATGCACTCTACGTGATGTTTCCGATCCGAAGATACATTGATATAATTCATGGTGAGTCTCATGGGGGGTTTACTTGAGTATAACTGCAGTCAGCACTCAAATCGACACATTGATCCAGGGTAGCTGATGTTGTCTCAACAACAGACACCAGATAATATGTACCTTATGCAAAGAACCCGCATCGTTACTCCTTTCCATGATTACTTTTATAAACGCCCGTCTATTAGAATAATTAATAACAAGCTACGGCCAACGTCAATACTCATTTAACATCATCAAAGACCCCGCATCGGCATCGATATACACCCACATCTAGAACAGCCCATCCCCATCCCCAACTACGACTAATCTTTTGCGTTGGCAGCTTCATGTACGTATAGTAATCTTTTATATGAACAAGCGCCTCAGTTGCCTGATTTAGCAGGACTTCACTCACATAATACATAAAGCTGTGTGCTGTTACAGTGTAGTTTCTGCCCTGGGTACTCACAAACGCCGCTTCTCGGATCCAAACTCCGTTGATATGTCCTCACTTTATACTAATCATACATTCTTTTGTCGATGCCATCTATATCCATAATCGTACAGCTTTCGAAACCTCGCACACAACCCATATTTTTCTCTTTCCCAGTCAAATAAGTTGGATGTCGTCACCTTTTCTACAAACCCAAAACTAAAGTTCATCGCCGTCCCATTTTTACCAACCAAGCCATAGTTCATAAGACCCAAAGCAAGAGAGATGCCCAGAGCCAAATTCATCACGCAGCCCGCTCTTGTAGCTTTCCCCTCTCAGCCACCTCATCGAGAACGTAGTCGTCATCCGAAAACTGCTCCACCTCGTCCGCGTCCCCCTCGCCAATCGCCGTCCTGTTGGCATCGCGAGACTTGGCCAGCATGCGCTTCGTCTTTCGTTTGCGCTCCAGATGTTCGTCGCTAAAATCGAGGCGGTCCAGAGTCTTCATGAGCTTCTCCTCCACCAGTGATCGCACGTGAAAGGCTAGGGCCTGGCTGCGGAACACGCCTGAGTAGCGGTACGAAAGCCACACGTACTGGTTCACGGCAACGTGCAGTGACTCTAGCTTGGCGAGATATTTTTCCTTGACCTGGAAATCCTCCATCTTCAGATCCAGGTACTCCAATGGTATCTCTTCAATGTCGAGGAGGTCCCCCTTTGAGTTTGTGGCGACGACTTGCGCGAGAGCACGAAGCACGTCGATGGCTCTGTCTGCACGAAGAGCAACAGGCAGGTAGCAAAATGTGAGCCTGTCGTGGATCGTGAGCGGGATATCCTGGATAATGTCTGCGATTTCCAGGATATCTGATCCCAGCCCAATCCTATACAAGGAGCTGACCGTTGCCGTCTCTTGGATTCTCTTGAGGATAAAGGATAGCGGGGTGTCTGGTGGGAAGTAGGAGGCAAATCGCTCCACGATACCTGCAGGAGGCTGTATGCAGGCTGCCTCGATATCATCCACACTCTTCTGAAAAGCTCGTTGCACGCTTTTCAAGTCGGCCCGGTCCATAGTAGTGACAAGACCGACCTTTTCTGTTTCGTCCACTGAGCCGTCGGGATTATGTGCTGACCTGTATCGTCCGGCTCTGCCACCAATCTGCTTGATTTCGGGGAATGTCAAAAGTCGGTTTTGGCTGCCGTCGTACTTTGTAACAGACTCCATAATCACTCGTCGAATCTCCAGATTCAAGCCCATACCAATCGCATCACTGGCAACGACAAAGTCATAGTCGTTTTCTGGGTCGTTGAAGAGGGCAGCCTGTTGGGCACGGACTTCCGGTGGTAAGGATCCGTAGATGATTGCGCAGCGTCTTCCGGTTTTCTGCTCGATGCCCTGCTTCAGGGAATGAAGATTGAGGCGGCTGAACGCGACAATGGCATCTCCTTTCTGTAAGCTATTGTAGTCTCCATTGAGCGCCTTGTCCATGGTTTTGAGAGGACTCAGACGTTCGTATCGGTGAACGACACACTTGTCTCCAATGCTGGCGCACATGGCCTGCATGACCTTGACGGCTCGCTCCTCGCCACACACGTGGACCTCTTTAGCCTGCACTCCAAGCACGGCAGACGTCCAAGCGTTTCCACGATCGGCATCAGCAATCATCTGGATCTCGTCAATGACGGCGACGTCGAACCGGGTGTTGAGGGGAATCATCTCCACTGTGCAACTTGAAAAGTACTGATCCGAGTCTTCGGGAATCCGCACCTCCTCGCCCGTGATGAGAGCACATGGGATATTCTTGGCTTTGAATCGCTGGTACACCTCGGTGGCAAGTAATCGAAGGGGACCTGCGTAGACTCCGCACTTGGAGTTCTCAAGGGCCTTGAGTGCGCGGTAGGTTTTGCCGGAATTCGTGGGCCCAACGTGAACGTGGATCGTTCGCTGCATTGCCCTTGTCGCCGGGAACCACTCGTGCGGGAATCGAAAGTCCAGCAAGCGCCGGTGACTGTCCTGGATGTCCTTGGAAAACCGCTGGCCAACGATGAATGACTGGAACGAGTACTGGACTTCCTTGCTCAGGCCCTTGAGATCCTTGCTAATAAAGGCATCACGCAGATTCCAAAACATGGGATTCTTGTCACGACGGGTGACGCCCTTTTCTGCCAACGAAAAGGCATGATCGATGGCGTCCATGAAGAGCGCCGCATGCCGACTCAGCTCATCCTCACCGACAGAGGCGCCGAGCTGTGCCGCGCCCAAGGAGTTTAGCACAACTTGGAAGCGATGGAGGACGGTAGAGCGGAAGACTTTGTGGCGGCCCGTATACTTGCCAACGTCGAGCCGCAGTCTGGTGTTGGGATCATGGCCCTGGCTAACCTGGTGTTTGTGTAAATGTGAGACGGCAATCCTCTATATAACCCACGGCATCAAGTAGGCGGTTAAACTTACCGAATCAACTCGAGAATGAGGCACAGGCTTTACCTCCCGTTTCGAACCGGTACTCAGAGCCTCTTTCAGGGATATCAGTCTTGGCTTGAACGTCTTTGGCTTACTGCCCTTTGGCGGCTGCAGCCTTGCTAAGTGAGATGTGGTTGAGAGTTGGCGCAGATAGGCCGCTCTAAGCTGGCCTCTGAAGGAGCCGTTCTGGGCCAGAGCTCTCATGACGGCAGCGGACAGGACGCAGGTATCATGATATTGCCGCTGCAATGGGAAGAATAAAAAGACACAATGGATGGACAAACAACTTGAGTTTTTGATGCAAAAAGTCACTCCGGCCTACCCTATAAGCTGGGCCATTTGGTGAGAATTTCAATCACAAACTTTTCGATCCAATGGGCGCCTCTCGGAGATTAGCCGGAGGCGGATTAGCGTTTGGCCGGCGGACCTGCAGCCAATGCGGCCAACTGGAGACGCAGTTTCGTCATAGTTTCAGCGAGCTGCCTGCATCCTACAATCACTCCGTTGTGCCTTGGTTCCGTCGATTACGTCCTTTGTTCGCCCCAACATTGTCCGACAAACACCAGACTCGAGATTCCAACATCTTTACACCGGGCGACTGATTGTTATCGCCAAAATGGCGTCCTCTTCCTCTGCGACCCCGCTGCTCTAGTACGTTGAAGCTCCCTAAAGCTATAGGGGCTTTTGCTCTGTTCGGCATTCGCTAACAAAAGGCATCACCAGCTCCTGCATCGCCCACAGGACCACAATCCTGTCCGAATGCACAGCCTCTGCCTCGTCACAAACCTCGTCGCTCGCCTCCATCATCCTCCCAAAGATTGAGCACACCACCCCTCAGAAGTTGACCTACACCCACGGCCAGAACCAGATTCACTATGTCGCCGAGGCGCCGTCAGACTATCCCCAACACCCGGCCGCCGGCGGCTTGACGTTCCTCGTCATCGCCGACGGGTCGCTGGGCCGGCGCGTTCCGTTCGGCTACCTGCTAGAGATCCGCAAGCGATTCTTCGAAAAGTTTCCCGAGCACAGCGACTTTGCCGAGATGCCAAACTACGGCGCCGGGTCGTTCAACGCCGAGATGAAGAGCCTGATGGTGGAGTTTGGCACGACGAGCGGCGGCATGAACGACGCGATTGGTAATGCGAAGCGCGAGATTGACGATGTTAGAGGCATCATGACGAAGAACATTGAGAGCTTGCTCGAGCGGGGCGAGAGGATCGATCTGCTTGTTGACAAGACGGACAGGCTGGGGAGCAGCGCCCGCGACTTCCGGGTCCGGAGCCGCGGGCTGAAGCGGCAGATGTGGTGGAAGAACGTCAAGCTCATGGCGCTCCTGATCCTGGTTGTGGCTCTCATCATCATGATTATTGTCATCTCAGTCAAGGGCTAAACACGAAGATGACGCTTATCATGATTTCAATTTCCTCTCTTCTGTCTTTTTATCAGTGTTTGATCAGAGCAGCGAAGCCTAGATGCTGCAAACATGTATTCATAGTAGGGATTTGCTGTTTTTTTGGGAGTCAAAGGGAGAGTGCACGCCTCACGCGGAATTCTTTGTTTTATTTGCGGTCAATGGGAACCTAACGCTGAAAGTACTTTGAGTTATAATTACAACACGACGCTATTTCGTTTCAATGTGCAAGCAGATATTACTTGGTTAATAATAATAATAGTACTTGGTAGTATGACCTTTTTGAAGCCAACAAAATGCACATTTGTTGCTCGGCATGCCATGTCAACAACCACACCGACCCAACTGACCTCCTTCATAGAGAAACAATACAATCAAATGCCAACACCTAAAAACCCCGTAGGACAGGTCAGCAACCCAAGCCCCGAATACCACATCACCGCAACTTACCCAGTACAAGATGCCTTCACAACTTGGGCGCATTTGCACTCCGCGCCTCTTGATACACATAGCCATGCGCCACGGGACTGGATCCCGCACCTGGCACCGGAATCGCTGAGCCGACGGAAGGCTTCCGCAGTCTTTCGGTGAAGAAGACGGGGTGCGTTGTCGATGCGTTGTGGGCTGGCGCGGCGTGCTTGTTCCATATTGCTTGCAGCTGGGTGGCTGTTGGGATGGACTGGAGGGAGGGCGTCATGGTGATGGTGATGGTTGTGGTTGGCTTGGTGTGGAACGATAAAACAGCTGGAGGATTAGGGGTGTTTTGGGGGGTCATAAAGAGGCTCAACGTGATCAATTGAGTGCTGCGTTATAGGTAGGGGATAGTGAGGATGAGGATAGGGATGAGGATGAAGATGCCGCCATTAGCTGCATGAAGTCGCTATGATGGAATTGCTGGGCGCCGGCCTTAGTAAGCCGAGGTTCATTCGGAGTAGCAGACACCAGATAGCTTTGGCATGAGGATCAGCGCCAGAAATTCATCTCTATTGATGCGATTGATGGAGCAAAACGCATGCTGCATCATTGTCTATGAGTAAACCGAAAAGGAAAAAAAAGGAAAAATAAATGAATCAATCATTTGCCATTTTTACCGCCCTTGCCGCCCTTGCCGCCTTGCTTCTGTTGCTTTTCCTTTTCCTTTTGCTTTTCCTTCTCCTTCCCCTTCTTTATCGCGGCTACCAAGCTCTCTACCTCGGCTGCCTTTTCCTTTTCCTCCTTCTCCTCGGCCAGCTTAGCCTCCTTGGCCTTTTGCTGCCCTCTCTTCTTTGCGGCGTTCTTCTCCGTCTTCTCAATGAGGGCGTCGCTCTCCTCCCACAGCTTCTTTGCTATCTCGTCGTCCTTGATCTCCCTCCGGGCAAAGTCTACCTCCATGCACTCCTTGATGAGCTTGCCGCCGCCGGTACGCCCGAGGTCTCCGTGCATGGCGGCGTACAGAATCGACTGGGCGCCTTTGTGAGGCGACTTGAGCAGGAACCAGGGGATGGCGTAGAAACATATGTAAAGCGCAAGGCCAATGAGCGAGCCTCGGGTCAGCCATCTGCGCGTGCCGGGTGTCCGACTGAGGCCGGGGTCCACAAAGATGACCCGGGTGTTCATGGGGAGCTGATCGGGGCGCTTGTATGCGTCTAGGTGCTTCTGAAAGTAGGAGCCGAAAACATTGAGGGCGAGCTTGCTTCGTGCGTATGCAGAGCCGGGAGACCAGTCCTTTTCCGCATTTGCGAGACCTTCTTTCAAGGAAGGAGATCCAATGTACGATGAACATGTCGCTATGACGACGCGGACGTCTCTATCAAAGGGCTGCGCCTTGAGAGCCGGGCTGAGAATGCTTAGGAGGTGGAAGTTGGCAAGGTAGTTGACCTGCCACATCTCCTCCACGCCCTCTTCGGTGACGGCTCGTTTCCCTCCCGGCGGCGTCATGGTCGATGCGCACAGCACAATCATGTCCAGTCTTCGAGGGGGGGCATTGTCGACCCATTTCGTGGCAAACTTTCTGATGCTGTACAGGCTGGCGAGATCCACCTGCTCTGCGTATATCAGGTGGTTGCCCGTCCTGTCCCGAATGTCCTGTATAAACTCGACGAGAAAAGGGTCGGAGGCGGGGACCTGGGTCAGCAAGATGACCTGGGCGCCGCGAGCTGCCAGCTCGTATGTCACTTCTGCCCCTATCCCGCTCGTTCCGCCCGTGACGATGACGACTCTGCCGTGGAGGTTGCGCTCGGAGGGATTCGACCTGCCCGATGAGTAGAGCTTGAGAAGGACGAGGAATGCGACGGCGGCGACGGCGGAGATGATGTTCCAGGCATTGTCGCGGATGACGGGTGGAAAGCCGTTTTCCAGGAGATAGAAGATGGTTGGCACGGGCATTGCGAATGCAACGGCCTAGTCGTGGGCTGCAGAGGTGGAGGTGGTTTGGAAGAGGGAAGAGTCGGTCAATTCATCGTTTCGGGTCGTTGACAGTGCCTAGGTAAAGTAGCATCTGATGCTGAGAGGTCAAGCAGGAGTTGTGAATTGTTTGGTCGAGGCACAAGTTGTAGGAGGCGATTCAGGTCAGGAGCTCCCACGTGACACAGCTCCATTTATGGCCTCCAGTTGCTTCCATTGTTCCAGAGCATCAGCTACAACTTTTGCTGATTCACGATGGACACATTTCATCAACTCTGAAAATCGACTTCCTCGTTTCGTTTCGCATATATCTTGGGCAATGACGCTTTTGCAAGGTATGCCGAGTGCAGACAACGCTGTAGTTTCAGTGGTTGAGGTGCTAATTATTAGGCTGGTATAGAATACGAACTAACATGACGGAACCGTCTCCGTCTGGGGTATGACCATGAACGCAAAACCCAAAACACAAAACACAAGACGGCATTTTCCCGTAGCTCATCCAAAACAATCATAAATGGCTTAATTCTGCCTTTCCTTCTTTTCCCTTTCCTTCTCCTTCTTTGACTTGTTCTTCTTCTTCTTCTTCTTGTTAATCTCCAGCTTCACAGGGTCGCCTTTTCGCACCCAAATCTCTCCAATGGGGTCGCCCTCTTCCTGCACACAAACCCATTCACCAATGCCATACTCTTCGGGTGCATGACGCATTCCTCGGCCTCCTCCGCCCACGATCAAGTTGCCTGGACGATAGCTCTCATCCATCTGCATGCGGCGGATGACGCTGCCGTGGACGCGGACGTTGTTGGGAATGTCTCGCACTTCTCCGCGTGGCAGTGGCCAGTTGATGGGCTTCCAAGTCCCGTCGGCCTGGAGATCCATTCGGCGGAATGGCATCCACTCCATCATGTTCCAGGCGGTGACGGCCATTGTGGAAAGGCCGCCGCCATAGACGAGCGAGTCGTGGATTTTCGCGAGATGTGCCTTGTGCATCATCTCGACAAACGTCTTCTTGAAATCGTGGTCGTCCTCGTCGGCCATGGTGTCTGGGCTTGAAGGTGCCAATGGCTCTGCTTCCTCTTCGCCATCCCGATTCACAAGAATGTCGGGCCCTCTCTCTGGCCCTCTCCGGCCGTTCTTGACGCCGGCGCTGCCAAACTCGTTGTACAGGTCAAAGCAATCCAGCTCCTGGACCTTTTCCAGATCGAACTTCAAGCCGGCACGGATGGCTTCACGGACCATCCATATCAAAGGCACATGGCTTGCATTCTTGCTGCCGACGAAATCGGTCTGCCATCCGCCCCCAACGTCGCCATGGCCACCGGCAAACCATACTTCGTCAATGTCTTGTTCGCCGCTATCCTCAAACTCCTCGACAGAAAGCTGATCCGAGGCATTGCAGCCAGTCACCGACAGGCGGCGGTCTGGGCGAGCAGCAGATCTTGACCTGGCTCTATATGGCATATACTTGTTGGTTTGTGGATTTGCCGACGACGGCCGCCCGTCCGCTGCTGTCGACTGTTGGCTGGGCCGTCTGCCTCGGCCTTGGTTATGCATTATTTCTCCGCCGTCTACTTCTCCACTGTATTCATCGTCTTGGTTATGGCCCAGCATGTGGCCCAAGTCCTTCTTCCAGTGGCCGTGCGTATTGCGGCGGCGCTTGTTGTTGTGTTGCTGATACATCAGGTCCTGTCGAAACTTGGCACGTCGCTCATCGATACTAACTGCATGCCGGATGACTCTGGCACTACTACGCGCCGTGTACGGAAACTTGCTTCGCTGCATCCATGCTGTCTCAAACCGAGGCACAGAGTTGACTGTATCGAACAGACCTAGGAATCGGATCCTGCCCACTGGTCGCGAAAAAGTCTCACGGAAGCCTTTCATGAAGTGGTACATCTCATGCTTCTTCTTCTCTTCTTCTTCGGCAAGCTTCTCATCTTTGTCGCCACCCCGGCGACTCTGCCAGTTGGCGAATGCCTTCCAGGCGAACGACACCATTTCTTCGTTACCGTGAGACAGGAGACCGATGTAGTCGAGCATCTCAGCCAAAAAGCGGGCAATGTATGAGCCGCGACTGAAGCCAAACATGTAAATGTCATCCCCAGGATTGTAAAAGCGCATGAGGAAACGATAGCCCCCGACGACATGTTGGTCAAAGGACGAACCAACCGCCGAGTCTTTGGCTTTCTGATACCATGACCGAATCCGCCCTTTCAGACTAGTGTGTGAAAGTGAAGAGGACACAATGTACGTGCCAATACCAGCTGGTGAATAGAGTCAGTTGTGCGCAAGTTGAAGATTCGTTCATGGCAACTCTGGCGCGAGCGCGCACGCGTCGCCAAGCACTTACGCTGGTAGTAATGATACTGATCATCTGCAGTGCGATCAAGCATCCGGAAGATCTTGAGAATGTTGCTGTCGCTGTCATCGCCGTGGAATTTGTTGCCCGTGCCGTCGAAACAAAGAATCAGCTTCCTCGGGGCTCTGTTCTGCGGCGTCGGACTTGCTGGACGCTCCATGATGGCTGCGTTGATGTAGTCTAAGCTCGAACGGCCCTTTGGGTGCTCGGCCGAACTTGGATCCAGCATGCTCATGCTCCCAGAAGCCATGGCCAGTTATATGTGGGCTCTTTAAAATCAATCTGACCAAATGGGCAATGTGGATGATGAGGCGGAGCCAGGGGATTTGCCTGATCAGAAATTAACGAGAAAAGCTAGGCACTGGAAATAACCATAAGCACGGGAGGGGGCGCCCGCGGCTTATTATTAGTACTTTTGCGATCATGAGCGTGGCTCATCGTTGGACGGCTCATACGCATGACTCTGCAGCTCGTCGTTTGTCTGGGAATCTCGCATTAGCCTTGGGGCTCTCTCCGGGACACAACTTTGCTCTGTCCATCTCGGCCGTGTGGAGCATCTGCGAGGGAGAGGCTGAACTCCAGCCGGCTGAAGGGCGCTGATCGCTTCCCTGTTGAGATGGAGGAGCTGCACGTCTGTCAAATGCCGGGGACTAGCGACCAATGGGGGAGACGGCAAAAGACCCCTTTACTCAGGGATTGGCGGAACACCTTGATATTCAAGACATTGCGCATGAGAGCGGGGAAAGGTCGCAGAAGAGCACATGCATGTCTCAGTGCTGCTCAGAGGGCGAGCCAGTGAGCGACGATGGGCTTCGGTGGTGATAACGCGGGCAACTCTTCCGCCGAGATTATTCGGCCAGTCACACGCGGAGGATGTGGAACAAATGCGGACATCTCTTGCTGCGGCTGAGGTCGGACCGCAGATTCAAGGAAGCAAGGAAGGTTGTTGTTGTTGTTGTTGTTGTTGTGTACATCGTCCAGCCGCACGACGCCATCCGGCGCTTGTCTTTCGAGCCCGTTGTCTCGTCCATTGGCGCCATTTGCTGCCTGGTT
This sequence comes from Trichoderma aggressivum f. europaeum, assembly GCF_033847375.1. Lineage (NCBI taxonomy): Eukaryota > Fungi > Ascomycota > Sordariomycetes > Hypocreales > Hypocreaceae > Trichoderma > Trichoderma aggressivum. The sequence goes on from NW_026946404.1 coordinate 48,014, forward strand.
TTCCGTGTGGAACGGCACACCGTCTCTGTCTTTCCTTGCCTGTCGGCCGCTTCCATGGCCATTGACGGGAGATTTTCATGACGTGAGCTATTGTGCAACACATGTGCCGGAAATTGTGCTACGGTTGTCCACGCCTTTCTCCCCACGATAAGAAGGAGACGAAAAAGAATCTCTTGGCAAGTGATATGGAGTTGATTCGTACAAGCACAAGCAATCGGCGTGAACAAGGCGGTATCGAGCTTCGAGATGCCCTCTTCTGCGGAAATGGCCCAAGTAATGGTCGGGGCTCCGCAACGGGCCGTGCCTAGAACTCTTTGGGCGCAAGAGTAATTTCAAATGCAGCCAAGGGTTGCTCTCAATGGGTTAGCTGCAGAATTGACTCTCCACCCCCCTGTTGGATCTGTCAGTTTGCGACATTCTGGTTCTGGGCTTTGATACGGTGTGTTTGATCGCGATTCCCTTGGCTAGGCTGTGGTCGATCGGCCTAGCTGGATCCTTTCAATCGACATACAGCAGGATATCGGGATGATTCGCCTTTGATGAATGCCAAAGAGGGGAGTCTAAAAGAGGTGTGTGTACGGTGTGTTTGAGTGTGGCGAATAAGACACTCCCAGCTTGCCGGGTCTCAATCTAGATGGGAGAATTGACACGGAGACTGGGAACTTTGTAACTGTCCAAACAGCGCTGCGGCTCCATTACGACTGGACGGCTGAAAAGTAACTGCACCCCAATCTCTTTCTGGTGCAGAATTGTGATCCATGTACGAGTACAGTAGCGTGCATGGAGAGAATGTTTTCAGGGCAGAAAACAGAGCAGATTTTGCTTATACGGACTGCTACACCGATACTACAACGAGTCATATGTACATCCCAAGGCATGCAGGACATGCCGCCGGCCTTGATCGATTGCATCACCAAAACGCCAAATCCAAGACATTCCCGCCCAACACTTTCCTCTCTCGTCCTGGTGTTGTTTGAGGGATAGGGATCATGTTGGTTTGCACCGCACCTCTCTTTCCAATCTCACAGCTTGCTATCCTTCCAGATGGGCTTTCTCTTCTCGACAAAGGCCCGCACGCCCTCGGTCATGTTGGCTCCGCCGTCCATCTTGGTGTAGATGTCGGTCAGAATGCGGTCGGTGGCATCCTTGGGGTTCTCCGCCTCCCAGCCGCTGAGGAGGCCCTGACGGGCCACGATGATGGAGTCTGGCGAGTTGTTGGCAAGCTCAATGGCCCATTGGAGGGCCTCGCCGACGACGTCGCTCCCGCGGGCAATGACGTGGTTGACCAGCCCCCAGCGAAGCATCTCGTCGGCCTTGTAGATCCTGCCGAGCAGAGCCATCTCGGAAGCGCGCTGCATGCCGACGGAGCGGATCAGGCGAGGCAGCGCCCCCTGGATGGGCACGACGCCCCGGGCCACCTCGGGCAGGGCGAAGCGCGCATCGACCGAGGCGATGACCATGTCGACGTTGAGAATCATCTCCATGCCGCCGCCCAGGCACAGGCCGTTGACGGCGGCGATGATGGGCTTCTTGCCCTGGCGGTTGCTGAGCCCGCCGAAGCCGGCCTCGGGCGCCTTCTTGGACGGCTCGTCGGGGTTGGCGTTGCGCTCGTTCCACTCCTTGAGGTCGGCGCCTGCGCAAAAGGCTCGCCCCATGCCGGTGATGACGGCGCATCGCAGCGCGGGCTCGGCGTCGTACCACTTCCACAGGCGGTCGAGCTGGCCGTGCATGTCGTGGCGGATGCAGTTGAGCTGCTTGGGGCGGTTGATGGTGATGAGCAGGATGTGTGGCCGAGGCGCCGTGATGATGACGTCCTCGACCGCGGGCGGCGAGCTCATGATGGAGATGGCCATTGTTGCTGTTGCTGTTGCCTTGGACTTGGACAAGGGGGCAAGCGAGGCTGACGGGGCAAAGTAAAGGCAAGTGGCGACGGCATGTAAGTGCCAGATACTACTCGATACTGCACTGCGGTGACCGGCACCTTCGACTATCACGGTGTCTTTGCCGCTTGGTCTGTCTCTCTCTCTCTCACTCACTTTCTTCTCTCTGCCCCTTTTTTCGCCTTGTTCCTCTTTCCCTTATCTCATTCAGCAGATGAAACACAATGAGACGGTCCTCAAAAGGCGGCAAGGCTGGTCATGGCCGCTGTGACACGGCTCAGAGTTATCGCGTCGAGTTGTTCGCCAGCGCCCTTTTGACGCGGTAAGTGTTGGGCTCAAGGGGGGGGATTTTGGCGGTAATCGGCTCTCCCCGCGAGTAAGAAACAGAGAGTAAGCGGCTGTTACTCGTTACGCGCTCTTTGGAGACGTCTGTGTGGGGCTGATGTGACCCCCAGCCTCGGCTCTCGGTTTTGGTGAGGCTCGTGGCTTCTCCTCATTTGTTCTTGAGCTGAGCTTACCGTTTTGTGATGACGGGATGTTGGTTGGTGAGTATTGCTGACGAGTTAGAATCACGGGGTTTATACGGCTGATTCGAGCATGGATTAATCAATCAATGATGATGCAGTGTCATGAACATCAAGCACACGATTCTAGCGGTTCCCTGAAGAAATTGGCCATTGTTTATTTACACAACAGAGAAATCCTACACGATTTTTCAAAGCCCGGGGTCTGTTTCTCCCAAAAAACACCCTAGTTGTACATACAAGATTGATGGATTTTTTTTTGGTTCCCATTTCCTATTACTGTCCTCTTTCACATCTCTCCATATTTGCATCTCTACTTGGGAAAAAAGAAGACGTGATTTCGGAATGGCGCCCTGTATCGTTCTCTCCTCAACAAGAAAAAAACAATTCCACAAGACGCCAAAAAGAAAGCAGCAGAATTAAACGCAGAGAGTTAGTAGCTCATTAGAAAACAACCCCCAAATCTCCATGGAGGTTGTTTGTAGTGTCACGTCCCCTCTTTACGCCGGCAAGCCTCGCTTCTCGCACTCGGTGAAGAAGATGAGCATGCGCCAGAGCTTCTTGACCAGATCCTCTGCTTCGTCGTCCAGGGCCTGTTAAACAAAAGCAACGATTAGTTCTCCGAGTACTTCTCCGAGAAGAAACAAAAGAAGATGGGGAACGGCATCAAAAAGAAAAGACTCACCCCCTCGAGCTCCTCCACCAAGGCGCCCGCCGTGCCATGTTTCCGCAGATGCTCCTCCACGGCCTCGACCAGCATCTCCTCCTGCACGCCGAGATACTCGACAATCTTCTTCTCCACAAACGGCCGCAGCTTGTCCCGCACCACGGTGTCGTCCATGAAATCCCACTTGACCTCCCACGCCCAGAGCCCGTCCTTCTCCGACGGAATCTCCTGCGCCAGCGCGCGCACCGCCTGCGAGATTTCCTCCTCCGTCATGCCCGCCGCGCCCGAGGAGGCGTCCAGCTGGATGGGGATGAGCTGCCGCTTCGTCGACTCGACTTCCTCGTCGTCCAGGAGACCCTCCACCTCGGCAATCGTGCGTCGTTGAGGGGCCGCTCGTGAGGCTTGAGCTCGCTGTGCCGCCGCGCCGAGCGACAGCTTGAATGGCTGTGGTGCGGCGGCGGCGGCGGCAGCTTCGCGCTGTTCCATCTCCCGGGCCTGCTGGTCCAGGAAAGAATCCGCCATGCCGCGCGCCTGTTCTAGCCTGGCCTGCTCGCGGTCTCGCTCCACCTTTTCGGCCTGCCGGTCGGCTTCATCTCTTGCCTCTTCCTCAGCCCGATCAGACGTTCGTTTTCTCGCCCAGCCGCCGTGGTCTCGGTAGTAGTTGTGCGTTTTGCGGGTGGCCTCTCGCTCATCGTCCCACGTCTTTTCTCTCTCCAGCTGCTCCTGTTTCCTTCGTTCGAGGGACTCCATGTCGTGCTTTTCTCGCTCCCGTTCTCGCTCCAACGCTGCCTGCCGTGATCGCTCTCTGTTGACCCATTTCCTCTCTGCTTCCGCGTACATCTTGTCATCTTCGGCTTTGCGCTCAGCCTCGCGTCTCCTCCAGAGCTCGTCATCGCTTGCGTCGGTGTCCTCATCGTCGCGTCTTGTAGACCCATCTGCGTTGTTCACCCCTCCGTTGACAAAGGCCACTCGGTTCGGTCCATTTTGGCCCTTGGGTCCGACTGGGGCGTTTGGTACGGAGACTCCACGAGGGCCCAGCGGCACATTGTTCGAGTTCCTCGGCGGCGAGGCCAGCCTTGACCGGGCTGCGCCATTGCGGCGTCGTTCGCTTTCTTCCAGTTCCTCTTCTCGCTGGAGACGCTCCATATCCCGTTGGTTGCTGCGCTCACGGAAAGCCGCAATCTCTCCTGCAACGACCTCTCGCATCTCAGGTGGGATGTCCGCCAACTCGTCTTCTTGCGCCAGGGGGATGTTGACCACCTCAACGTTCTCCTCGGCATCCGTATTCCCCATAGCAACATCGCCATTAACGTCGGTAGTGTCGACAACAGGGGGGTAGAATAGCTCTCGAATCACTGACTTGAGGGCTGCGCGAGCCTGCTCTATTCTCTGCTCCAGGGACGCATCGTCTCCCTTGTTCTCCTTGTACGCCTCCAGGTAGCTCAACGACGTAGGGTCAACAACCACTTGCAGCTTCGTCTTTTCCACATCATCAAAGCTGTCGTCGGCCGGCGGGTCGCTCGAGCTGGGCTGTTTCCTGATGGGGATTTGCACCTCTTCTTCGGTCAGGAGCTTGACGGCAGTTGCCACGGAATCAATGTCCTCGAACAGAGCGAAGCCAAACTTGGTTCCCTTTCGATCCTCGGACACGCTGTCGGACGGGTCCCAGCGCTTCAGCTTGCCGACGGCCCCAAGAAGCTTCTTCGTGCCCTCGTCGCCGCCCAGTCCCTCTGGAATCTGGTGTAGAAAGATGGTTCGCAGCTTCTCCTCGCTCGTCGGTGGAAGAAGCGTCTGCATCGTCTCCCTGGCCGCCATTCGCCCCTGCTCCGACCCCCTCTCCATCCCAAGCCCAGCTCTTCCTCCCGATTGCGCAGGTCGGTCGTCGGACCTGCCGCCACCGGCTGAGGCTCCTGTGCCCAGTCGAATCACGGGGGCATTGAAGTTGATGTTCGGCATGTTGGTCGGGGCTTGGAAAGCAGGCAGACCACTTGGACGATTAGCTTGAGGCACGTTGGCTTGCTGGATGCCCGGCGGGGGGGCCATTCCCGGAGCGGGAGACATGCCTGGAGGAGGTCCTGAAGAGAGAGAGAGAAACAGTCAGCGGCGAAACCAAGGAGAGAAGCAAAAAGAGGAAAAAGACAACCGTACCTAGCCCAGGAGGAGCGGACATGCCAGGCGCCGCGCCCGGATAGCCATAGCCAGGAGGCGCGCCATAAGGATTGTGCGGTGCTGAAGCTCCGTTAGCGGATCTGTTGTATCGTCGAGACTGTCCTCGGCCTTGAGTACCTCCGTAATGGTTGTAGGCCATGCTGACAAGGCTCTGCGGCTAAGAGCAGCGTCACGCTGGCAAGTTGCAGAGGCGGATTGGATTGTTTGCGTCAGACCAACGCTGGCACCTAGAAGAAGAGAATAAAGGGTCAAGCAGAAGGGGAAAAAAGAAGAGTCCCAGCAGTCAGCAGCTCTTCGCACAAGCAAAATCTCCAGATGCAGCAGCCTCAAATTGAAGGGTTCTCGGCTTGCATTGAGACGTGACGGCAGGCGCGATTGTTGCCACAGAGCAGCAGCATCAAGTTCCTCTTCGCGAAAGAGATTCGTGCTGATCTGAATATGTCCAGCTTTTCGCAGATTTTTTTTTTTTCTTGTTTCGTCGTGGTTGATATGCAGAGGTGCGAATCGCGGCTTCACGGCTGGGATTCCTGGTTCTGCGAGATGTACCCACTTTGGGAGGCCAGGCCCGCATCAAAGTTGATCCGCCCGCAACTTTTTGCAGCCGCAGCGAACTTTCAAGATGTGGGATGTCGATGCCTGCATGATTCAGGACTGGAGAATTGCTGGAGCCATTGCGTCGGCATTGCGAATTGCAGCAGCATGTGCGTGATTGATGTCTGATCTCTTGCTGGAGAACAATGTACTGATTCGGATTCCATCGCAGGGCCGCAACCTCGAGATACGGCAGCATGATGCTGTCCAGACTCGCCGCCCCAGCGCAAGCCCGCGCCTTTTCCACATCACTGGCCGTCCGATTCAATGCGTCCAGATCCGTCTTTGACGATCGAAGAAACCCTCTGGTCGGCAACTTTGTCCCTCCCGCACCGGCACCGAAGCCCGTCGTCCCCCCAAAGGCTCGCTCTGAACCAGCCTCGACCGATTTCGTCCCCCCTCCCCCTCCTCCTCCTCCTCCTCCTGCTGCTGCTGCCGAGTCAGAATCGCCATCAGCCTCAGCCTCAGCCTCAGCCGAGGAAAACCCAGCCTCTTCATTCCCTTACACGGCAGCCGACTCCTCCGCCCCCTTCAACTTCGACATTGCCGAAATCGTCGCCGCCCGATCCGCCGCCTACGGCCAGTCCCTCAACGTCGGCGACCCCCTGCTCCGCCCCAAGATCCGCACCGACGCCGTCACCGGCCGCACCGTCTTCATCAAGGACCGCCTGTCGCCCACCTCGGCACCCACCCCCGCCGTGGCCATCCGCGTGCTGGAGAGGATGTGCCGGGACCAAAAGGTGCGGAACAAGTACCACTCGCAAAAGTTCCACGAGAGAAAGGGTCTGAAGAAGAAGAGGTTGAGGAGTCAGCGGTGGAGGGCGAGGTTTAAGACGGGATTCAAGGCTGCTGTCAACAAGGTCTTGGAGTTGAAAAAGCAGGGCTGGTAAACAGGCGGCGGTTGCATCCGTGGTTGTCTCAATATGCCATGTATGACGAGGGATTGACATGTGGTGAAAAATGGGCGAAAAAGGGGGGGCTTGAAATGGTATATTTGGAAACATGAGGAAAGTTTTCATGAGATAGATATACATGTACAATACGATAGATGGGATTGGCACGCCCTGACATGCAAATATATGAGGTGCTATCATGACAACAAGGAGTCTTTGAATCTATTGTTTGTGGCCAAGTCTATACTGTGCTTCGTAATCGTTGTTTTCCATTCCCGAGATCTATTGGTAACTTCTATATACGCCCAAACGCTGAAAAGTGTAAGAAAAGAAAAAAAAAAAAAAAAAAGATGCCAAGTTCACATCGTCAGAGACAACATCAGTCTCACTTCATGCTCACCCCGTTCCACTCTGGAATATCAGCCCATTCCTCTCTCGTTGGGCTTGGCTGCAAGCTCTGTCCAACCTTGGGTCGCGATCGGAAGACGGCCTCGACGTCCTCCTCCTCGGCCAACTGCTCCAGCAGAAGCGTCGTTTCGTTGATTTCCTCCTCGTCCACCCTTGGAAAGTAGCTCGTCTCCTTTCGTGGGGGCATCTTGGCCCTCCTCTGAGACCTGCGCCGCTCCATCTGTGCCTTTTGCTGCGCCTTGTCAAACCCGGCCATGCTTCGACGGGTCCGGCTGGCGAGATCCTCGGAGTAATCTGGCTCCGCAGGCTTGGTGGTGACCGGTGTGATGGGAGTGGGCGGGTCAAGCTCCTCGTCCTCAAAGCACAGAGATTTCTTACGGCTCATTGAGAGTCGAGTGCGCTCAGCCAAGGAGAGAGTGTGTCGAGGCTTGGTGCGCTTCACGGGCGACGGAGTCGAGTTTTTCCCGGGAGACGTAGAGCCGTCCGCAAACTCCTTTGTGGGCGAAAACCGTGGCGGGCTATTCGTTTTATGTTTGGCAACAGGCCTTGTTTCTTCGGGTGACCGACGGCGCGTTGGCGTGTCATAGCCCGAAGGCTTTCGCTGAGGAAGAATAGACGGGGGAGTCGCAAGCGGCGATTCTTCAATCTGAGTCAGGTCGTAGGTGCTTCGCCCAGGAAAGTTCTTCTGGGCCGACGACCACACGGTATCCACGCCACCAGAGAGCTGTGACAGGCTTGGTCGAGAGATGACCGGTCTTACGGCACGAGCGGGAGCGGTAAACTTGTCCTGCAGGGACGAGAACGACGTGACAGAGCTGTCTGCGCGAAACGCGCTTTCGGCGTCCTCCAGGTCGCTAATCTCATCATCATCACCGCCCTCAAACGATGAAGTTGAATTGAGGCGACGGTCACGGCGATCCTGCTTCACAGGGGTTCGCTTCCTGACGAGAGAGGCAATGTCGACCTCCTTGGTTGCGATTTTGCCCAGGTCGTATTTCAGATCCGAAACCAATGCAGCATAGTCATCCGACATCTGAGGCGCATGCTGAAACAGCGCAACCCTGGTGGACTTGTTCCTTCTCCCGGTCTGCAGATCCAGGTGAGCGGTGAAGCCGAGGTCGATGCCCTTGGCTTTGGCGGCAGTGGCTCTGGGCTTGGCCGGCATGGGCCTGGCCTCGCCAAACGTGTTCCGACGAAAGGCATCCCACTTGCGGAGCCTGTCTCTTTGCATCTTGACCCGGCTGTCCAGCTGCTCCAAGAGGCCGACGTCGTTCGTGTCCAGTTCGTCAAGCCGGCCCTTCTGGGCTCTTCTCCAGACGCGGTCGAACTTGGTAGCCATGAGGCCGCCGTGCTTTGGATCTCCGGACAGGAGAGTCTCCATCCAGGCCTCGCTGCCTGACCAATTGTGGTGCACAGTCCGCCGCATCTCGGCCCTGGCATTGTCAGAGACGGATTGGCCAGCACCGTCCATCTCCTTCATCTCAAGGACTTCTCGTCTGCTGATGATATCATCTTCTTTCTCGTCCAGCACCACGGCAAACTCCTTGAAGCGAACCCTAGCCAGCTCTTTACGTTGCAGGAGCTGTCGCATGGAGGCCTTGTGGGCCATGGACAGCGCAATCAGATGGGACTTCTCGCTCTTGTAGCCCTTGTTCTCAAAGGCAAGCTCAATGGCGGGTGTGATGTAGCCGCGGCTGGCGGCGAGGCTGTCAGAAACCACCTTTTTCAGGACCGCGGTGGAAAAGAAGGCAAGGACCTCTTCCAGCCTCTCGCCCTTGCACTCGTCCAACATGGTCTTGCGGATGATGGTGTCCCGCCCGAGGTCGCCATTTTTCTTGGCTTGCTCGAGGGCCCTGACGAGCGCGGCGCGCAGGTTCACAGACTGGAGCTGATCGACAGGTGGGTAGAAAGGCTTCAGCTTCTGTTTGGGAGGGATGGGGTATTAGCCATGTCAAGTTCACCATGTCACATCATCGGAGACGTCAGTCGTCTTAGCAGTCAAGGAGGAGGAGGAAGAAAAAAAGTACGCACATTCGCCGCCTCGTCCGGATCCCATATGACAAACAGCTGATACAAGGCCCATTCTACGCACTGTACTCGCCTCTTCTGGTCCTGCAGGGTGGTGCCGGATGCCGCGAACGTCTCAGCCGAGATTTCGGGCCAGTCAGGGAGCTGGTCGAGATCCAGAAGCTTGATGTTGGTGAGGAACAGCGACAGAGAGGCCGGACCTGCAACATTGAGGCCCGAGCCCGCATTGGACTCTGCAGGGGCGGCGCTGGGCGGGATCTGAAGCGCTTCAGTCTTGGGCCTCGCAAGGCTTCGCACAGGTCTCGCAAAGGCTGCGGCAGCAACCGCTACGGCGGCGGCGGCTCGAAGGGGTCTGCTGCTGGCAGAGGGCACGCGAGAGGTACGCGTCCGAGTATGGAGCTGGGTCTGCTGGACGACAGTCGCCATATCGGCACCCTCTTGCGGCTGCCGCAAGTATGACGACGGTGATGCAGACGGATGATGCAAGCGAGAGATGTTTTGCGTTGTCTTTGCTTGAGCTGGTGCTTCCGCTCCTTTCGGCCTGCCTTGATCTGGGGAAGACCTCACAGGGGAGACGGCTTGAGCAGAAACTTGTGCTATGTGATGGGAGAGGGAGAGAGGCTGCTCAGCAAGCCGGGGATCCAGCTTAGATGTTGGAATCAGAGGGCGAGGGGACTGGGGCACCCGAGAAGCGCGCAATTGGCCGTCGTCACAGAATCAGAATCAGCAGCAGAATCAGCAGCATCGTCGTCGTCGGGCTCGCAGTTGGGATCTCGCTCGAGGTATCGCAAAGTACCAACGGAGTCGGACGTGAGTGGCTGCGGGAGAAGGTCGAGGTTGGAGGTTGTGGAGAGCTTTGGGTGTTGGAGCTGCGACAGAGGGGAGACGAACGGGCCATTCAGGCACAGCAGGGGGGCCGTGGGCGTTGCCAGCAGGGCCACAGCGGGCTGGCAGTGGGCGCTAGTGGGCTGTCAGTGGGTTGGCAGTGGATGCGGCCCGCCAACCAGCGCATCACAGGTGTCGGTGAGCGCTGCACAGTGCACTAGCTCCGGGGGGGGCAAACCGCCCTGCGAGTACGAGTATAAACGGGCAGTGAGCTGTCCCGCATTACAGCATGGCTGGCCAGTGTGTTTATGAACACTTCACCTTGCGTGTACATGTCGTGTGCATGCGTGCAGCGCACATGGCCAATCAATGACTTGGTTTCCCCATGGAGCAGCTCGTATGTACTCGTATGGGGGTGAATTGGCATCGGGCATTGGCTTATGAAGGGCGAGTGATGTGGTTGTGGCAACGGGGGGGGAGAGCATTTACTGAATGAAGAATGAGGAGAGCATTGATGTGAGCGTGGCAATGAATGATAATGACAACACAGTTGACGGATACAGTGCACCACATGCACATTAATCGCATCAATTGATATTCTGTCGAGATGTAGCTTTATGTACTTGGATGGGGAATGGGGATGGAATGGGGAACGAATGTTGATGCCTATGTCGGGTTGGTACTAATCAAAAGCAGCGATGGGGGCTGATTTCATTGGCCAATCGATGGGAATCTTCAAGGTATTTGAATGGCCGGGGGTCCATCACATAAGCACAACAGCAGCTTTCATTGGCTCAATTGTTCGTTGTTAGTGCTATCCTTAGTCATCATTCATCTCATCTCATCCTTTACGTGTAGATTCTGTGCCTCAGCGCATCTGCTTTGCTGCCCTTGACGATCCGCCTCTCCCTCCTCTTACTTACACCATCATCACCATCACCACCATCATCACCACCATCATCACCATCACCATCACCTCCATCGATGCCTATCAGATCGGGATCGTCAAACACAACTCCATCCCCCGGAACGTCTACAATGATACCCCCAATGATACCCCCAACATCACCAACATCGCCAACACCGCCAATTGCTCCGTCGTCGTCGAACCCCCCAAAGTTATGCGTCGAGCACATCCCCAGCCCCGCCGCCGCCCTCAGCAGCTCCCCCCCGTCGCCGTACCTGGGCCCTGTCTTGAACGTCGCATTCACCGGCCCAAACAGGAACCACGCGCTCATCGGCTGCGCCGTCACCTTGAAATCCTCCTGGCCCGGCGTTTCGCTAGAGGCCACCGCTAGTCTCTGCACCCCGACGTTGCCCGCCAGAAGATACGCCATCGAGTCCGTCCCCTGACTTGGGTAGTCCAGCATCTTGAGCGGCGCCTTTGCGTAGCCGACGGGCACGTCGTCGAGCTCCGTCGAAAAGTACGGGACGCCGTCGAGCACGAGGTCGCCGTCCGACGGCTGGAACTCCTGTTCGGCCTGGCGCGAGATCCTCAGGTCGCCCTCGACGGTCCAGTGCAGGAACCCGGTAATCCACCCCGAGATGCTGTAACTCGCAGGCCCTGCGCCACAGGAGAACAGCCTCTGCGACCGAACAATGTTGTTCCAAAAGTCCTTCACTTCGTCGCAGTCCGGCTCGTCCCATGTGAGCACGAAGCGAGTCAAGATTGGCCGCAGCCGATCGGCATAGTCTGCCGGCTCGTCTCCCCACTCCCTGAGCCTGTCCAGCTTCCCGAGCAGCTTCACCCAGTCGTCTCTCTCCCCCAGCAGCGTCACCTCGGGAAGGCCACAGGTGATGCCCCCGCTAAACTCAAAGTAGTGTTGCATCAGGCCCATCATCAGGACGGTGGCTGTGAGGCCGTCATTGTCGTCGCTCGTGGTGAAATTAGGCATGATCCAGTCGAGCAGCCAATCTGTCTTGACCCTCTGCTGGATCTCGCCTGCAAATGCCGCGATCACGTCACGCCACGAGAAGCGCCACACCTGAATCTCCTCTTTGCCCTCGTGATCGACAAACAGATGCCGAACATCTTCGGCATGCGCAGTCATGTAGAAGTTGAGCTGCGCCAGAATCTCGAACCATACCTCGTCAGGCCGGAGGACGAGGCTCTGGTGCTGGCCCCATGCCTCGATGGCGCCCCTCACGAGACTGTCTGACGACTGGAAGATTGTGCCATTGGCAAAGGCGCCGTCGTCGTCCGAGCCGAAATCGGCAAAGGACGACATGAGCAGCTCCGGCCAGTATGGCGTGCGCGGGGGGAACTCTTCGGGGCAGCTCTGCCGAAGGAGCTCCGACGCAGACCTGACGGTGCCGGCGGTCGACAGCGGGAGTGGGCCAACATCGGGATCGACAGGGACTGTGATGGCGGCCGCGGCAAATGGCCCGTGGCCGCAAAGGCCGGAGAGGAGTAGTATTGGAAGCAGCATGGCGTTTCCAATGTACCTCTACCTCTACTTCTCTGTGCAGGGGGGGAGTGCAAAGAAAGGGCTCTGGAGCAAGCGAGCGCGCCAAAATAGCATACGAGCTCGACCAGAAGCAGAGAAAAGTGAGGCTGCTGATGCTGATGCTGATGCTGATGTTGATGTTGATACTGCTGGCCTTCATGCACGCACGTATGCAGGGCAATCCTTGGGAAAAATCTCGCCGCCAACTCTTACTTCTTATGCAGCTCATCGCCGGCAACAAAGGGGGGCTTAGTCGAGCAGCCCGAGAGCCAGCCTCTCAATTAACACACCCGCGATCAACATTCCTCGGCCCCCCTCAGAGTCGGATCACGAGGCTACGATATCAAGTAAGAGCAGATCGTCCCCGACACGGTCCACGTCCCTGTAGATCCCCATCCGTCACGCTGGCAGAAATTGAGAGACAGTCTCAGAGGCATCTGCTCCATCCCAGCAATTTTGTGGCATTTACGCCCGGTCACGTAGAGCGCACCACATGACGTTCTGTGTCATCCCTCTTTTACTCCGTACAGCCATTCAGACTTGAGCATAGTCACTCGTAGGTATTCCCCTGCATTCAAGTGGCAGCCCCAATTGGCCAATCTGGCTGGACTTGGATTCCGTGGCATGATGATGACCAGAACTCGCGAGCTGTCCCTTGCATATAAATCCTCCTGCCAACACTTTACGTCCCGTAGAATCCTCTTGACCCCAAGCCACAGCATGACACGTAGAAGGCCTAGCCCTTTTTTTGCATATCAAAGTACTAAGTCGTAACTTGTTACACAATCTGTATCGACTGATATAAAAAGAAAAATTAATATCCGCACACCGCCTCAATTAAAAGATGAGACATGAATGCCTCTAGTAAACATCCAATCCGGGCCCAGAACCCTCATCGAGCAAGAATTTAGCTGCATGACGCTGCCATCGTCAATTCCGTAGGATTGTCTACTCAGTACTAGGCGGTCTTTTGCAAGGAAAAAGGGGGGGCCTTGAATCATCGGCATGCAGCGTTTTTTTTTTTTTTTTGCCACTTTTTGCTCTTCTTTTTGTCTCACCTCACCTCATTTCTCGGAGCAGTCCGGTCCGGGTAGGGTAGGGGGGAGCAGCTCGTAAAGCCGGCCGGCTCAGCCTTGGTCTCACCATGTCTATGCTCGGCTGTCAAGAAAAGAGAATTCCAAGACAAAGTAAGGCTTTCCGAAATAAAGGTGGCCCACTACGAAACGAATGGAAGAGGGACCAATCAGCCGGCCACACATCGTGCCCTTCCTATTCCGGCAATCCCAGGGATACAAGGGGTTCAAACTACTTCCGTTGGGTGGTGTGCTGTTATGGCATGCTTTAGCGCTGTGTGTGTGTGTGTGAGTGTGACACAAGAGAGGGTTAGTTGCCGAAGGGCAGGGGGGGAGGGGATCTGGAAGATTGGAGCAAGGAAAAAATTCCCGTTGGAGAAGAGACCGTTTTAGACGGGGTGGCTGCATTGCGTTTATTTCGGTTTGGGCTGGGAAAGGTAATGTTGAGATCATGGTGACCTCATTTTGCGCGTTGGCATCTTCTACGAGAAATCAAGTAAGCTTTAGAATGGAACATGCGAAGATGGGGGAACAAAGAGAGAAGTTGGATCAAGTCTGTTTTTTTTTCATTGATGTTGGTATCTTGATTCGTAATGCTATCAATCAATCTATGGACTGAAGTTTCCCATGCCGAGCAGACAAAGAGATGCTGGCTAATGAATGCCCTTATTCCCTAGCAGACAAAGAACAGAAACAGAAAAAGTAGAAAAAAGAAAACAAGGAGAAAACGATTAGATGATCATCTAATATACCGGATCCCAGCGCCTTGCAGTTCATTCATTGCATTGGTAAAACAAGCTGAAGAAGTCAAGTTGAAAAAGCAGAAAAAAAAGGCACGCGCGCAAAAATCAGATCATAAAGTGAACCCTAAAAACACCCACTCATCGCCGTGAATGAATGCTGTGTGTATCGAGAATGAAAGGGAAGTGGAAAGCTCTATAAGCAAGCTCGCTTTTTTTTTTTACTCCTCCTGGCTGTCGTCCTGGACACGCTTGACAATGTCGACCAGCTGAGGATAGATCTTCTCCGTGGCCTGGATGCCGCAGACCTTGGCGACGACGTCCTCGGCGGTGTTCTCGGACATGATGGCGGACAGCTCCTTGGACTCGTCGTCGCCGTCGACGTCCTGGAAGCGGAACGTCATCTCGATGGCGTCGAGGAGGTACTTGATGGGCATGTTGTTCTCGGCAGCCTCGGCAGCAGGGCCGACGAAGCGCTCCTTGCGCGACAGCTTGCGCAGGGGGGCGCGGCCGACTCGCTCGACGGCGTCTTCCAAGTGAGGGTTGCCGATGCGCTTGATGATCTTGTTCATGTAGGCGAGCTGGGCCTCGTCGTCGATGCCGTGCTTGGCGACGAGCAGGTTCTTGGTCTCGGTCAGGGCGCCGCGGACCTCGGCCATGATCTGCTTGTCCTGGAGGGCGTCGAAGACGGTGCGCTTCCTGCGGTTGTAGCCGTGGTAGGCGGCGGTGGCGTGGCCGGTGTTGACCGTGTACAGCTTGCGCTCGATAAAGGGCGCCAGGTTGTCGACCCAGTTGATGCCCTCGATGGAGGGGATGCCGACGTCCTCAAAGGGCGTCTTGTCCACCACCCACTCGAAGAACTTCTCCAGCGTCACGTCGAGGCCGGCGTTGGGGTCCTGGGCGGGGACGATGCGGTCGATGGCCGAGTTTGCGTAGCGAGCGCGCAGGTGGTGCGTCTCGAGGCGCTCCGGGTCGGTGTTTCGGGCGTCCTTGATGAAGCCGGCGAGCGTGTCCGTGGCGCCGATGGCGTTCTCGCAGGCAATGACGTGCAGCGGGTTCTCGTCGGCGCGGCGGTCGATGCCCTTTGCGATGACGGGGGCGATGAACTTGAGGATGTTGGGGCCGACGGAGCAGGTGACGACGTCGGCGGTGCGGATCTCCTCGACCAGGTCCTCCTCGTGGGTGCGCGAGTTGATGGCGCGGTAGTTTGTGATTGTGCTTTCCGAGGTGCCCTCGGAGCCGACTTCGATGACTCTGTAGGAGGGAGTGGCGTTGATCTTGTCGATCAGGTCGCCGTTGACATCGGCGAAGACGACTTCGTAGCCCGAGTTGTGGAGGAAGCAAGCGACAAAGCCTCTGCCTGTTGTAGATGTTAGTTGTTGGGGTGTTGAGACGGGCGATGGCTGTATGGTGGTGACATACCAATGTTGCCGGCACCAAAGTGAACTGCCTTTTTGCCCATGACGGCCATGATTGCGGTGTGTTGTTTATATAAGAGCGTGGGGAAGAGAGAAGAGAATAAGAGATGGAAGAGGATATAGTAGTATGTATAGTAGAGAGTAGAGGAGAGTGTTGTTGGAAACGGTAGACCGTTTTAGATGTTGGAACAAGGCTCAAGTGGATGGTTGCTGAAGCTGATGAGGAGGAGAGGGGACTAAGATCTCAACAAGAGGCGCGGGAATCGCAACCTTTATAATTCTTTGCAAAACTCTCGAGCCCACGACAAGGAGAAGAGTGCAAGCACCCAATCCAGTCCAGTCCAATCCAATCCAAACTAGAGGGAACTAGGAGGAATAGCAAGCAAGCAGGGTAGCATGTAGACAGACGCACAGTAGACGTAGATAGGTAGAGGCAGGGGGTGTGAGTGGGCAGAGCGAGCCGATGACGATGGCGCCTCAATCGGGGCGGAAGTGAAGCTGATCGGCCATGGTCAGAGCAAGGGGGGGCGTGTGTACCCGTACGAGTACCCGTACATGACATTTACATGACATTGGATCAATCAACACCACTGCAGGCATCACATCAGATACAGTACATACTCGTAGTAGAGCTCCACAAGGGGGGAGACTGTGATCCGTTCATTCATTCAATCAACCAATTCCCATGCAACCAGCTGTCAGGGTAAAAGTACCAGTGCTCGTACTGTACATCAATACGTACCTCTAATCGGTTGCGTTGCGTGGGTGAGTGAGAAAAATATACGGGGAACGGCGCAGGTACAGATACCAGGAACATTTTGCCCGTCGAATTCCATTGTCATTCACGTTGCAGCCAAGATCGCCTCCCGAAAGGCCCTTCAAGTTCCGTTAGCTTCTACCAGATTATAGGCCAGTCACCGTCCAAGCCGGAGGCTCTGGCATCCCTGGTCAGTCCATGTGCAAGTACCGATACTTTTTCCAGAGGCATGTTCCCTTTGCTGGCCAATCAGGCACGGCCTTGGCTTACGCCTGGCGCGGCTCAACAGCCCGTGGCGCAGAGTCAAGTGGGTCTAGCGACTCTCGTCTACGAGTACGTGTACAGTACAAGCAAGTTCAAGTCCCTGCTGCGACGCTGGTATCTGTACAGTCCCGATTGACGTCTTGACGTCCAAGTAGCGGTACCTCGCCCTGGAGCCCCGTACCTTGCACGGGCTGCGCTAGCTGGGCGAGGAACGCACCCTGAAACTCTGCCGCATTTGCTCAACTGCCGTACCTGTACTTGTAGTAGTAGTTTCATCTTCACATGTCGCCCTCAGCCATATCGTCCCTTGCCTCATCTCCTTGTCTACCTCTGCCTTTCATTGCTCAACTCATTCTTTCTCTCGTGTCCGGTGGCATGTTTGCTCATCTCCTTTTCCCAAATGCACGCCGACATCATTTTTGCAACCGTCGACTGTTGCTGTGCCACATCAGACTTGCAGCGGGCAAACCTGACAGAGCAGCATCATCATGACCTTGAACCCCCCCCCCCCCCATTTCCGTTTCCAAAATGATGCCGTCAGACCTGGGCCAAGAAGCACAAACCGTTTCTTCCCTGCTTTTGCCCAAGCAGCACCGTCTCGTCTCGCCTTCAACCTGCTCTTCCATTCGACGGCCTGAGGGGGCTGCCCCATCGCTCTAAAACAGTCCCAGTGGCACGCCAAACAAGAACCAAGAATTCCTGCAGGTTTGCGCCTTTTGTGGCCCACCGCCAGACTAACGTCATCCGGCCGTCTTTTTTGTTTCTCACGATAACGGGCTGCTGGAACTGAACTCGAGGGCTCCCACAGGCTACTGGGGGGGAGCCTAGAGGGAACCCAGGGGGCCACTGAGGCGCCTGGGCTGGGGTGGTCGCTGGAGTGCCCCGCTGTGGGAAGCCGGGTTTTAGTGCTGAAGCAAAGCCCACCGCAGTGACATCAGCGACGCTTCCAGTCGCCGGTTTGGCGCTTTCACGATGCAACGCAATACAAGCACCAGCACCAGCACCAGCGCAAGCACGATTCGACGCGATCCCAATACACGATCCAGTCCAATGCCATGCGATGCGATGCAGCCGCTACGGAAGAAAAAAAAACTGAACCCTGCGTCACGCCCGCTTGCGAAAAGGGGTCGCTGAAATGAACCCTCACTCTCAATGTCAGCACCGCTTATCGACACCTCCTGATATCATCCACGGGCATGATCCAGCCTCGTGTCAACGGACAGCACGAGCCTTGGATGACTGACTTGGCTTTTCTTATTCTCGTCCATCCCGAGTGTTCGAGTACTTACTTCAAAGACGGACACTAACGCTCGTCGACAATGCAATAGGTCGCAATCCATCCATCCGCAGCCCGTGGCTTGCCTAGACCAGATGTTTGCACATGCTTCCGACCCCTCGTCCAGCATCCTTGCCGTCTTAACTTGTTCCATCCTGACCACCCCCTTTTGCCTGTCAAAAGCAAAACTCAGATGCCAGATACTCGTGCACACATCGGACATGTGTTCTTGTATCTACGATCGTCGCCCGCAGGGGTGCCAGCACAATGACGTATGTCGGGGATGGCCTCCACTTTGTCCCGTGCTGCTGCTGCTGCTGTTGCTGTTGCTGCTGCTCAGCCAAGCAACCACCACGGAGCGGCAACTCAAAGGCTGTGTTTCACATTCACGATGCGCAGGTTGAGTTTTCTGTCATCCAGCAGAAACAGGCTCTCGGGTCGAAATTGAGTTTGTTTCCCGTGAAGCCATCAACGTCAATGGCTGCTCGCCAGTTTGGCCCCGGAAACCACAACTATCCCCAACGGCGCTGGCAGGCTTCACCTCCATCTCCTCTCCTGCTCCCTTGCTTCGGTCGACGTGTCGTATCGTGTCGTCCATCTTTGCACCGAAGACGACGAAAAGAGCGAGGTTTGCGTCGGCGCTACACCAAACATCCATCCGAAGCCATCATCTCGTACGACTCTTCTCATGCATGTTCACGCACGCTTTCCCCCGTGGGACCCCTCAGCAACTTGATTGTCTCCGCTCCAACTCCTCCTCTCGCGCCAATACACGCCGGCGGGGAAGCCTCTCGATGTCGATCTCTGCTTCTTTCTCTTGCTGCCGGAGCACATGTCGATTCTCCTTCGCTGCACTACAAGCGCTTGTCAGCCCTTGCTCCCGCTTGGCTTCTCATGTAAGTTGACGTCGGGTTGCACTTCAACTTCAAGTTTTGCTCTCGTCAAGGCATGTCTCACCCAAGAAGACGAGCGTTGTTTGTCATGGGAAAACAAGATCTCAACCGTGCATACGCCCATTTGCATCAAGACACATTGCAAGCATGACAGAACCGTGCATGATGATGATGAGGACGTTTGCTTCAAACCAGCTGTATGCCATCAACACACACAGCCAGCTTGCCCGTGATGCCTGCCCAAGTGCAATCGAGTTGCCGAATGCTTTTTCATGAAACATGGTAGCCTCAGACTCGTGTACTTTGCATGAAATCCACCTATCGTTGATGCCTATTGAGGTTATCCCACGCCGTTGATTTCCACTCAACCGCTCACAGCCAAGCCACACACGGCTATCGGATCCAGGCGCCAAGTCTCAGACACAAGACGGGCCGACACTTGGACGAGCTTTTGCGCGCTTTTCCCGTCGGCACCAGCAATAGCAACAGCAACAGCAACAGCAGCCAAGCCAGGGGTGACTGACTTGGTTCAATTCACGATGCCTCGTTTCGGCGTCGTTTTCGCCCGGCCCCTGATGGCTGAATACTGTCCATCGTAAGATAGGGCAAGTGGTGAGATTCCGCTGCCAGCACTTCTCTTACGCCGTGCTTCGTACATGGTCAGAACAGCAGCCACGTTGCAGCAGAGCCCCTGGCGGCAGCGAAAACGTGGTGCAAGGAGCTCACCGCAATACGCCACGGGCTTCTCTCTGCGCAGTCGAGTCGACTCTTCTCTCTCGTCTCATGCAGATCAGCTCCCTCCGGCCTTGCTCGCCTGTCCCCGGAACGGCGGGCCCAATTGGCATCGACGCTGCATCGTCGCGGGTCCACTGCGTTAGCAGGTACTTGCATCCTCCCCAACGTTGCCTTGCGAATGCTTGGGACTTTTTATCAACTCCACGGCTATTCCCCCGAGCTCCCCAAAGCAGCGCCTCCGCCGGCTCCGTAGGGGCGGATCCACCGCACCGCCGTAACAAACCGGCCAACCAGTTGAGCTCCGTGAGCCATTATGGAGCCACCGTTTCGTCTTGGCGGCATAATGGTTGACATGGGGGGGAAGCAGGCAAAAAGGGCGCAAAAGCGGCAGAGACCGGGGGTTGGTTGCTAGGCTGAGGCTTGGCCTTTTTACCGCATACGAGATGGATACGGAGTACAGGCACAGTAACAGCGAGCCGTTTCGGTTGCTTCGAAACCGTCCGTCGTGGACGGTGGCGGCTTTGGACTCAGCCCAACAGAAACGAGGCGAGACAGACGGCATGACTCGGAATCCCCGACCCGAAAGGCAAAACAGCCAGCAAGTTGAGGAACGAGCCCAGGTCAGGTCAGGTTACCTTGACGTCCTGGTCTCATTCTCTCCCATCTGCTCTGCTGAATTGTCAGCCGTCTCTCCTCTCGGGGAGCTCAAAGCTGCATCCCCCCTATTATTGTTGAGCCATATATTCGTTACTGCACGCAAGGGCACTAATATGATGTGTCAGTATATTGCCCGAGATAACGGCGAAACTTGTCATCCGCCGCCATCGAAATCCCACGATATCAGCGCCGGACCATTATCGACCAAAGCTGCACTGCGCTGGACGCCCGCCCATTTGCCACCCTTTTTTTTTTGGTCTCTGCGGGTCTCTTTGCTGTGACATTTTCGTTTGCTGCCACGCTTGATTTGATTTGATTTGATTTGATTTGGTTTGGTTTGATTTGACGGGCTGCATATACCGTGCATGCGTGCATGTTGGTGGTGCTTTTGGCTGCCTCTTCCCTCGTTCCTTTTCTGGGTCTTTTTGTTGATGCTCCCCGACAGAAGCAGAACCATTGACTGCGCCGCTCTGCAAGATGATCACGACTCGGTGCCTGTTCTGCGTCGCAATTCGTCCAGATCACCACTGCCCGGTCAAGTATTTCCAACAAACGCGTTATCCCTAACGAAAGAAGCACGTTATATCACTCAACGCACGCCACTTTGTCCATGTACGAGTGCTCGTACTAGCAGGCAAATGCCACAGGCGTTTCACCACCATTAGCCTCTTTGTCCCTCAGCCCGGCTATCTCTCAAGCCTCGTCCCGCGCATTGAAATTCCCACTCGGTGCTGCATGCCGAGCCCCTGCTCCCCCCGGCTGCTCTCGAATAGGAAGCATGGGAACATTGACGGCCAACCAACTCGCTCGATTAGCAAAAGAAAACGCGCTCTTCTCGTGAATGCTACCCTGTTGGTTTTGTTCAAGAGGCCAGATTTGATGAAGTGCACTCTCTCTCTCTTCTCATTTCAGCCATCCGTCCATCCATTCTGTTATTACCCATTCATATGGGCTTATTCCCGGACCGCCTGTCAATAACCGCTCACCACCGCAAATACAACCCTCCCTCTTTGCATACTATAGGTATCGACGACTCGACGACGACGTGCAGCCGCCCATCAAAACAACCCCATATGACCTTCCCCATGCGTGCATGTGCATCCTGCGCCCCGGAAAATAATCCCAAAGTGAGTGGCATGTGTCGGTCGGGTTCTCTTTAGTAGTACGCTTGTGGGGACCGGCGGGAAGAAAACGTGGGAGTTGAGGGCTAAATGGCAGAAACCACATGCTAGTAGAAGCCGAAAGGACATGGATGGAAGAGGTAGAGCAAGTATTGGTACAAGTGAATCGATTCCATCCCTTCGCCCAGATATGGAGAGGGTAGACTAATGTGTGCAAGATATGGAGCTTAGATGAGAGCTAGAGCAAACTGTGCATGCATGCAATGTAATGTAATGGAGGCAGCCGCCGGAATATCTCGAGGCACACATCACAAAACCTCGGGCGTGAGGAATGCATCATCACACTCTGCTTCACATGCTGATTCATATGACAGATGAGACCAAGCACGCACACACACACACACACACACATCACCATCATCACATTCGACAAGTGACTCATGCTACCTCTTCACGTCGTCGTAGTTTCATCGTGCAAAAGGGAGAAAAAAAGACTCGTTTGCTCGAGCCCGATTTATTTTCTTTTCATGAATTTCACAAGGCTTCCCGCTCCCCCGTCATTTTCGCCATCCCAAACCCTCCTTTTTCTGTCTTTTTTTGTTTCTTTTTCTTACACCGTATTTGACTGTTTAAATCTTGGCAAACGACTTGAAAGCTCCAATGAGGCCGCCGGTGGAGGCGTCGTGGCCCGAGCCGCTGCCGGGCTCATCGAGCTCCTTGAGGATCTTCTTAGCCAGGACCTTGCCCAGCTCCACGCCCCACTGGTCGAAGCTGTTGATGTCCCAGAGGGCACCCTCGACGAAAGTCAGGTGCTCGTAGTAGACGATGAGGGCGCCCAGCTCAGCAGGGCCGATGACGTCGCCGACGAGGATGGACGTGGTCGGGCGGTTGCCGAGGAAGCGCTTGTGGGGGATGAGCTCCTCGGGGGTACCCTCAGCCCTGAGCTGGTCGTCCGTCTTGCCAACCATCAGGGCCTCAGCCTGAGCAAAGTAGTTGGAGGCAAGCATCTTCTGGTGCAGGTTGTCGTGGATGGGGTTGTGAGACTTGGCAGCCAGGATAAAGTCGGCGGGGATGAGCTTGGTGCCCTGGTGGACAAGCTGGAAGAAGGAGTGCTGGGCGTTGGTGCAGGGCTCACCAAACAGAATAGAGCCTGGTAAATTCATACGTTAGACTTGGTGATTGATAGCTTGTGCTCCAGGGACAAGGAGAACCTACCAGTGGTGTACTTGGCGCTGGATCCGTCAGAGGTAATGGCCTTGCCGTTGGACTCCATGGACAGCTGCTGGAGGTAGGCGGCGAATCGGTGGAGGTATTGGTCGAAGCTAAGGGGTTTCAGTCAGTATCAACCACCACAGGCTCGTGTCCAGAGAACACTGTCCAGTGACATGTCAACTTACGGAGCAACCAGGCGAGTCTGGGCCTGGAAAAAGTCGCCGTACCAGACGCCCAGCAGACCACCAATGACGGGAATGTTCTCCCTCAGGGGGGTCTCGCGGAAGTGTTTGTCCATGGCGTGAGCACCAGCGAGGAACTTGTGGAAGTTGTCGTAGCCAACGTAGAGGGCAACGCTCAGGCCGATGGCACTCCAGACGGAGTAGCGGCCGCCAACCCAGCTCTCAAAGCCAAACATGTTGGCGCTGTCAATGCCAAACTTGGTGACCTCTTCCTCGTTGGTGGACAGGGCAACAAAGTGCTTGGCAACATCTCCCTTGCCGCCAGTCTTCTCGACGAACCATGATTTGGCAGTGTTGGCGTTTGTGATGGTCTCTGCGGTGGTGAAGGTCTTGGAGGCAATGAGGAAGAGGGTGGTCTCCGGGTCAGAGGCCTTGAGAGCCTCGGCCATGTGAGTTCCGTCAATGTTGGAGACGAAGTGGAGGGTCATGTCGTCAGCGCCGTAGTGCTTGAGGGCCTCAGTTACCATGACGGGGCCGCTGTACAACAGAAGAGATTGGTTAGCAAGCACGCCTCGACGATGAATCAAGGCCTTGTTTCAGCTCAACTCAAGACACTCACAGATCAGAGCCACCAATGCCAACGTTGATGATGTTGGTCAGCTTCTTGCCGGTGAAGCCAACCCACTCGCCGCTTCGGACCTTTTCAGAAAACTCCTTCATGTGTGCCAGGACGCCGTTGACGCCAGTAGGGCCGCCCATGACATCCTGGCCCTCAACCTGCATCTCCCAGCCGCCAACGTTTCGCAGCGCGGTGTGGTAGACGGCACGGTTCTCGGTGAAGTTGATCTTGTCACCGCGGAACATGGCATCTCGCTTCCTCTCAACGCCAGCCTGCTCGGCGAGCTTGACGAGCAGGTCCAGAGTCTCATTGGTCAGGAAGTTCTTGCTGAAGTCGAAGAGAATGTCGGCTGAGATGTCGGCCTTGAAGGTGCGGGAGAACTTGTTGAAGCGGTCGGCGTCGGAGGCAAAGGCCTCCTTGAGGACAAAGTTCTTGGCGATGTCGTCACGGTGAGCCTGGAGCTCCGACCACGCGGGAAGAGTGTTTGCGGGGGCCATGTTTGGCAGAGATCTGATGGATTCAAGGAGGTTAATCAACGAGTCTGTTGCGAGTTGCGGCAGCTAATTGAGTCGAGTCGAAATGGAGCAGTGACCGGCAACTTCCGCTTGGCTTGGGCTATGTTGCTTTGGAATTGGGCTTTGACAAGACGCAAGGTCTGAACAGAATAGAACAGAATGGGAATGGGAATGGGTATGAGGATGAGGAGAAGATCAGAGAGAACAATGACAGCCTGGCAGAGAGGGGAGAAGCTGCATTTAAATGGCCATAGGCTATGTAGCGTATAGTCCCCCGGTGAGGTAGGCTATACGATCCCGATTCGCGTCCCATAGAATCGCAGCATATATTCCGGGCAACGCGGAAGCTGAGCAAGGCAGATGATGGATTTGATGGGGATGGTGGGGGTGGCGCCAGGAGCAAAAAAAAGGGCGAGACAGAGAATGAAGCCGGGAATGACGAACTTACCAGGGGGGGGGGGGGGGGGAGAAGCTTGATTAGAGGCTGATTAGGGAGCGATTGGTGATGGATTGATTGATGCAGCAAGGCGTAAATGATTTCGCTGGACGGTTCGAAATGCCTCAGGATATGCGAGGATGGGAGAAGAAGATGGAAAAGAAGGAAGAAGCAGAAGCAGAAAACAGCACTGGACGAATCAACGACTGACTGTGGCGTCTGTCTGGCCTCTTGCTGGAGGGGAAGCTTCAGCGCATTGGATGGAGCTCTCAAGGCAGAGCTTGGCCTGTTGCCCCTCACTTAGTACTAAGGTACAGGCAATGACCTCACTGAGAACTTACGGAACCTTTGGGTGGAACTTTGAGAACTTGGTTGGCCAGTTGCCGAGCTGCTTGGCGGTTTGGTAAGCAGGCTGCCCCGCTTCACTCAGCAGATTGATTATGCATCTGGAGATTTTTGCAATCAATCAGTCAGAGTCAGTCGCGCAGTGTATTACTGTAGGCGCATGGAACGCGATCAAATCAGCACTTGCATGTGCTTTATAGCAGGCCCCTGATTTGATTTGATTCGATTCTTCAGGGAGCCTGTCATTGAACAACCCAGTACATACTCTAGGTACCTGACCTTGTCTATTTCTCCACTAACAACATAGACATCAATACAGCTCAACCAACAATGCCCAACTAGACACTCGCCGTACTTTAATCATGACAATGCATTCGAATGACTGAAACAAAAAGATATAATTATAAATAGTACCAACAATATCATCAACAAGTCAACTCTCATACACGCTTCACTCGACAACATCTTTGTGATAAAGCAGCTTGTATCGACCCTTTTTTCCAACGATGCCTGCATCTCCCCAATCTGTCTTCTGCCCCTGAGCTGAGTCCTCCCACGGTACAAGACAACAGGAGAAAAAAAAAGTGAAAAGGGTGAAAAAAGAAAACAACTCCTGTCATGATTTCCTGCTAAACTCCATAACGTATGGTTTCATCATGCATTGTTCAAGCCAAATATGGACCCCCTTCCCCGTGTCTGTCTGTCTGTCTGTCTGTCTGTCTGTCTGTGCGCTTCCATCGTGCAAAGCTCAAAGAACGCTCGTCGCTCTCCAATACGCTACGCACCACTTGCACGAAGCACAACCAACGCTGTCGTTCGTCCAACCACTCCCCTCTTGTCCTGTTTTCGCTCTCCAAATCATGCTTCTAGGTCTAGTCTCAACTCAAATTGGTATTCGCCGAAAATAATACTTATGTCCGAATGCTTAGGGGTTGTTGAGGCTGCCCACAAACGACGGATCTCTAAGACTGCCGCCGGCATCCCCGAGGCCTGCAATGGGGCGGTTGTAGCTGAATCCTTGGAACTGATCCTGCATCGTCTGTGACAGCAGCGGGCCGTCCACGTACGAATCCTGGGGAGCCTCACTGGTAAACTCCTGGTCGAAATTGGCCGTGTCCATGGCATCCGTCTAGGGATCACGAATTAGCATTGGAATTCATTCACACAGACTTGGAAATATGACTCACCACGCTGGGCTTAAACGTAGGCTCATATTTACGCTGCAAGAGTTTGTGCCAGTCAATGCCATGGAAAAACGGATGAGCTTTGATCTCGGATGAGCCATTAGCGCCAAGCCGCTTCTTCGGATCTCTGTTGAGCAGGCTGGTCAAAAGGTCTCTGGCAGCCGGAGGCACCACGTCGCCAGGAGGGAAATTCAAAGGATCTGACAGAATCTTTCTGTACATCTCGTTTGTATTCTCATCATAGAACGGAGGAAGCCCCGTCAACATTTCGTAGAGCAAAACACCCAAAGTCCACCAGTCGACTGTCTTGTTGTATCCTTGGCCCAACAAAAGTTCAGGAGCGAGATACTCGGGCGTGCCGCAAAACGTGTTGGTCCGGTCTTCGTCCTTCATGTCCAGCTTGCACAGGCCAAAATCGCACAGTGCAATGTGACCTTGATAGTCGAGCAAGATGTTCTCCGGCTTGAGATCTCGGTAGATGACGCTAAAACCATGCAAGCATTCCAAGGCGCAGAGAAGCTCGGCCGTGTAGAACCTCGACCTATTGACGTCGAACCGGTGTTCTTTTTGCAGGTGGTGGAAGAGTTCTCCTCCATTGACAAAGGCCAGGACGAAATACAGCTTCTCGGGCGATTGGAAGCTAAACTTGAGGGGGACGATGAAGGGATTGTTGATCTGCGCCAGCACAGACCGTTCGGCCAACGTATGGGCAACTTCCGATCGGGAAATGATGTGCGCTTTTCGAATCGTCTTCAACGCGTAGATTCGGCTGGTGTCCTTCTTGCGTACCTGCATCACCTTGCCAAAGCTGCCCTTGCCTACAACCTTTAGCAGTTCAAAGTCTTCAATCTTGAGCTTTCCAGCTCGTGTCTCGACAAACTCGACGCCAACCTTGATCTTGCCCGTGCCGTACTGGATGTCGACCCAGTCGACGCCGGCATGGCCTTCGCCCTTTTGGCGCTGAGCATCGGCTGCCTTTTCGCGATCTTTCTTGCTTGCCTTGGAGTCCTCGGCCACATGTTGCCTCTCCTCGAAGCGTGGGTTTATCCGCGCCACGCCCAGGAAGATGTCCTGGCTTCGTCCAGACCCGGGAGGGGCAGCAGGGTTCCGCATGTACAGATGGATGACCAGCTCCGTCACTCTGGAAACGTCAAACTTGTATTGGGTATTTGAACCTGCCCACAGAGGGTTCTCGGGGTTTCCTTCGACCGAATTGACAAACACCTGCACCTTGTCGAAATCGATCAGCGCATAGGGCATGTATTTACCGGAAATGCGCCCATGGTTAGTGGGAATCGAGCCGAATCCGCCGCCAGAAGAGTGCGGTCTCGCTCCGTTTGAGTATGACCCAGCAACGCGCTGAGAGTCTGGACGGACAGAAGAGCCCAAGGCGCTGCCCGAAGAGCGGGAGCTCTGGTGGCTGGATCCAAAAGCGCCTCGGTGTTCCTCGGGAAGGGAGAAGCCCTTGCCTTCGTGGATGGTAACGACCAAGATACCGGGCTTCTTAATGACGGGCGCTTGCGACAAGGCTTCTGAGGCGCCTACAGAGAGTGAAGAGCAGTCAGAATCACCGTCAAGAATGCATCAGTCGCGCCGGTAGCTTACCAGTAGCGCTCTCGCTAGTCGGCGTGGTGGCGCCTGGGCTCGTCCCCTTTTCATCTTTGTCGGTGATGGTGGAAGTCGACGGCGACCGGGAAAACGCGCTCAGCGGGCCGAGATGCGTATCTTTGAGTTCTGCGCAAGGCCAGTCAGTCTCATTGCCGGCGGCAGCGGAAGATATGGGCGCTGCTCGAGCACGTTGTCGGAGAACAAGACATTGGGGGACAATGGAAAAGGAGAGACATACTCTTGGTCAGCTTCCACGACATGGTGACGGTTCCCGGTGCGACCGCTCAACGGATAGGGATGCTGAGATGGAATGATGGAACAATGTAAAGTAATGCAAGATGGAAGACTCCCGGGAGGCGAAGGTGAAGGAATGGATCTGATAGATGATAGTCGGGCGAGAGGCTAATCCGGCCGACAGATAAGCAGCTGACGAGGTATCGAAAAGGACGGGAAGCAGCCGCTTCTGATGCAGCAGGCCGGAGGCGATGTGACGGGCGTGTTTTGGCCGGTGGTTGCAGGGCCAATCAAGGAACCCCGCAGACGTCGAACTCGAGGTGAGGATTGGACGGAAATCCACCTTGGTTCGAGTGAGGGAGATGGAGTGGACTGGACTGGGGGAGGCCCCTATTTTTTGTGGTTCAAGGCTAATATGAAGTGAGGCGAGGACTGCGAGTAATAATAGCCCGTTCTCTAACTCCGAAGAGACAGACAGCGGGTTAGTGGAATAGAATAACAACTTGAATAAATGATGAGGCTGCAAGTGAGGGGTGGTTAGGTGGGAGGAAAAGCAAAAAAAAAAAAAAAAAACCAGCCATGGATATATATTAATGGACTCCAGTCCGTAAATCCTTCCACTGCAACAAGACGTCGATAATTAGGAGGAGGCGAAGCACTGCCCAGTAGGTACTCGTGCCTTACTCCGTAGTGCCTAGCGAATTGAGGAATCTGGGGCAGCAGGTCGCTTCCCGCAACCCGGTCCCTGAACCTGCTTGTAGCGGGTAGGTATCAAAACCACAGGGACTGCAAGATGAATTGATATTCACACACAGATCGATAAAAAGAGCACCATTTCTATAGACCAGTTGTAGCTGTTGTATACATATAGTTAATCTGTTGTGTTTTTAATAATACTATTCAAATCCCCTGTACTCCCCTATACCAGCTTGCTGCTGTTCTGCTCTGGAGAATCGCCATGTCGCTCCCTTGTACCTACAGTCTGCAGCGGGCGCTAGCGCTCTCCGTCTAACGGACACTGTGCATGTTGCAGGACGCTCGGTACAGTGTCTGGGCATAGCGCTGTGCAACGGCTGATGAAGCTGTTGGTCGAGTCCTGCATTGCACAGTGCGGGTGTTTGTAACGGTTCGTAACGATTCGGTCGACCATTCGGCGGGTTTTCTCTTGCATGGAGGCTCAAACCCGGCTCTTTTTTTTTATTGTTTCGTGTCATGAAGCGGGAGAAGCTGGACCTGGTCGACGTTGCATTTAGGCTAGAGTGCAACACGATTCATTTGTCTGCATTGGGTCCGGACGAATTGGCCCTTGAGGGCTGAAGAGTTTCATCTTTCATGGTGATTGATTTGAGGAACAATTGATGGGATGAAAGGACTAGACAACTTGACGTGCTCTGTACAATTTACGACTACAGGGACCAAGTAAGGCAGTACATCAATAATACATCAACAAGTACGAGCAAGTCTGTCTTACAGCACCATGACCAAGCTGAGGATGATACGTCATGGAGGGATGAGCAGCCGTTCCTGGTTCCACACCCGATACACCATGGCGATGGCAAACCACAGAGCGCAGCCACGGACATGCGTAATGGGTGGGTGGGCAGCCAGTGGCTTGTGACTGCGGCGCTTTTGCAATAACTACTCCTCGTATGCGTATCTACCTACGTATGCCTCGGTGTTTTCCGTATCATCATTCTTTTTTTTTTTTTGTAGATGAGCAGATGGAGGCTGCGCGTATCCTCGTTGGTACCTTTGTAAGTCCAAGTCCGTGTACATGTGTATTGTGGATATTTGATTGGTGTTGGTGTTGAACACCAGTTGACCAGCATGAGCGTCTCTGCATGTGATAGTCTTGACTTTCAAAGGAACCGCAGCCCGCCAGATATGCTATACTGGGGTGTAAAGTGAGGTCCAGTGGTATTTAGATGAGATGGGATGAATTTGTCTCGATGCAGATGCATATATCTCTTGTAATATTTTACACGCTTGTTATGTTAGGTACCTACTAAGTGATAGGAACACATCTTACTGAAACGCCACAACATCAAGTAACAGGAATAAATACCCAGCATATGCAAGATCAGATCGCTACGTTATGCGCATCTTTGAGAAACAATTTGAATGAGATGAAGGAATGTCAATATAACGCATCGCAATCACTAATTGATCAACCGCATCTGCCTCTCGACCAAATTTTCATTCTCCAATGTCGCGTCGCAACTTTTACAATAAGCTCGCCTACCCTACAATTGACGGTACCAGTAAAAAAATGCCAGATTCCCCCCTTTTCAAGTCAAAGTGGGCTGGTTCAGAGACGCTGAAAAGGTACTTGCACAATAGCGCATCTTGGGCGCCACGTCACGCTGTTTGCTTGTACCTTTTATTGTCTAGCAGCACTGACCACAAGGCGCAAACTGATAGCTGATGCCTGACATACCAGGCTCCAACCTCTTCCTGGCTGACCACCTGGCAATATACCTGGCTCGTACCTCGATAGCGCCAGCAGGACACATTTTCGAGAAGCTGGTCAAGCCCAATTGAAAGCTGCCGTGTCTGCTGCAAACCGACTCCCGACGACGACAACAAGCTCCAGAGACAGCAGACTCTGCCCGGCTCGTCTTCGCCCAGCAATTGTTCCACCGCCTTCGACATTCCGCTCGGCCTCGGCGTCATATGTGGGAGCTTGTCGACTTCGATTCACCCCGCGATCTCCTTCACCCACATCCTCTGTCGACTGCGACCACGACTTTGTCCACAGCTGCGAGACCGGAGCCTTAGAAGGACCAAGCCGCAAACATGAGATTGGACGTCAAGGTCAGTTGCCAGCACATTGGGCCCTCACCCCGCCTTGCGACCAGTGTCTCTCTCCCCTTGTCCGCCTAGCTGGCTTGAGGCCGAATCGCTGGCCCTCCGTCTGTCAAAACGATGCCCACTGACGGAGCTTACCCCTTCGCTTCTACAATCATGTTACTGACTATGGCTTCGTGACAATAGCGACAGCTTTATGCCCGCAGCGAGCGGGTCAAGGGCATCGACTTCCACCCGCAAGAGCCATGGATTCTCACCACCCTATATAGCGGTATGTCACAGCACCTGAGATGCAGCATTGAATCAAGTCGCCGCTAATACGCCTCTCTTCTCCTCACAGGCCATGTCAACATTTGGTCATACGAGACACAGCAGATTGTCAAGTCTTTCGAGCTTACAGATGTCCCCGTTCGAGCTGGTCGATTCGTTGCGCGAAAGAACTGGATAGTCTGCGGATCAGATGACTTCCAGCTGCGAGTCTACAACTACAACACCTCCGAAAAGATCACCTCCTTCGAGGCGCATCCCGACTACATCAGAGCCATCTGCGTGCACCCCACGCTACCATTTGTTCTTACCGCCTCCGATGACATGAGCATCAAGCTCTGGGACTGGGACAAGGGTTGGAAATGTGTCCAGGTCTTCGAGGGCCACAGCCACTATGTCATGGGACTCGCTATTAACCCCAAGGACACCAACACCTTTGCCTCGGCCTGCTTGGATCGAACCGTCAAGATTTGGAGCTTGGGATCGGGCACCGCCAACTTCACCCTCGAGGCCCATGAGACCAAGGGAGTCAACCATGTCGACTACTACCCCCACTCCGATAAGCCCTACCTCCTCACCACATCCGACGACCGAACAGTCAAGATCTGGGACTACACCACAAAGTCCCTCATCGCCACTCTCGAGGGACACACCAACAACGTCTCCTTCGCCTGCTACCACCCAGAACTGCCAGTCATCATTTCTGGTTCCGAAGACGGCACCATCAAGCTATGGCACGCCAATACTTACAGACTGGAGCAGTCGCTTAGCTACAGCTTAGAAAGAGCTTGGTGTGCCTCTTACCAGAAGGGCAAGCAGGGTGTTGCCGTTGGATATGACGATGGTGCTGTCGTGATCAAGCTCGGACGCGAGGAGCCCGCCGTGTCCATGGACCCATCCGGCAAGCTGATCTGGGCCAAGCAAAACGAAGTCGTGTCCTCCATCATCAAGGGCGATGCCTCTGTCAAGGACAACGAACCCATTTCATTACCGACCAAGGATCTCGGAACTTGCGAAGTGTACACTCAGACGCTGATTCACTCTCCGAATGGCCGATTCGTTGCCGTCTGCGGTGACGGTGAATACATCATTTACACAGCATTGGCCTGGAGAAACAAGGCCTTTGGCTCTGCCATGGACTTTGTGTGGGCCTCGAAGGAAAACAGCAACGACTTTGCCATCCGAGAGTCGGCCATGAGCGTCAAGATTTTCAAGAACTTTGTCGAGAAGAGCGGAGGGCTGGATGTTGGATTCCAGGCCGATGGCCTTACTGGAGGTGTTCTCTTGGGTGTCACTGGACAGGGCGGCGTCTCCTTCTTCGACTGGGCTACTGGTGGTCTTGTTCGCAGAATCGAGGTTGAGCCTAAGCAGGTCTACTGGTCAGAAAGCGGCGAGCTGGTAGCCATTGCCTGCGAAGATTCATTTTATGTCTTGCGCTTCTCCCGCGAGAACTACGTCGAGGCCGTTCAGTCAGGACAAGTTGAGGAAGATGGCGTTGAGTCTGCCTTTGAAGTCATCACCGATGTCAACGAGACGTAAGTATTGGCTGATTAGTTCCTCTTTACGGGTGAACTCTTGTGACTAATATTTTGGGTACAGCATTCGAACTGGTGAATGGGTTGGCGACTGCTTCATCTACACCAACGGCACAAACCGACTCAACTACCTCGTCGGTGACCAGACCTACACCATCTCTCACTTCGACAAGCCCATGTACCTCCTTGGCTACATCCAGAGAGATTCTCGCATCTACCTTGCCGATAAGGATGTCAACGTCACCTCCTTCGCTCTGTCACAGCCCGTACTTGAGTACCAGACGCTGGTTCTGCGTGAGGATATGGAGACGGCCGCCGAGTTGCTGCCAACTATCCCGGCTGATCAGCTGAACAAGGTTGCACGATTCTTGGAGGGCCAGGGGCACAAGGACCTAGCTCTAGAAGTTGCAACTGATCCCGAGCACAAGTTTGAGTTGGCATTGGCCCTGAACCAACTCGCCATTGCTCTGGATTTGGCCCGACAGGCTGACGCTGAGCACAAGTGGAAGACTGTCGGAGATGCGGCCCTGACCGCGTGGGACGTTGGTTTGGCTGCCGAGTGTTTCACTCACGGCAAGGACCTTGGATCTCTCCTCCTTTTGTATTCATCAACAGGTGATAAGGAGGGCCTTGCCAAGCTGGTTGCTCAGGCTGAAGAGGCAAATGCCCACAACGTGGCATTCTCAGCATCCTGGTTAATAGGTGACATTGATCGATGCGTGGAAATCCTGACCAAGACTGGACGATCAGTAGAGGCCACTCTGTTTGCTCAGACATACAAGCCCAGTCTGGCTACATCCGCGGCAAAGGCTTGGAAGGAGAGCCTGGAGAAGAACAAGAAGGGCAGGGTAGCCAAGCTGATTGGTGTCCCGGATGACGATGCTGAGCTGTTTCCCGAATGGGACGAGTGGCTGAACCTGGAAACCGAGGGTGGCGTGGCCGCCGATGTCGATATTGCGACACCCGAGGAGGAGGCCAAGGAAGAAGAAGAGGAAGAGGAAAAGGACGAGGAAATGCAAGAGGCTCAGGAGGAGGTTGAGGAGGCGGAAGAGTAAAAAGCGCAAGGGGGCCAATCGACTACTTAGATGGCGTAGAAGAGGGATTTACGTGAATATGATATTCCATGTTTTTGCTGCGTCCTGCACTGCACCAAAACTTACAAAGAGCTGCATGGTTGGGAGGTTGACTGTGGGGGTAGTCGGGCTATTGTCTGGTTGAATGGGTATTTAAAGCAGTTTCTAATACGTTGATTAATTCTGAGCATTTGATGGGGCATGATTTTGAGTGACGGTTGAAGTAGGTATATCAACATCTGGCTTGAAGACATGTATACGTGTTGGTGATATGGGTCTACATACCTATATTGTCCATGTTCTTGATGTATACAAGTATTGCGAATTGTATACAAGTATTGCGAATTGAAGCTGGGGAAATTCATGCGACCCTATGCAGCAAAATGATACCAATCTTTTGTGTACGTGTATGTCGATTCGGTTCTTATGATAGCGGGTTGATTTAAGCGGCCCTATCCACAAAGACTTACACTCACAAGTGGTAGCTGAAGAATCATATTTCTCAAATGATGACAACTCTATATGCCATTGATGGCTCATTTTTAAGTAGTTTATTAACCTATTAAAATAGTTACAATGAAGTTCCTTCGCAAGCGGATCCATAATCATCAATTAGCATGTTCCAAGCATGATTCAATCTCGCCACGATGATATACATGATAGAAATGTCTCGTTTCATCCTTTCGGTCCCAATGAAGTCGTTTACAGAATGGCAGCAATGCCGGCAGCAGCGAGAGCGGCGATGGCCATGCCGGTCTCACGAGCGGCAACGCCATTGGTAGACTTGGGCGCATCTCCAGCCGTCTTGGAGGCAGAATCAGCACCGGACTCAGTGGGAGCAGCAGAGGCAGTATTGGGGCCAGAGCCAGAGCCGGAAGAACCACCCGCACTGCAGACGTTGACGAGGCTTGTGTAGGAGCTGAGCACAGAGCAGTCCGAGGCGAGAGACGTAAGCTCGTCCTTGTGGCCCTCGAGCCAGGAGACCACCTCGGAGCTGTAGGAGGAGTACTCGGCGCTGAGGCTGGACGGGAAGCTGACTTTGCAGGGGTCGGTCTGAGGGTTCTTGCTGAGGTCGGAGACGATCTCGGGGGGAGGCGTGGGGATGGTCTTGACGAAGCTAAGGGCCTCGGAGACGCATTTGTTGGGGTCGGTGTCGCGGATCTCGTTGATGGGGGTTGCGCGGGGGAGGTTGAGTTCACGGCGGACGTGGGGGATGGCCATGAAGTCGATGGCGGCGGAGGCCGAGGCGACAAAGGTGAGGAGGAGGACGGCGTTGGAGTGCATCTTGAAGGGTTGTTGGTTGTTGGTTGTTGGTTGAACGAAACTGGAATCAAGATATGGGCAGGCGAGTGGTGTTGATGCTTGTATAAGTGCTTGGAGTGAGTGACTAGACCTGAACTGAAACGATTGTAGATCCTTCTTGTTTCATCGAGGGCATTGACGATTTATATTCCTACGGAGTACTCTCACGACTATACACTACCATCCTTATATTAGACGCGGGCTCTATGCCGAGTTAGCCTGGCTCAGCGTATCTGTGAGCGTATCGCAACTTGAGAACCCTTGCTCGACGCAGTTTGCTGAAGCCACGCTCTCCCCCTAGTCCAGCCATCGTGCGGTAGGATTGATCCTTGGTAATATCGCTTCCCTGCAACCCGTCCCGGCAGCTGAAGTTGGGATTCACTCTAGCGCGTCCTAGCGACCTAGCTCGGGCATTGCCTATTGAAGGAATAGAAAAAAAGGGGCACTTTGTCGGATCATGGCTAGGCTGGTTCTGGGGTCGATCATGGATGGGGCTTGGTGGAGTGGTTGTTTGAATGTTGGAGGTTAGACGAGGCGTTTCAAGAGTGATAGGTTGTGTTGTCTATTACCTGATGTGTGAAGATGCAGAGTATTGTATTGTTTCATGCTCATTGGTTGTTATTGGAGGGGTGTGAGTGAGAGAGACATGGATTGAGGCTGAAATACCTGGCACCCAGACGCTGGAAAAAGGCTTGTTTGCTGTCCTTGTTTGTCTGCCTCAGCTGAATGACCAAAAACCTGAACTGGGCGGTTTCTGGAGTAGCAGCCGCAGAGCGCTAATTGAACATGCATGAATAGAAGCATCAAAGCTTGACTGGTCTCTTCTTGGCGCGACTCGGAGGGGAGTTGGGCCGCATCAAAGTAAGCATTGGGACTGTCACTGACTCAACTGCTTTCTCTCTGCCTTTTCCCCGGTTCTCGCTGGTTGTGCTATTTGATGACGGTGGGCTGAATGGAGGGATCGCCTGCGCCAAGTCTTGGGTCATTGCCAGATCGGGAAACAAGACGGATTAGGGCTGAGCCTGAGATTCTTGGCTCTTTTGAAGTCGGCTGTTACTATTTCCTGTCACCAATAAAAGAGAGATTCAGCGGCAGACCGCTACTTGCCACATGAGAAGATGTTCTGTGCATACGCTGCCTCGGTAGGGTTTATTCCCCCAACTCTAGGCTATTGGTCTATGGGTTATACTGCCTCTGCCTCTGCCTCTACCTCTTGATTCGACTTCTTTAGCCTCTCTACAATTGGCGACACGCTTTCCTCCCACCAGTCAGATAGGCCGCGATATTCTGCAATCATTCGAGGCGTATTCTCCAAATCGTCCAAAGCCTCGACCTTTGCCTTGTGATCGACGAGTACCTTGATACCCCTTTTGTATCCAGCCAACGCAGCCCAATGTAATGGGGTTGCCTTGTTTTGATCTGCCGCCTCGATTTTAGCACCTGCTTTGATAAAATCTGGTATGATGTCTGCCAAATCCTTGGTTATGGCTAGCAAATGCAAAGTTGTTTTACCCCATTTATCAGCGGCGTTTATATCGGCTTGGGGCGACTCGATGAGCACGCGAAGACACCTTTTTGCCTTCTCCCTATCATCATCATACTGTGTGGCACAATGCAAGGCTGTATAGCCCTTATTGTCTCTGGCTTCCTTATTCGCCCCCTCGCTGACGAGCCGTCGTATATTCCCCGCATTGCCGTGAAGCGCCGCATAATGCAACGGTGTCCTGCCTTCGCTATCCATCTCATTAACTCCAACCCCAAATTCGACAAGGTGTCGTATCATGTCATTGTTGTCAATTCCGCGGCTTGCCGCATGTAGTAGCTTTCCTGGTAAACATATCGCCCCGGAAGGAGCATCTGCTCTCATCTTCCTCAGATGCTCGAAGATGGCTCTGTTTCCCGTTTTTGCAGCAAAATGCAACGCTGTTGCTCCTTTCACACGAATCTCTTGGTCGGCGCCTCTCTCCGTGAGTAACTCCACAATGTTTTGCTTCTCCTTTTGCACCGCACGAAGCAATGGCGTTATGCCTTCGTCATCCAAGTCATCTATCTTTGCTCCTGCATTTAGGAGAGCCTTGACAATCTCGACATCATCCATCCCACAAGCAATGTGGAGTGGCGTACGATTCTTACCACCGCCTTTGGTGTTGACTTCAACTTTGAGTTTAGGTTTGAGTTCAAGTAACCGTTTCACAAAATCTTTTCTGCCGGATTCAAGCGCAATGTGAAGCGGTGTTTTGTTTTTGTGATCTTTGGAGTTGACATCATCTACCCAGTGGTAAATTGCCGTAAACAGCCCCCCCATGGCCGCCATGTGAATCGCTGTTTGTCCATGAGTGTTTCGCAATCTTCGATTGCCGTGTTTTTGTAAAGTCTCAACGGTCTCGATAGACCCCTTGGGTGCCGCTTTGTGAAGGGCGGTGTCTCCAAACCCGTCAGCGATATCAATGTTGGCTCCATACTCTAGCAGAGCCTTGACTATCATGAAATGGCTCCCCTCTGCTGCACAATGAATTGGAGCTGTACCATCGCGACCTTGTATATCGAACTGGGCGTCTTTTTCGAGCAAGAACCGGGCCATCTTGATGTTGCCGGCGCGACAGGCGTAATGTAGCGGTGTCCATCCTTGTATATCACACGCATTTATACCACTGCCCCCCTCGATCAAATGCTGCATATTGGAGATGAATATCTGGGATTGCCCCTGATCTTCGGAAATCAAATCTTCGCCAAACGCCGCACAAAAGTGAAGAGGTGTCCTATCGAAGATATCTTTGTCTTTCTCTTTCCTCAAATCCTGATCCTCAACGCCGCTTTGTATCTTGCTGTAGACATTCGCTGACCTGAGTAACAAATCTGGGTATGTAGATTGGAAGTTCTCCTTGATGTTCCCACCAAGCAATATATCGCCTTTTCCCAATCTGTATAGTGACTCTAGATTCTGCTGAAGCTCTGCGTCGACGTTTCTCATTGTCCACTCCAGCTGATTCTTGAGATCAGAGTGAGAAATCGTCGAGTGATAATCTTTCTTGCAAGCACTAATCATATCTTCGATCGCTTCTTTAAACACCACCAAGACTGCAACAGCTCGGACATAAGTATAACTTCCGACTTCAAAAGTTCCCAAGTGGTTGCCAAGCTGCAAGTATACTCTGCTCGCATCCTCCCACGCCTGGTGCTTCTCGAATTCTTTTGCATGGTCTCGCACCATTTCAACGATGACATCCAATGCAGGCAGTTTTTTCTGCATGCTAAGAGGCGAAATGATGCTGATAAAAGCCTCCTCTGTGCTGCATAATCTTGTGCTCTGGATAGCCATGGCCAATTTGGATATTTCATTGTGACGGAGAGCCAGGCCTTTCCATGGGTCGCGATTATCTAACGTTGCTTGCGATGAGTGTATTTTTATCTTGCCGTCAATAGATCTCTTTAGCGATTTCACCGCGGCCCACATGAACGTTGAAAACATGTCTTTGGCGTATAAGCGTTCCAATGGGTCTTGAGATTTGATGAATAGCAGGCCGCTGTCTTCCCCTTTGATGTATGCCGATGGTTGACCGTCTTCTTCTTTTGGATCTTCTCTTTCTTCTTCTTGATAAAATATGTTCTTTTCTGGTAATCTGAACTTCCACCTCCCTGGCCGAGACTCCCTGTAGTAGGGGCGCGAGAACTGTAAATGGCGTTTGGTGTCGGTCTGGTCATCTTGTTCTAATACCACTCCCCTCTCTGAAAATAATATGAAAGATTGTGATTCCTCTTCTGGTGCATTATCGGATTGCCTCTGTGGTTGTTGGGACACGGCATCTCTGACAATTCTGTATCGATATGGATCAATGCCAACAACTCTCGAGTTTTCAACCTCAATGTTCCTATTGTCATTGATATGCTTGCTTCTTGAATCGTCAGATATATTGTCCTCTGGTTTGATGTATTTTGCTGTTCCTTTCCAAACTTTTGGCCCATCCTCGGGTACCCACCACTCGAGATGTCGTTGCAGTCGCTTTGTATGTGGGCCAAGGATCCTGATTCCCGGGTTGAGAATGTTCTCTTTGGCACGCAGCCACTTGTCATCGTTTAAAGAATTGTCAGTTTTGCCAGGACACAGTTCGATCCCATTAAGTTCGGCCCCATGCTGGTGTTTGGCATAGAAAAGTCGTAGTGACAGTGCCGCCTCGACCTCTCCTGCGTCCGCTTTCCATTTGCCATCCCCTTGCCTCTCTATTTTGAACTGAAGCTCTTGCTCGTCCGTTAAAGTCTTTATGTTATAACCCCAAGTGAAATCTTCATCATCAAGGCTACCCAGGTTATAGTTACTATGCAGCAGGTCCATAGTGGCTTCTATAGCCAGCGTAATTGTAATGGCTTCTTGCGATATTGGCCCCCTCCATTCCGTAAGATTTGCAAGATGATGGCGACGATCGATACATTTTGTCGTTTCAACAATGTCTGAGCTTTGTACCGTAGAGTTTTGGTCGCTTCGTACGGTAGAAGCAGACGTGATCCCCCCGCTTGTGAGACCGGCATTTTCCTCCCCAACAGGTTCGGTTGGCTTTGCGAGCCAAGGCGCCTTTTCGATGTTCTTCAATGAATGCGCAAACCAGTCGAGCTCAAATCCCGGCGAGAGAACTTCATACTCTATGGTTGTTGTTAACCCACGACGAACCCATGCCCTCACGGCCGTCATGATCAAGACTGCAATCAAAGAAGCAATAGAAACGGACCAATGCATTCCCCGAATGCTGATAAACTGGGCGAAGAATCCAACTAGGCTGGTGACGGTTCCTATTACCGTCATGAACTCCAGGGCTATCTTTTGATGGGCTGTTTCCTTTGCGTCTTGCGATTGCGATTGCGATTGCTCGTCATTAGCTTCCTTTGCCTTTTCGTTTTGAGGTTTCCTCTCCGAATTGATAATAACCGGCTGGTCTTCTCCTGTCCAGAGGGCAAAAGATTTGAACTCTTGATCGTTCATGGCCTTCTTTCGCTGTAACCATACCAGCCGCGCTCGCCACTTCTCTTTTGGCTGATACATGGTTTCCCTTGTACTGGTTTCCACGACGCGCGAACAGATGAACATGCCAATATTCAAAACCACTGTGCCAATTACGGCAAGTGGAAAAGCATAGCGACCAACAGAACTTCTATCTTTTGGAAATTTAGCTGCAATGCTGGAGAATTGCGTAATAACACCGCCGTATAAAATAACACAAAGTTGCAATAATATGCCAAAGCATGCGGCAAGACGTAATTCGCTTCTTCCAGTGTTCCTACATCGATTATGTGAAATATTTGGTGCATCTTGTGTAGTATTTTTTATAATGACAACTTCGTTTGTCTGATCGTTGGAACGAGTTGTATCGCCAGTTTGTGCACTGTCTGATTGTTCGCTCATGGGTTGCCTGCCGGCACTTTCTTCATCTTCTTCTTGCCTTCGAGTGTTTCTATGCCATCGTACTAGAGCTTTGATTTTACTTTGAACACTATTATTGGTTTCGGAGAGTAGAGGAGTCATGCTTTGATCGCTGTTGGTCCTGGAAGGTGGAGGAGGAGTCATGTTTTGATCGCTGTTGTTTTTGGATGCTGAAAGAATCATGAGTAAGTCCCTTCTCAGACTATTTGCAAGAGAGGAGATGCACAGTGCTTGGGTGCAGCACGGTTTTACTCACATTGTGTGATGTAGGATTTTTTCACGGCATCCTCCATGCTCATTATTGTGATGACTGGATTTTTGGGCACTCCTTGACTGGGCAGCAGGCAAATGAACTCCCAGACAGGAGCTGACCCTGCGCAACGAACCACATCTGTGCCATTCCAGAGTTCGCCTATCTCTTTGGAAGTGGAAGACATGAGTTCCAGCTCGGCGGCTGCGCTGCCCTCTGTTGCTCTCCCAATCAATGCTTTGAGCCATGGCGGACCACTAACTCTAATCGCGGCGACAATAATCGTAATGATGCCGAGAGGTGCCACTGCAAGAATAATGCAGTCGGAGAGTCCCATTGCCTGGCTCAGAAATTGCATCGTAACGCGTTCTCCAAAGAGAGCTAGGAGCCTTCACAAGTCGAGCATATTAGCAAATGTTTTATCGACCAAGAAGATACCTGGTTAGCCTTTAGGAGAGGTGATGCCATACGGACTGAGGTCTGTAAACAAATTGTTGGAGAAGTCGTCTCCAGAGTCGGCCGCGGCCGGTTGCAGAAGTAAGAAGTACAGAAATATCATGATGGTTGGTAGAGTCATGGTAAGCGCGTCTTGCTCACTTCTTGGACTTTTGTTGTTGTCGAAATATTTTCAGTTCTATATGTTTGAGTACGTGAATTGTAAACTGTAAAGACAGTAGCTGCCGGCGGGATCGTATTAGACAAAAATGGATGGAGGCTACTCTAAAGATTTGGGCGGATGTGTATGGTTTAAGTACTCCCCATCTTCATCTTGGATACCACTTATTCAACAAAAATGTGCTGTTTGTTTTCCCTCCACCCGCAAAAGCAAATATCAATCTTGCATGAATTTAGTAGATACTGAGGTTAACATGATTGGTCTAAAGTGCTCTATCCATGTTCTTGAGTCAACTGGGAGTGGCCAGGCTCTGGGTTACCCACGTAATATGTCTCAGCCTGCTTCAGCCGCAGCCTGATTGTTTATAAGATAACGTATATTTTAAATGAATGGCTGGAGCTATGGGGCACACCAACTTTTTTTCATTGGTTAATGTATCGCCAAGATCATTTTGCTTACTGCACGGTGAGTTGGCCGACAAGAGGTTGAAGCTAAATTCAAGACGCAGGGGTTTTTCTTTTCTTTTTCCTTCGTATCCTCTCCCACACCTTTCAGCTCTATTCGGAAGAGGCATTAATATCGGTATCAGGTTACACATAACCTTGTAGCTGAACATTGGTTTAGTACGATGAGCATCCAAGTAGTG
The DNA here is from genome assembly GCF_033847375.1 of Trichoderma aggressivum f. europaeum. NCBI lineage: Eukaryota > Fungi > Ascomycota > Sordariomycetes > Hypocreales > Hypocreaceae > Trichoderma > Trichoderma aggressivum. Next base: position 89,622 of record NW_026946404.1, read on the forward strand.
GCTTCGTCTCCTAGACCTCCTCTTTCGTCTCCTAGACCTCCTCTTTCGTCTCTCCAAAACTCATGGGAGAGACAATGCTTACTATCATGTTTTCTTAGAAACTAAATGTGTCGCTTCTCAGAACTGGGGCAATGGGTTGAGTCACCTCCTGCTTGCTCAATCTCATGGCGCTTGTTGACTCAACTGAGTCTCCACAAGAGCCGGTGATGGTGACACAGCAGATGGTTAGATCCGTGTGGGCTAGAGTGAACAATGGCGAGCTTGTCCAAAAAAAGATGAGCCGCACCTCTTGGGGTAGCTCAGCTCTGCGCCTCGTTCGGTGCAATGAGTTCCGATGTCTTAGACTGCAGCTAGCTGGCTGTCTTGGTGTTTTCAATCTGCATTTTTCTCTCAGTGGCAAGTAAGCTTAGCCAGTTAATGTACTTCTGTCTATGCTACTGTTTGAAGCAGCAAATATTCTTGGAAATTTCGCTGGCGAGGATCAAAAGTCTCAATATGTGCCAAGGACATGGCATCCTATGATGTTCGGGTAGCGTCTCGGAAGCCCAAAGGTTACATTCATCGTACCAAGAATTCTTTCTGCAGTAAGCCCGTAGAAGCGGTGGAAGCACAATAAGACATGCTGAAAATGTGATAGCTCACAGATTGAAGTCTCCCTGCAGACTTGGTATCTGTTCTCGGACATCAAGGCCGATACTCGTGGCCATGCTAGTTCAGGGGTTTCGGTGCACACTTCGGCTGTGTAATGATATGATGTGCTTTTGAAAGCCGCCAGTGGTAGGACAACTTGCTCATCTTGGCTGAGAGAACAGGTGCTTGGATGGCGTATCTGTGCAATGGCCAAGTCTGGTCGGTCTTGGACGTATCACGGCACCGGTGATGGCTGGCACCAGTGGACTTTATACAGCCAAATATGAACATCAAATGTGCATGTATGTTTAGTACATGTATCCAATAATACGATTGTTTCGGTAGTAGCAAGTGGCCAAAGTATGAACAAGTTACCTCTGCATGTGAGGATACATGAGTGAGTGGTCAATGTTACATCAAATATCCCAAAGATATACTAGTAGTTAATGTACGAATACATGTAGCCGTAGTTATTGGCATTTGAATTTATTCAGACCGCTTTCAAGGCAAACTGTTGATGTCTTATCTGAGTCAGGTGGCTCGAGCTGCTCCTGCTCCCTCTTCTTGAGCGGTTCACTCTGCCTCTACAAACGCAATCTTGCCGCTCACATCTGCACTCTTCTCAGAATCGAGCATCATCTGCTTGATGACTTCTCTTCTATAGACTGCAGAGCAGAGCAGCTTTTTCTTCTTCTCGCAAGCACTCATCATCTGCTCCGGGCAGCCAGCCAGTTCAGAATCTCGACGCAGCCTCTCTGTCTTCGCCCTTCACAAACGGACAAAGCCACCCAAACTGACCTTCAATCCCCAAGCAATGGCAGCATCGGGGGTTTCGAGAAGATTGTTCAACGCATTTCGACCGGAAACAACAAAAATGAGCTCTCGAAATGTTGTCCAAGTCGGGCCTGCCCACGCACAAGCCGAAAGTCGGCTGATGCGGCTTCCTCGAGAGCTACGCACCATCATTTACACCTTTCTGTTCTCGTCGACCCGCTTCACATCTGGAACGAGATACATTCCACGCGCAGCGATTATTCACTTCGTTCCGGCTCCTCATGGTCTTGCACTTCTCCTCAGCTGCCGCCGAGCATACATCGAAGTCGGCAAGTCTTGGGTTAGCCAGGTTCATTTTTGTTTTGAGGACGCAAAAGCTATGCTCGATAAACTTGCCGATATTTCCCTCGATACTCGCTCAATGATTCGCCATGTCCGGGTTTTGGGTGGCCCTATATTGATTTGTTACAGGCGAGAGGCGGCGGTTTGGCATACTTATCAGCTCTTGAAGCTTCTTCCAGGACTGAAACTTGACAGATTGACGGTGTGTGATATCGATGAAGCCCAGACTTCTTATGATGCTGTCAGCCGTCTGGTAAAGTACAGTGACGGATGGAAAGAGCTCCACTACAAATCACATGCTTCACGCTTCATCGGTTTCGTACCAGCTCGGCTCAACGAGCTCAATGAAAATGCCGGAGAGCAACGCTTGTTCCGTGAGCCACAACCAGGTGGCTGGCAACAAAAGCTCGAGGATCGCGATGGCTCAAGCTCTGAAGCTTCCGTCACTATTTACAGATCTGACATTCCGCGCCCAAACTATTCTACACCATACAGAAGTCGTGCGGGTAAGTGGATCAAGTTTACGCAAGCTCTGGCGCCCGATCAGGATATTGGAGATTACCAAAAAGTAAAAGATCCGCAGTTGATGGACCGTTCCGAGATGGACAAGGAGGTGTTGGTTGTGGTGAAACGGGGCAGAGGTGTTGATTACGAGGAGAAACAAGGGTCGCCATACCTCAACGCAGGCGACGGCGATATTCGAGAAAGATTTCCTGGAAAGACATGGGTCGAGATCAAGGCGAGCAAAGACATATTCCGATACCTATCCGCTGGTGTTGTATATCCTGACAGATATCAATGGAAGGAGAGGCATCTGGATTTTGTGGACCATTATACTCATGTAGACGACTACGTGTGGTCTCACACCTCTGTGTTTCGGGGGGCCGATTAATATGTACGAGGCCACGCTGAGAGGCTAGACATTGACGATATTGAATTGCGAGTCTGTCAATCACAACATCTTTCAACTAAGCCGCTTGTTTTACGTAGGTAGTTGGGCAAACTCATTTGTCCTGGTGTCCCGTAGACTGTGGAAGAGGTGTGTAATCTGTCGAAATACCCGTCACCCGTGTTTTGCTTCTACCAAGCTTCAAACCATGTCCAAGTCCAACATGAATGCCCCCCTCTTGTCCGCTTCTGCGACGGTCTCGCATTCCCTCGCCTTCTCGAGTCGATCATCGGCAATGAGATACTCGGAGGGCAGATCTACCTGGCCGGCCGTCTCGTCTCCATCCTCATGGCCAGGAATCATCATATCAACAACTGCTTTGGCGCAGAGAGCCGCGTTGGGCATGCCGTCGCCAGAGTATCCGGCACAGGACCGACCCACGGCCAGCCGTCGCGCGAGAATCCCATGATGCCTGACCACTCAAATGTTGGTTCAATATCTTGCGTCGATGGGCTGGCACCACGCTCGCCTTGTGCATTTCCTTGCTCACGTATCGAGAGATCCATCAAGCTGCCCAGCTCGTGTTTGAGATGGCGTGCCACCGGTTTGTCGATGGCGCTGTCATCCCACACGCCGAGTCCGTGACCCTCTGCGTAGATGCGTCCGCCGCCATAAATCAGTTCAGCACCTGGTGGAGGTCTTTGCACTAGGTAGTCATCTCTGCGGTCGGTAAGATCGGAGACGAAATAGAACGTGTGTTCAATGTCCAACGGATCCTTGGTGGACTGTGGCGGCAAACGGCGGCTTGAGACTAGATACCTGACCTTTTACCGGCACGATGATGTCTGCAAACCGAGGAAGCAGATGAGAAGTATACGCATTTGTCGCTGGGAGAACATGGCGGGCTGAAATGTCGCCTCGAGATGTGTGAGCTGTCCAGCCTCTAGACGCTGCCTTGTCGGCATCTGGGTGGTTACTGGAGTTTCCTGCTGGTAAATCGACCCTGTTGAGGCCTGTCACTGGAGTCTTTGTCTGTAGATTGAAGCTGCCGGCCGCTAGGAGGCGTTCGAGCACAAAGGCAACGGGTTTGTAAGGCCAGAGACTCGCAGCGTTCGACTGCAGTACAGCACCTTCAGCAGCACCGACTCGCAACCATTCCAATGTAAGCTCGTTCAACTTCCTCTCGCCTTGTAAGCAGGACGATGGAGATTTGCCGCCCTCCTTCGTGACCATTGAAGTGTTTGCTCCAATATCCGGATGCTTTTCCTGGATCTTTTCGATAATCTTCGTGACCGAGCAGGATCTCAGACGGCTTTGAAAGCCAGTACGACTGGCTTGGGTTGTCAACTGGTAGCCCAGCAGGACTGTCGGTTGAAGCTCGAGCCGCCATTGGTATGATGCTACGTAAACGTGTGAACGACGAGAGAAGCAGGGTTTGACAGCATTAGCAAAAACAGTGCCTAAGAGGATGAGAGAGAAAATGGACATGCTGCACACGTTTCTGTCCAATCACGCTGGTACAAGAACATCTAACCCTGCTCGGTTCCTCTGTTGCTCAAGCCAACTTTCAACATGGCGACACCTTGTTGGCCATGGCGAGCCAGTATCCGAGCTTCATGGTATCTGAATCCGTGCGTCAAACGGGCGCACCATTCTCCAGAAGGGCACAGGAGAGATTATGTACCTCCCATCAAGTCAGATCAGAGTGGTGGCGATTTGCCAGACACAGCGTCTTGCATAGAGAAACTCTCGCTCTCAAACTCGACCGCAAACGTCGAGAGTGAGTTCACTATATGAGGCTCATCAATGCCAGCTCATAGTCGGTGGGGAGAACGTACATGTATTTTATTATACTAGATCACCGTGTCATGCTGGGACTCAGAATGGGACAAACAAACATTACATTTTCTATAAAGCTGATGAAGAATTACATCTCAATCCAGAATCGTTTCCATGCAGTAGCATCTCTCTCACCTTAGATCTTCACCTGGTACTCCTTGGGAAGCGAGCCCAAAATAAACTGCAAATGAGCCGTCCCGTGCTTCCCCGTCTCCAGCTCCTGGAGACCATACTGCCAGCGCTCCAACAACAGCCACAGATAATCCCACATCTTGTACTTGTACAGGAACTGGTAGACGGCGGTGTAAGCGCTCTCCAAGGAACCTATGATCCAGGCGTGATGCACACTAGATGCCTCTCCGACGATGTGAAACTTGCCGTTCGCCGCTGGCCGCATCAGGTACGGATACAGATTGCTGAACTGGCCGGGACCGAAGAGGGCGAAAGCACCACCGACATTGGGATCATGAGACCAGCAATAGGCGTGATATACGCCCGTGTAAGCCTCTTTGATCTTCTCGTAAGTCATATGCTCAGAGTGCAGACGGGCTAGGTTCTGTAGGATCAGCTCGACAAGCTCATCCTCCTTGGGCGGCTGTGGTGGACTTTCCTTCACCAACGATCCGATGCGAGTTGCGTCTTGAGACCAAGTGTATGAGGCAAGCAGAACAGCCGGATTACCCTCGCCGTCGTGCAAGTTGTATGACGGGTATACGCACGTTCGCAGAGGCAGGTCAGTCGAGGCCGCGCCACCGCAAGTGATGCCACAGTCCTTGATCCACCACGGGTAGCTAAACTTGAGAGCCACCTTGGTCGAGTTGTCATAATGCAGACATCGAATGGCATCTGCCTGGGTAGGGTGCAAGTTGAGGCCACGCAGATCCATGCGGTCAAGGCAGCCCAGAGCCGTGGTGTTGAAGACGGTGCTATATCCGGAATAATCCTTTCCGCCTATCTTGACCGACATGTTTGCATCTTCTGGAGAGTCCAAATCAATGGAAATGGCATCGACTCTCTTATTGTTCTGTACTTTGTGGACAAGGTTTTTTTCCATGGCTTCCACCATAAGTGAGGTTCCTCCCTCGATGCAGTACCACTCGGGGTTTGTCGGGTTGTCAAAATCAAACGAGTCAATGACGCTTTCAGAAAACGCCTGATCAAACAGGTTCGTCCCGGTATTTTGTGTCTCCATCCATTGGATAGCAAAGAAGTTGTACTTGGGCTCCTCGCCCTTGGGCCCGCCTCGCTTCAGGTACTCCCGGGTGCTCATGTCGTCAACGAGCATGAGCTCATCGAACCCTTCATCGAAGTTCTTGGCAAGCTTCTCTTTGTAATAACCGAAAGCCTTCTGTAACTTCTCTCCAACACTGTCGACAACATCGTCCGGCACGGTGCCGCCATTGGCCACGCTCACCATGTAGGGGTCCACGACATCTTTGGCGAAGAAGTGATTATTGTACAACTGAGGGGTATTCTCGCCATCAAGGTAATACTTGATGAGAGGCATCCCAGTACGTTTAAACAAGTTAAAGGTGCGTTTCATGCTGGGGATGTCAGGGTACCGCATAGCACCAATGTCGTAATAGTCATGCTTGGCCTTGCTGAAATGGTGCGTGTATAGGCGACCACCAGTTCTGGAGCTGGATTCGAAGATGTCGTAAGTGAGGTTTGGGATTTTCAAATCATCCAGAATCATGGCTATGTAGAGGCCGGAAACACCAGCGCCTACGATGCACACCTTTCGTGGCGGCAGCTCCTCTTCCCCTCGACGAGCATCGCTGACAAGAGCCGGCTTAATGTTGGAATGAAGGGGATCAGATGGTAGATTGTCATGAGTGTAGCCACCCAGGAATCTGCCTTCGCTTGGAGGAGGGATTCCGGGTACCTCGCCAAGTCTTTCGTTTATAATGTTGAGTTCCTTGGCAATCTTTTCACGAACGAGTCGCCTTGCCCAGCGAGTCCGGACTGATTGGGCAAAGTCAACATTATCCATGTTTGCAAATGTAGTAATGGGATGGCAGCGATGAGAAAATGGCGATGGCAGGCCTTGAACTTGACTGTCTGGCCTTTCCTTTCCTTAGTTATATCTTATATAGAGTCTAAGTCAACACAAGCTACCAGCTCACTTGACCGATAGCTGAACTACTCACCTCCTCTCTCATCCGCTTTCAGGTATCGCCGGCCATTAGAGGTCAGGCTACCGATTTCCATGCTCAGCTCCGACTTGAAAGACATCAGCAACATTGCCACAAAGAGGGCACCAGTAAAAGCTCTGCATCATACTGTATAGTAGTACCAGACAAAGGAGAATTGCGTAACAGGAAGAAAATAACACGGGAGAGAAATCAGCGGAAAGAGACTGATTGGCTTGGCTGACGCTATAAAACAGGCGACAACGGCACGGAAGCGACACAGAAGCGGCACAGGAAGCACAGAAAACATGAGCAGCAAACACTATTGGCTCTTTCTACCAAAGCTGAAATGCATGTCTTGAATCCCCTCGTCATCAACGAGGCTCAGGAGTTGAGCTGCATGAAGTCCCGAACGCGATGCCGCCAGCCACTTACAGGTGAAGGCTGAAGGCTAGACCCTGTTCAGGATCGGGATGGAATACCTGCATACGGTGGGAACGGCCTGGAGCGCAATGGCCGTGGCTAGGTTCTGATTTAGCCTAGAGTGGAAGGGTATCAATTGCGTGTGGAGGAATGAGGAGGTCGGTCAATCACATGTGAGAATTGACTCTATCATGGTTGCCAAGATACATGTGAGAATCCAATCACGAGCATGACATGTCTCATTCCGCATCATTATTTGTGGCGCGGTCGTCTATACGACTCAATTCGGTATTATGTCAAACTTACGTTCTAAACATCTCTTTTGGCGTTACATTACGGTTGTACGACTGCTGGATATAAATTCCTTCTGAAGTACACCTATTTGAGCATGCAATTCAATCACATGCAGGATAACGACACAAACAGAAAACACTCGCTTCAAAGTCCCCTCAACATGTCAGACGAAATCTACGATGTTGTCGTCATTGGCGGCGGTCCAATCGGATTGGCAGCTGCCTATGAAGCAGCCAAGGAGGGTGCCAAAGTCGTTGTTCTTGAGCAAAACAATTTCTTCAACCACGCCGGGAGCTCTAATGATTTGGCTCGGATGTTTCGAACAATGTGAGTCATTTTGTGTCTTTTCCTCTTCTTCTCGTTTTGACTCTTAGTACACAAGACACAGCTAACCATCCAATTAGGTATACGGAGGATTACATGGCCGATCTTGCCAAGGAAGCCATGGCCCTCTGGGATGACCTTGAGAGGGATTCTGGTACTCCGCTGCGATGGATGAGCGGCCTCCTCAACTTTGGCGACAAGGACTATGGCGGGGATACACCTGAAGGTATGAGATCCCTCCAAATCGATGGTTATTGTTAACCCTCCTATCTCACAATTTGAACAGGAACCTTGTTGGGGCCAATTCCCAATCTGGACCGCCTGGGGATGACTTATCAAGAGTGTAAGTTCTGGCATCTATGCGAACGACTGTATGCTCTCATGTGCTAATCCGTCATCTCATAGTATCTGCCGAGGAGATCGAGGCACGTTATCCATTCAAAAACCTCGACTCCAAGTGGATAGGTCTCTTCGCGCCAGACAACGGCGTCATAAATGTCCAGCTTCTTTTGAGGACGCTGTATAAGTTAGCACTGGACTATGGCGCCACCGCGAGGCAGCATACACAAGTCCGGGTTGTTAAGCCTTCTAATCATACTCATTACGCCTGGGATATTCACACTATTCGTCATGAGACAGAGCCCGCCGTCTTCAAGGCGAAGAAGATCATTATCACCTCTGGTGCCTACGTGAACCATGTTCTTCGACCGAGCTTCGACATCTCTCTCGACCTTGACATCTGGGAAATGGTGTTCTCCTACTTTGACTGCAATGCAGGACCCAAAGGAACCATATTCCCCAGTACGTGGCTTGATCCATTTCTCTCGTGGGTTAGAGGTGCATGAGTTAACTCTATCAATAGGCATGTGGTTCCAGTTTGCACCCGATAAGGACGGCAGATCACAGCTCTTCTATGGCTTTCCATCACTTCCATGGGGTCCTCCGAATCTTGCTCGTATTGCCGTGGATGCGGCCACCCGGCGGATTAAGGACCCCAACGAGAGACTTACAAGCACTATTAACCCGGAGGATATTGCCGACACGCAAGAGTTTGTGCGCAATCACCTTGTCAACGTAGACGCTACCATTCCTGCGTTGACATCGAGTTGCTTGCAAACCAATGTATTTGGTGCGTATATTCGTATGGATGAATCGTAACGAGCCTTGCTAATTTGGTCTGTAGACAACATGTTTGTTCTTGATTTTGTTCCTGAAAAGTATCTCAACGGCGGAGCCAAAGACAGTGTAGTCGTCTTCACAGCCGGATGGGCCATGAAGTTCGTGCCCATGCTGGGAAAGGCACTCGCTGACATGGCACTCAAGGGAAGCTCTCCATTTGCGCGTAAAGAATTTGCCATCACCCGCACAGATCCGGCGACCGGGAAGGGTATCATTATAGAAGGTGGATCAGAGAACCGATCGAGTGGGAGAAGCGCTTTTACCTCTACTCACCAAGCATCTGGTTCTTCGTTTGCCGGCCTACATAACACTGCTCGACAATAGAAGAAAGTGAATGGGAGGTAAGAAGGCATGATGTTGTATCTGTGGAAATAGCCTGTAGGTATTTTCAGCTGGCCTATAGTCAAAAAGAATTGATGAGATACATGAGTCCTCAATACGGAGACCAATCTGAGTCTGCCTTATTGTTGAGCGTAGCTTCCTCTGTCATCTGACTTGCAAGGATAACGGCCCAGATTTCGACAAGGATTTGCCATGTCATCCCACGTGGAGTGTTTGAGTCGATGTGACTTAGCATGATACTCCATGGTGCTAAATAACGCACCAGCGCCCTTTTGGAAATGTCTTCGCAAGAGCATACGAGTACACGGCCGGATCGCTGAGTGGGCTAAACAGCTGCTGCTCGGACACTCGCGGTTCAAGTTGAGATGTGACTTTCAGCTATTAACTTGGCCATGACTGGGTAGTATTCTCTCTTCCAATGTCAAAAAATGTGCAGCTAGGGCCACGGGAGACTACATGGGTGACTGAAATGGCTCCGGCTGCCTCGTACCCGGGACGAGGTTTATGCTCTTAGACGAAGATAAAGGTACATAAAAACCCAGATAGTGCTTGTAAACTTCCAAACTACATGTACCATTCCAGAAGCGGAGAGCTTCTGAATGTTTGACTGGCTGCTTCGGGGTTTTAATCCCAAGAGAGATTAGACTGGCCTTGAAGCTGTCAAGGCTTGTCAAATGCAGTAACCATGTATGGCGGCATAACTAATGGTAGGCCGTTGACTAACATTCTCCACTGGTGTGATTTAATGTCTCTGTATACTCGTAGACCATTGCTCCTCGGCCCATCGGATACCTGTTTTGGTATCATCGTCGGCACTGACCCCTATAGCTACAGCAGCCTCTAACTTAAGACACCCTTAGCCCCGGAGTTTGAGTTACGAGTCCGTGGGAAAGGGCCATGCGTAGCTGATTAATATTTGATAATGGAAAAGGAAGCTGACCATCTAGTCGGTTCTATACCCCACGGATGAGGCTCTCGAGAGGGGGGCGAAAGATGAAGACGTGTCAAGGTTTTACCTGGAGAAGTTGGCTGTTGGGCCTACCATTGGGGATAGACATTGCTAATGGAAACTGAATCTGGGTCAACTAAAAGCAGGGTAAAATTGAAACAGAACCTCTTTGACATCTAGTTGCAGGATCTAGGACTCGCTGAAGTCTGGGGTGAAGGGATGGACTCTGGGGAAATGGACCGAGTATAGATCTGACAGAGGATAATCCAGCTTTAGCATCAATAATCAGTTGACGCCTATTACCATAAGTTTAGGATACCAAATCATGGACAGTTGTTGGTAAAACAAGTAGTTGTGACTCATATATAGATAGCTGGCTGATTTTTCAAGACGGGACAGAACGCACATGTAAGATCACCTAATGCCCGGAAAACATCTGCTATATCGTATTCGTCATGAGGTAGATGGCCTACTTCAAATACAGCTCTTGTTGCTCAAGATGACTGTCTCCCAATAACTTCCGAATCGGAGAGTAGCATCTTCCGGAACTCATGGAACGCCGGGAGTGGGCCGGGAGGCGGATCTCGGCCTTAGCCCGGCCTGTTTTAGTTCCAGACTTGGCGATATAAGCCGTCCCTCGAATCGAGACGGCATTTCCGAGCCGAGAGGCTATGCTGTCAAGCCGGAGCGCCAACTACATTGAGCTTAGTGATGATACCTCGGCCCGGCACTGAAGTTTGGGTTCGACGATTTGTCAAGATATATGAGGTGAAGTAATGCCTTTACAGGTATCTATTATCGATTCAGTATATGTGATGGCTTCCACGAGATGCTCTGCCGTAGCTGGACATGTGTAGTTTTGACTCGTCTTGGGCTGTATATGATCACATCTGCATTCTTGCACTTTGGCAGTAGCCCACTAGTCTACCGGCAGATAACATAGTCGATATATCTAGATGCCAAGACAGGATCTGCCTTGGTATTGCGGGAGGCGCTGCAATCGTCCAAGCCAAGCCGTTGTCCTCACCCAGACTCTTCCAAACAAAAAACGTGCTCTCTCGCCTTCTCCCGACGCACTAGAAGACGAAACGAGTTCGAGTTTACTCCACTCGGGGCATTTTCCACATGTCGTCATTGCGTGGCGTGTTGCTAAACTCTCCACCACGGCATGTTCGGAAGACGCGCGCAGAGGATAAATTTTCCGATGCAGAGTGGCAGCCTGGACTCTGACAAGGAATCGGCCTTTATCCTTTGCTTTCTGTTTCCTAAAAAAGGATCAAGGGAAACTAAGTTGTAGCTGTTTAAACCAGGAACCCGAAAGTATGGGATTCAGAGAGTTGTTGCATAAGACTTGCAAGTTCTCATATGCCAAATCGAGGCATTCCATAAGTTCAGCCCGGATATGGGTCCCGAGACTCCTCTCCACAGAAGCAACTTTGACACAACTAGTCATGCCAAATCGAACGAGGCTAAAGCTCTTTGAAAGAAAATATTTTACGTAGCTGATATAGAATTTGGCCACAACTTCGCCGAGGTCGGCTGGCACATTGGCTCCCCAGACACACTGGATTTACGCCCAACCCTCGGCGCGGCATGCAACATCTGGCACTTTTGTCCTTGACTTGATGAAAGCAGTCGAGTTGCAACCGCTTGAGTGGGCCGGAAAAAAAAGTTCCAACCTTCGGACAAAAGTCGTTGTAGTCAACCACACGGAGCGATCGGCATCTCCTTGGTCTAACCAGTAGTACTTAGTGAGGTTGGTATTCGTATTTGCTCACCACCAGTTGTGTCCATATCGCGGGCAGCCATCTGCGGGATTGCCTACGGGAAATGGTTTGTTGACATGGCCATTGCCACGGGGTTCCAGAAGATGGAGTCTGGCGTGGTGAAGTAGTCTCAAATGTGGCGACTGATAAGGAGCAGCGAAGCTTCTCATGTCGTGCTATCCAAATATACTTATATATCCCCAGAGTGTCTTTATTTCCCCAGAGAACCTCGATAGTTGTGCTCCGTCGTTTGCTGCAGGTTTTCAGCAACCCAATCGCTGTCTCGCCCATCGCTTTGCATTCTCAACAACCCTTCAAGCATCATCTCATTCACACGCAACACCAAAGCCTTACTTTCGATCCTTTCACATCGCCAACATGGTCTCTGAGAAAGAGGATTACTCCTCTGGACCTGACGATGCCTCTACCGGCCCCAATATCTTCCTCCCATCCGCCATCAGGCCTCAGCATCGCCCTCTTCATGATTCCAGCGTCACTCTCGAAGAGTACATGTACTATGCCGAGAAGACAAGAGCAGAGGAAGATGCCGTCGCAGCCACAAAGCCACCCACAACTTTCATGGAGCTGATCTTCCCATCAAAAGGAACAGCGAGAAGGATAGAGGGATTCCAACCCAACGAGAAGGAAGCAAAAGAGAACCCGCCCGCTCACACTGACGCGGCGGCCTCTGGTAACAAACTGCTCATCACAGATCTGGAATGGACAAACGCGAGCCGGGCTCTGCGTTCCGCTAGTGCAGCTGCTTGCTTTTACTTGATCACGACCGACATCTTGGGTCCTTTTGGAGTTGGTTTCTCCATCGGTACTATGGGTTGGGGAGAAGGTATTGGACTATTCACCCTGTTCGGTATCTGCGCTGGATTGTAAGTTATTTGAGACTTGTTTCCGACTTCTTCTTATTTGCTAATATTCCCTAGTTCCGGCTACCTTCTCTGGAAAGTCTTCTTGGATGTCGACTCATACGAGTTTCCGGCCAAGAACTACGGCGATCTTGGATTCCGCATCTGGGGTCCTTGGCTTCGCTATACCATCAATTTCCTTCAGGCTCTGCAGCTCATGATTAGCGTTGGTATCCTCGTTATCAGCAATGGTCTTTCCATCTCGCAGGTGTCCAAATTCCGCCTTTGCTACATCGTATGCTGCCTGATCTGGGCGGTTGTGGGCTTCTTCCTGGGACAAATCCGGACGCTTAACAAGTTGGGCTTCTTGGCGAACTTTGCTGTCGTCCTCAACTTGATGATCATGTTCATCAGCATGGGTGTGATGGCCCATAGCGAGCCCAACTATGGTGCTGCTCAGGCTGGTTCTGCTGGAGCTGCTTTGGGTGGCGCATCAGTTACGCCATTTGCCAACGGAACTTATCCTCCTATCGAGAGACATGGTGGCGTTCCTCCTTCGACCAACGGCTTCACCGGCTCTATCAACGGTCTCATGAACGGTGTCTATGCGTACGGAGGTGCGCAGCTGTTTGTCGAGTTCATGGCCGAGCTTCAGCGACCCCGAGATTTCCTCAAGGCCATGTGGGGTGCTCAGTTCTTCATCTACGCCTGCTACATGTCCTATGGATCGTTTGTTTACTTCTACCAGGGACAATATGCCAACCAGGTAAGTTCATTAGACGCGCACTGAGTCACACATGTTCAAGTCGCATGTACTAACAACTGTCAACAACAGCTCGCCTACCAGGGACTGTCGCCTTATGCCTGGCAGACTGTCTGCAACATGCTTGCTGTCCTCAGTGGAATCATTGCTGCAACTCTATACGGCAACATCGGAATCAAGGTCATCTACAACAACGTGTTCATGGAGGTGTTTAGAGCTCCACCTCTCACCACTACCGGTGGCAAGATCCTCTGGGCCGTCACGGTCCCGATTTACTGGAGCATCGCCTTCATCATTGCTGCTTCTATCCCCGACTTTTTCGGCCTGACTAGCGTTATCGCTGCAATTTGCCTGGTGCAATTCACGTACACGTTCCCTGCATTTATCGGCCTCGGACTCTTTGTTCAGAAGAACGCGATGCAAGGAGAGGAGGCTTTCAACCCGGTAACTGGCGCTGTTTACCGTCGGGACTCTGGAATCAAGCGATGGATCCGTGGTTTCTTTGCCAAGTTCTGGTATCTGAATGCTATGCTTCTGGTCTACACGCTTGGCTCCATGGCGCTGAGTGGACTAGGAGCATATGCTGCGATCAAGGGCTTGATGGACGCTTTCTCGTCGCCACAGATTAACGCATTTACATGCACATCTCCCCTACAGGGCTAAATGAATGAATGAATTAGTAAAACGAAAGCGCTGGAGATAGACGAGCAATTATTTAATAGATTATGAACCTAGAACCACAACTTCCTCTCGTCAGTTTATATGCTAAGCCATATCTTTCATGTTACAGACTTGAGACAGGATTGGAATGTCAGCGTATTCGGAGCTTTGTCAAATTTCTGCTGAATTGTCGTTGAGTCTTCTAACTAACCTTATGGCATTTTTGGGAACAATATTGATGGCTTTGGTCGAATAAGAATGAGGGTGCAGCAGGGACCTGATATGCGCATTACATACATACATATGGATCAGTCTGACGTCGATGTTAACAAATAACACGATACAACAAAAAATACTCAGTAAATTAGTGAGAGAATACTGTGAGTGCGGTATCATATTTACCTTTCTTTATGTAACCAGCAAGTTGGCCGCTCGTCAGCCACAATGCAAGGGAGCGTTAGCTTTCGGGCTTTTGTGGTTACACACACAAATTTGCACACTGATGGCCGTATCTTTATACGTTTATGCTCTTCTGTGTCTATATCTAGTTTGTTCATATGAGTTCTTTCCCCACAAGGCTCTCTCTCCATAACGTTGTACTGCTCCTCAAGTGAACACAGCGTGCTGTGGCTGCGGATCAGAAGTAGACGAGTCTTGAATGGTTTCACGACTCAGAGCGTGTAAGCACCAGCTCGTCAGTCAATCCAGCATGAGACAGACCTATCCATGATAAACCCAGAACAAAGTTTGCTAGGATGCAGTGACGTCTCAATCACACCGCATGCGCTCTAGGGCGATTGGCCAATTGCTCAAAGCCACGCAGTATTTGTGACTGCTGCTCCCATCATCTACGAGAGTTTGCCACTCAGTGACCTGTAGGTAATGGAAGCTATTCCTGGGCTAAACCTCACTCTGTATCTCCGAGCTCAGCCGCGGCTGAGACACCGCCAGTTTGCTGGTCGCTTATTGACAGGGACGCGACATGATCGCGCGTGATGTGGTGGCCGGTGCCATTACTGACTGCAAGTGTTAAGGCGTTGACTGCTGCCCAACTTCATTACCAGACCGGAGCGATATTCTTTCCTCAACACTTGGTTGGCTCCCTGTAAGGCTATTTCGGTTTGTCCCTTAATAGCGACCAGAGCGAAAGTGCAAATCCACTCATCATCATTCGAAACTGCTTGGGGTGCGCTGCTGTGAAATTGGGAGCGAACAAATATGGTCGTCAATACATTGTTCTCCTTGCCTCCGTAACATAGCTACACTTAGTTTACGCCTGGATCTCGACCCTCAGCAAACTACATTGGTTATTTACTGCAGAAAATAGTCCCCAAGCCCCAGCATTGACAGTTGTTCCGACGCAAGTGACGCTGAGCGAGATATGTACGAGCCTACCACGATTTTAGTGCCTTGACTGCGCAGGAGCTGAATGTTGATCTTAGTCCAGCCTGGTCCCTGAGGCGACATCCAGCGGTAATCAACTTTGAATCTAGCTAAGGGGCTCCCGCAGCTAACTGACTAGACCATCGTGCTTGTTCAAGTAGTCGGGAATATTCTCATACTATCGGGAGTTAGCGGGGATCTACGGCAGCTCCTAAGACTAAGATCCAATCAGGCACCTCTCTCTCCGGCAGTAAAATGATTCAAGCCTTGCGGCTGGAAATCTAGACCTAGATCTGCATTGTAAAGCGGTAGCCAAAGCCAGACTAACACATGTAATCTCCTTTGGTGGTTTGAGTCCGCTCTTTGTAGAAAACAAAGCAAGGTTTTGGCGTAGCAAAGGGACTGTCTTCTGTAGCTTACGGGGGTGACGGGGTAGTCAGAGATCTTAATAAGATCGGGGGATGCGGGTTGTGCAACCTGTTTCTTCCAGACTCTCTTGGCACACGGCAAAGTCTCAAGATGGCGTCACTCAAGGTTCTGTTTACCGTCCTCCTTCTCAATGCCCAGTCTGCGCTGGGCATTGACCGTGTGTGCCAGCATTTCCCGTATAATGAGCTGCTCCCTCTCAAACACTACCCGCCAGCGGAATTATACTGTTCTCGCCATTGTGAGTAAACTTCTGGGTAACGCCGAGCGCCTTGGCTAAACAAAACAAGATCCCTTGCCTGCTTCCACCGTCACTCGAACAGTGACGATACCGACAACTGCAGTTGTGACAATCTCCAAACCTGCCAAGACTCTAACGCTCACAACCGGCATCACCACATCGACTGTTTACACATCGACTGCGACAGCGTACGTCTACACGACTACAAAGACAGCCACGGTCACCATTGGAACTTTGGTAAATCATCTCGAGTATTGTATAATGCCCAATTTTGACTTACCAAATGATGTTTCCCTTTGTAGACGCAGACTGTCCACACCGGCACAGAGATTGATACCGTCTACACCCAGACA
Source organism: Trichoderma aggressivum f. europaeum (assembly GCF_033847375.1). Lineage (NCBI taxonomy): Eukaryota > Fungi > Ascomycota > Sordariomycetes > Hypocreales > Hypocreaceae > Trichoderma > Trichoderma aggressivum. The sequence continues at coordinate 106,191 of NW_026946404.1, forward strand.
GATGTTGTCACCCAATACACTGCTACATCAACCGACTACCAAACCACTGGAACGGATACCGTGTAAGTTGTTAGCATGCTAAACAAGCTACGGGCAGATAGCTAACAGTGTGCAGCACCACAACCGTAGCTACAGTCCCCACAACGATCACAACCGCAACTATCACAGTCTTTGAGACCCAGAAAGCCACGACAATAGCCTCATCTGGAACTGTTACGGTCTACACCACTGTCGATACCGGCCTGCAAAAGCGCCATCACCACGATTCTCGTGATGATCTTCTGCCGAAGCTGGCAAGATGCCAGAATAAGATCTTGAAGACGGCTTGCTCGGTATGTGTTGTATTAGAGATTCCATGTCCGATGATTTGTTGCTGACGAAACAAAGTGTATCGAAGTTTCCGGACCGACGCGTACCGTCACACATACGACCAAGTGTACCCATACTTCGTTCAAGACTGTCGGCGGGGTGACCAAAACTGTGAATGTCGTCGGCACAACGACAACGAAAGAGGCGTCGACATCTACTATCAGCACCGCAACTGTCAGTTTTCTTTCCCCGAGATCACTAACGAGCTCTGTCCTGACTCTTTACATATAGACAATGACTGCATCTGTTGGTTATATCACCACCGTATTGGATACTGAAATAGATACCATCAGCACTGATTCGGTCTCGACTCTGTCGACAGTCTTTATCACCGAAGTCCCTACAGCCGCCACGACGACGGCTTCAGTTACTTCTTTCTCACCAGTCAACGTCGCATTTACCACAACCGTGCCTACAATATCCACTACGACGGTGATAGTACCGGCCGCCACTGCGACCATCTCGACTAATGTTGCGTATACCAAAGTATTCGGTCCTCAAGATGGTTGCGCCTATGTCTTGGAAGCGTGAGTAACGCCTGATCTGGAAATGTAAAACGTTGAAGGTCATGAGGCTAATCTGACAATTGCAGTGACTTCCTTGATCAATATTCGCAAAACATCCCTGCTGGTACACCGCATGCTGACAGGGTTGCCATCTGCGCTGCGTTCTGCGACACAACGCCTGGATGCAAAACATTTGGCATGAACTGGTTCCCGGCTTGCGGGGGCAACGGCGAGTCGGTGTATTGCATTGCTTCCCAGGATGCATGGGCGGGCTCAAGTACCATGGAGTGCGGCATTGGAACCGGATATAATGGATGTTCCATCTACCAGGACGGCACGGTATTTCAGTATGTGATTTCTTCGCCCCAGCATGATGATTGACAGCCTGACTAATTGGATCAACAGGAAAAACTAGGCTTTATTGAACAAAATAATATTTAGTTAAGACGTTGTCGAGACTCAAATCTTGGTAGCGTCAAGTCTGGGATATCCATTGCGCTAGATGGATTGTATGGCCCGCTTCAAAACTGCAAGGTAACGGTCTAGACTGCCCATTTATAGTTGCTCGCAAGAAAATAATTCTCAATGGTAATAATCATTCAACCTCAAGAACAAATTGAGCACTGTCAAGCACATTAGTATCATTAGTATCATTCCAGCCTTTCCCCTTTACTATAAACCCATCTAATGCAAGTTCCACACCATTTAACCTCACCTGACGCCCTAGGCCTATCATTGGACCTTCAGCCGCTGATCTCAAACATGGCACCACCCCTGACAGCCTTGCCATTGGCCTTCACAGCCGATCCTGAATCCTTCAGCATCCCATGCCCGCAAAATTATACGTATCATTGCCTTCAGGCAGACTAAGAAGCTAGTCAGCGGCACGATGTGACATGAGCCTCGCCAGCCTGTGAGACGGGCCCCCAATAGGCTGAATCTACCTGAAGGATTCTACCTAGTGACATAACCCACGATGCCGCGTCCGAAATTCTCCTCTCCGACTTTCTCTTGTCTTTATCTTTTCTTTCTTCCCCTCTTCTTTACCGGATGGTGGTGACGAGCTCTAGGAGCACCTTTCGATTCTCATGGTTTCACCCTACAGTGAGACCGCGGGGCCGGGGGTTCTGCCAGAAGTTGATGCGTCTCGATTAGAGAGCTCCAACACACTGGGTAACGCCGGGGCACCTGAAGTTTTCCGTGGATATGACGGGTTGGAAGTGGTTAATGGCGATCTGCTCAACGAAAGCAACAAAATAAAGGCCGAGAACGAAGCTGCATTAGCGACTGAACACAATACGCCACAGAAAAACGCGAGGAAAAGGCTAATATGGATCGCGGTCGGAGTTGGGGTTCTGGTAGTCGTGATAGTGGCAGCCGTGGTTGGCGGTGTTCTTGGATCGCGACATCATCATGACAACTCCTCGGCGTCCTCGAGTCCTTCCAGCGAGACATCGTCGGCTTCTCCGGCTCCCACCTCGTCACCGCCGCCCAGCGCCATTTACTCCAAATCAAGCTTATCGGTAACCGGTTGGTGGGAAACCACGTCGAGCTACAACATCCGCCTCGCCTACCAGGGAAACGATGGGTTATTACGCATGATAGGCTACAGCTCGGACGATGAAGAATGGTCAACGGTGTCAGCGTATCATGCCGACCCGGCACCAAAGATGGGCACTCCAATTGCGCTTTGCTGCTACAATGCCACGTTCTACAGTGGAGGTAAAGCGACCTCCTCCAATGTAAGACTTACTGCCCTCTCCATCGCTCTTTGAGCACTGTACCTACCTATATATATCTAACGCGCCAATCGACATGACGTAGAACTATACGCAAATCGATATATTCTACCAGGGAAAGCAAGACTATATCAACGAATGGATCATCCGAGAGCAAAAAGTCCCAGTGGTGACAACTACGGACACCACGGGCACCATCAACCCGAAGGCCTACAAAGCTGGCCCAAACACAAGGATTGCATCCTATTGGCCCAGCGTCATCTTTCAGAACGAAGTGAACCAACTAGAAGAAGCCTATTTTACGACACAGAGCGTCTGGAATCATCAACTATTGAATCTCTCAAGCACAAATCACTCGGCACTAGCAGAAGTCCCCTATTGGGGAGGGAGAACTGGCAGCGCCAATTTCATCTATCAACGAGATGACCAGAGGCTTTTTGCGGAACGGCGGGTCAATGCCAGCGTAGCAGCAGCTGCAGGTAAGACCTAATGGAAGAGATTCTGGCTGCTGCATCAATACTAACGTAGACTTGCAGATGCACCACCTGACACTATCCCTTCCCAGGCAAGCATTGGAGCCTTTGCCATTCCGAAGACTACAGTGCAAGATAGCCTCATGAATACTTATATTTTATGGCGAAACGATACTGGCGCTATCCAGATGACCAAGAATGATGACAACAACGGGTGGCAAACATCATCAACACCAGATGCCCTCGGAAGTCCCGACGAAGGAACAGATATCGCATGCCTTACTGCAACCAACTATGTTGTCACCCCTATACAGTCCAAGTTCGATATGGCTCGATGTTACTACTTGGTAAAAGGGAAAGTAAGAGAGGTGAAATACGATGGCTCGACGTGGTCTGTTGTTGGAGATGTGCCGCTGGATTAATTTTCATTTCTTCATTTCTCCTTTTCTACTAGCGGGGTCAATTATGTTTTACTATACGGGTTATATGTCGTTGGGATGCTATAAACTTAGAATATTACGATTGACAAAAAAACTTGTAAAGATCATTGTTAAAAAGCTTCTACTTCTCTCGATGAAAACAACATCAGGACATACTGTTTGTCATTGACTAGTATTGTGTTAAACGGTAAAATGAGATTACTATGAGCTTAAAATGACAAAGGGAATAAGTGGATTCTATGTGAAAAGATTCAAAAAGAAATGAAATGCAATGCAGAACAAACAAGGGAAATGCATGTAGGGTAACATGCTGTACAAAAGAACTTGACATGACAATGTCAAGTTACCATCAGACGAAAATGTGACTCTGCAACACCCACTCTCTCTGAGCCGTCTCTAAAATATCATTCTCCGCGTTGAAACCATTTGCAACGCCTCCCCATTCCATCTCATTAAATTTCCATGCCTTGGGCGGAGCATATTTCCATGATGGCAGTTGGTTGGAGTCTTGAATATTGTCGCCGAGCTTGAAATCGCGCGTCAAACTTTCATAAATCGTCCGAACCTCCTTTTCTCGTTTGGTCCAGTATTTGTGTTGAGATTCATTGAGCTGCGATCGTATATTGTTCAGTAGTGATGAGTGAATCCAAGCTTGCTCCTTGAGGAACTCGTGATCATCGTCGCGACGCGTATAGCCGTTGTACACCACGTCAGACGGCGAGTTAATCTCTCGCATGATGTTGTGGTGGACATCCATGGCGTAGGAGAAATAATCCTCTTCCACATATTCTTCGTCTACATTCGACGCCATTGTAGCGTAAATGCTTGCCAAAAGTCGTGATACCTCCAACGTGTCCTTGTGAAGTCGTCCGCGGGCGCGCTGCAAGTTATAGTACAGCTGCTCGGCGGTACGAATTGCGTCTGCGTAAAACTTCAGAGCGCACTGCACGTGGACCAAGAATGTCCCAATTTCGATAATCTTTTGAGTATCCGAGCCGAATGTCGACCGGACGTCTCCTCGAGAATCCCACAGACGAGATAATACGCGCTCAAGCTGTTCATGGTTGCTTTGAGCGTGCAGCAGATTGATGAGGCCAACCAAGTCCTCGGCACGAAGTGTTTCAAAGTCTATCTCCAGTGTGTCGAACGCATTAATCACGTCATGCATGATGGACTGCGAAGTTTCCACCATGGCCATTCCGTAAGTGTCATTCGGGTAATCAGGGCGAGGTGCCCCAATTCCAACCAGGTATTGGGCCAGTATGTATCCGTAGCGGATGCGGCGACGATCATGATAAAGCCTCCTGTCTACGGAGAGCCTCATCAAGAATCGGCCAACTTGACTAGCGTTATCGAAGCTTCCACTCTCCAAGAGCCTTTGGACGTGACTATTGCCAACTTCTAGCAATATAGTATCAAAGTCAATATTAATTGCAGGTCGATCTTTGCCGAGCTCATCCATCAAGCTGTAGTAGAACTCTTCCTTGACCCCCTTGTTGCAGTTTATCTCAAAGTATTGGGAATACGCAGCCTTGAAGCGTTCAATAAGGTCATCATCAAGAGTCCTGATAAACTCTTCGCGTTGGTAAGACTGCCAGAAACGACGAAGGCGCGCGCCGTATTGTAGAATAACCTCTACAGCGGCCTCCTCATCGCTTTTACTCGAGTACTCTTCATATAGCAGGGACTCTAGAACAATCTCAGCCATCACCTTGGAGTAAGAGAGATATTCGGCGTGCTGGTCAAGACCGTGCCCGAATGCGATCAAGAAAATGAAGACGGCCTTCCTCGTCTGAGAGTTCATTTCCACACGGATACCACTCTTGGAAAAACTTTCTCCGTATATGACCGTTTTGCGAATTTCTTCGAGAAGATCCTTGCCACTCTGTATCAAGTCGGCATTGACGAAGAGGGCAGCTAACGAGGTAGCGGCATGGAAGAGTGTTAAATTAACGGCAGCGGCGGTGATGATGTACTGAGCCGACTCTACTAGAAGCTGTCGCGTGAGCTCTCTGGATTCCTCTGTATTGATCTGTTGATACAGCAAGATGACGCAGTCGAGTTGATGCATCGTTTGCTCAGGGTATTCATCAAATGCAGCCTTATACTGATGATACGTCTCGAGTGAGATTTCAATGGCGCGCTCGAGTGAAAACCTCTTTTTCTGAGAGCCTTTGACAATGGTGACATACATCCGTGATAGGCGTTTCTTGACAGTCTCAACCGTTGTGTCATCGATATCAGTGTCAGTAGTCTCTATTGTCTTCAGCGTGTCGAGCACTTGCTCATAGCTCTCGATGGACTCTTCGTGATGCTCATCGTGTGTTTCGCATATCTTCGCCAAAGTAATCAGCGCATTGATGACCAATTCCGGATTATCGGAATAGTATTCGCTGATGATGTCTTTGTACTCAACAGCGATGTCATATAGCTTCGAGAAATCTTCATTACCGTGGAAATCCAAGACATGCGAATACTTCTGATAGATGGAGGCGACATCTTTACCAGAAACTTTACGCTCCCCTTGAGAATTTCGCTGTCCACGGAGACGCAGAATAGTCTCCCACAATACGGTACAGATTGCCTGAAGCCTATCCCAAAGCCGACGAGCGTCATAGTGTATGGAAAGAGCCAAAGCGGCCTTGATGGCATCAGGGTGACAGTAATCGGCACCCTCATTTAGCAGAGTGACTATTTTCGCGTAATAGTTATAGGCGGTTTCGAGGCCGAGTGTCTCGTGATAATCCGCTATAAAATACAGCGTCTCGATGGTTGTTTCATGCTTTTCGCCCAACTCCCGCTCGTATTTTGCCAAGATATGCGAATAGATATCAATGACCTCCCTATGGCGATGATGTTCTTCGTAGAATGTGACCAGGATAGCGATGGCTTCCGTAAGAAGATGGGCCCCAGTAAGAGGATTCTCTTCAGTGCCAAGATTGTCTCCGAGTTTAACAGAAATGCAAGCGTAAAAGATTTGTAGGTGTATCCTCTCAGCCATCTCAAACAGCTTTTGAGCGGAATAGCAATCTGCCAGACGGCGTGCCACAGCTATGCATTCTTCGATTGAGTGCTCAGCAAGCCTGATGTTGGAGCTATCAGTCAATATCTCTTTCCAAGTTAGCTGTAGAGTCTTTTTAAGGGCGGCTTCAGCTTCACGCCAGTTGTTTTGTTGATTATAGAGGCTTATCAACGCTCTGGCTGCCGAGAACAGTGATGTATCAGTCTGACCATGTTCGTATTCATCGACAAGACGCTCAAACAGCTTCTTCACCACACTTTCTGTCTCTTCTGTAACAACTCTCTCTGGCGTGTTCTTTTTAGTGACAGTAGTATCACTAATTTCTTCCACGACTCTGTTCATAAGCAGCACAGTCTTCTCGACTTCTTCGCTGGATCCGTAGGTGCTGAACGACTCCAATACCTTGGTCAACATGGAGACAGCAATGCTCGATAAGCCAGCCTTTCTACACTCTTCTGCCACCTCCCTGATGCGAATCATAATTCTCTCAGACTGGAGGGTGAACTTTTGGTACTCTGCCCAAAGGCAAATAAGAATGCTGCATGCTTCTTGAATGCGGTTGTGTCGGCTGAGGAATCTGGCGTATTCGAGAGCAATATCGATCCTGATCAAATGAATATCAACCATCGTTGCTGGAGCATGGTCGGCAGTTATGCGCTGCCAAAGGTTGACGTATAACCTTTCGGCGTGAGAGCGATGTTCGGGATTTTCGCAGCTTTCATATGTATGTGCGAGTCTCATCCATAGCTCGACACACCGGAGATCAGTGATTTCTATGTTTTGACTGGTTTCGAAGATCATCTCTTCAAGTTCGCCGACTTTGTCACTTGGCGCACCATTAAGAACAATGTTCAGAGTGGCAAAATAAGCGTTCATTTGCTTCACTCGATGTGATTCCTTGCCCTCTCTCGCGGTCAAAATGATACGTATCTCTTGATAAGCACCCATAGCTTCCTCTTCTCTCTTGATATCAGCATAGAATTTGGCGAGCTTCTGGTACCAGGAGATCACTTCATCACTATGACCACCGTACTTCCGTGCGTCGATTTCGATGGCAAGCCGAAGCATCCTCTCATACCAAGTGATGATGTCGATTTGATGGCTATTATGAGTCGTGAAAATCTCAGTCGTGTCGTTGATCTCGATCCCGGTAACACAATCAAAGAAAGTCTCCATGCATGTCTTGACAATCGTGGAAGTATCGGACAAAATTTGTTTCCCAAGAATAGCTGCTTCGTAAAAGTAGAACGAAGCGTCAGTCTTTAATCCGAGATTGTTGAGGTAGATGTATCCAAGAGTAACGAGGTTGTGAACAACCACGGGTTCTCGGTCCGCGAAACAATCTTGTCGAATTTGGAAAGCAATCTTATGGCTGGCCACAAGTTGCTCTTTCGTATATACTCTAGCCCAGCAAGTTCTTTCAAGAAGGGCGAATGTGATGGACTTGGGGAATACTTCCGATACTTCGAGTCCAGTGAACCCCGATGCTTGGAAATGCTCGACCCAATTCTGCACAACGTACCCGAGAAGGGAATCTGCTGAAAACAAAGAGAGAACAAAACTGTAGTCTAAGACGTCGGAAGAAATGTCTCCAGCCTCCTTCAGTGAAAACTTGACGTAAAGTAGCATTAATAACGTCAGCTGTTTCTGTGCTGTCTGCTCAGACAGTAGCAACATCGCAGTGAGCTGTTCTTTCACGAATGATCGAACCTCTTTAGTGCGGAAATGCAAGTGACCATCTCTAATTATGACCAGATCGCAGAGGAATTTGGAGACAAGGCCGGCGACATCGGGGCCGACAGACATGGCCTGTCTTTGAAGGTCAATTGAGAGAAGCTTCTCCATCTCTACCACAGATAGTGGCCTAGCGGCCACTAGCATTATGGATAGAAGATTTTTCAAATCGTGATTCTTTGCGAGCTCAAGCGACTCAAGAACCTTGAGAAGCACATCCGAAGTCTTTGGACCTAACTCATGACTTGATTGAATAATAGTAGCCTTTGACTTTTCTTTGGATATAAGCTGAACAGCGTAAAATGCCCAAAGCCAATCACCACCGGCTTTGATCGTCATGCTTTTGAGGACATTATCAGACTCTTGTCGACTCAAATGGCGGAAATAACGAGATCGAGAGAGACTGTCACGAATATAAGCCCGGATATCTTCGCGAACTTTGGAAATTTCTATTTGACGGGCGTAAACCTGAACGGGATCAGGAATTGAGCGACAAAAGGCGACAACTTGTACAGGAAGCCCAGTAATGCATTCTTGGAGCTTGGCGTAGAAATCCTCGTGGATTCCAACGATTTCATCGCAGTCATCTAAAACAATGACCATGGACGCTTGTTGAATACGAATAGCCCCAAGACAAATATTCAAAGCTTTCCAGAGCACTGCCTCTGTAGGTTCAGAGTCCTTTCGAGCGGAATGATGCTGAAAGGCTTGCGCTATAGCTTTGTACACTTCGACATTGCTGATGTTTTGTTCAAGAAGAGTGAATAGAATGCTCTTAAAAAACGCGCCAGGGGTTGCTCTGTCAGGTGAGTCAAATGCTGTGAGGTGGGCTGTTAGAAATGGTAGTGTAAAAAATAGAAGCGGGAGTAACTCACGAAATGTGTATCGAAGAACGTGATATGATTTGACATTGAATGGTCGAGCAAGTCTCTCCTCCACCCATCTGGACAGGAAGGTTTTACCGCTCGAGTTCTCGCCTGTCAAGCAGAGTAACTTCTCTTCTCCGCTGAAGAATTCCGAGAGGACCTCTTTCAACCAGTAACACGTTTTGGATGGTGGAGTGTGGTAATCGTCTACTTTTTCGTAGATCCTGTTAACAGCAGAGTAGTTGTATGGGTACTGAAGCTTCCAGCGGAGTTGCTTCGCAGTAAATGTGAGATCTGCCTCTTGGAGCTTATGCTTCCAAATGGCGTCAGAAAGCGCCTCTTTGGATTGCCAAATCTCACGAATCTGTGCACCAAAACTAGCGTCGAAGTTGATGTGTGCCTGCGATCCAGGCTTCAGATCACTGATTTTCTGTCGATACACTGCTGCGATGTTGCCAAGAAGGGCAACCAAGGTATTGAATGTCTTGGTAGCATCGTAGCGAATTGCCTCTGACGGCGTTTGAAGATTGTGAATTCGGGTTATATCCGTGAGAAGCACGGCAAATTCATACAACGCCTTAAAGGTTGGTAAAAGTGCTTGAGCTTGGGCGTGACCGATCTAAAGTTACAGTCAGCTATTGGTCGAGCAATCAGCATCTTGCCGTCATTGGGGGACATACCTCAAGTAATGCATGAGATGAAGCAAGAGCTGCTGAAACTAAGTCTCTTGCTTTGTTGATCGAGACAGTATTCTTTTTTCCATTGAAAAAGGCGTCGACGCCTTCCCCGTTGAAAAAGGTATTGTTGTGCTCAGTAAATCCATCAATGGAGCCAATGGTCTCTGCATCATCGAAAGACGAATCGAGCGTTTCTCCATTCGTGAAAGCATCCACCGTGTCTCCGAATTGAGCAATGTGAAGTCCAAAGTATTGGGCCGCATTGAGAACTCGATCCCAGGCGTTGTCTCTGTCGGGCATTCTGATGAGGCGTTCATCTGAGATGTATTGGAGATACCACTTCAGAGTGAAGTTGGTGATCTTAACCTTATCACCAGCGACAGGCTCAGGTCGCCTGGGATGTTGAGGCGCCCTTTGTAGCACGACCGAACCGTTCTCCACCACTCGCCGCGATCGGCTTGTGGAAGTGGTGGTGAACGTCTTTACATTGGGGGCAGAGGTTGTAATTGTCTTCGTCGTTGTCACTTCATTTTGGCTGTGGTTGCGCTGCGGTGACACGGGCCTGACGACCGTCGCTTCAACATCTATGTCCCGTGTAACCTCTGCCAGTGGAACGGACGGAGATGGACGAGGGAGCATCAAGCCCTGAGCTCTTGGGGGGTCCATAGTTTCAGCACGTCGCGGGACGTCTGGTTTGACGAAGTGATTGTCGCTTTGTATAGAGTTTGCTGCGCTGTTTGGAGTGCTGCTCGCTCCTGCGGATTCAGGAACAGGGGATATAGGTTCAGTGTTCTTAATACTTTTCTTCCCTAAGAGCAGCATTAGTTCCTGAATTGGAAGAGATATTGAGATGAACGTTTTAACACTTATATGTGTCATTCATAGTAGGATAAGTAGATATAGAGACACACCTCTTGCAAAGCTTTTCCAAGATTTCATGCTGAGTTGTATACTGGTGCTAACATGTCAAGTTGCCGTGGTTAGAAACAGATCAGATAGTCGAATAGTGAAAACTATGAGGAACCATACATGTGTCTATCAAGAGCGCCTTATCAAAGGCTCTGAGTGAGATGAAGAGAAGAAATGGCTTGAGGAAACGGTGTGAAATATGTATATATAGCACTTGCCTCTCATAGAAAGCAATAGATACTTGCGGGTGTATTTGTCTTCAGTATACTTTGTTCCGTATATAAGAAAAACAGGCGACCAATAAACTCCTTAATTGCAACCTAATTTGAGCCTCCTCACACCGAAAGCCTAACTCATTGGTGGTATGAGATGCAGGCTCGCAGAATGCATCTCCAGGTGGCCTTGCATGCAGCCGGTGAGAGCGGAATAGACTCTGACCTGGCTGCCAGGCTGTCAGACTACGAGCCTATCAGATGGAGGAGGCTTGAATCAACTGAAACTTGCATTATGGCTATGTATATGTGTTTTGTGTGTCTGAGAGTCTTGTGCATGTATGCTATAGTAGTTGTAGGTATTTGCTTTTCGCCCTTTATTGCTATGCCCTGTATGCACTACGTGTACACATCTTGTATCTTTAGTAGGAATTTCATATACTGCTGCCCAAGAGGCTCTGTTGAGTCCACATATAATTGGAGTTCTCAAAGTTGCAGGCCGTGTGCGGTGTGGGTGTGCTCGCAGTTCTCCAGTAGCAAGTAGACACAAAGCTGTATATATTTACTCATAGCATAAAGTTTGGGGCCCGAAGACTAGTTGATACATTCACACTGCCTTGCATAAACACCCTTGCTTCTCATTGTTCCCCAGCTGCAGTTTTCACCCGGCTGGCCTCATGAATGCCGACGCCCTACTCACAACTTGGCCACAGATTGGCCGCCGCGTGCTACGTGGAATAACAACATAGGGCCGCTCCACCAAGGATACGTAATGTGTTGAGCCGTCATTGGCAAAACACTACTGTAGGCTTTGAGATCTCTGAAGGAGACATTGGTCCGTTCTACCCTGCCTTATCGCGCTTGGGCCATGCCATAGGCTGGTATCCCGGTCCAGAGAACATGAGGTTCTCAGCTCAACGGTGAGGACCAGGCTCATGCGTTGCGGCTAACCGACGTCGGATCTGGCATCGGTATACGCCTTTCCTTATTCTCACGACATTATACAAGTAGGGCAGCAAGTAGTACTCGTATTGGCCTCACAATGTGACAGGGATGTAACCGAGCCGGGGCCTCAGCCGCTTCACAAATGGTGCCCGGGTGGCAACTTGGAACGGCTGAGAGCCTCGAGTCTCAAAAGACGGTGGATGCTAAGCCACAAACAGTATCCGTATTTTGGCCTGAACTGCGTGGAATAAGTGATAGAGCCGCATGCTGTGTGGAGCTACACGTCAAAGACCTTATACACGCCCAAACGATAGCGGCGAAAAGTCTGGCCTACCCATTCTCCCCTGCTGAAACCAGGGCTTAAATATAGATATGGGGCTATAAATATTTGGAGCATTTTGGAGGAGCTTTCTATTTTTGGTAGCTATCCGTAAAACACAAGTACCATCTGAAGTCTTTCACAGTTCATTCATTCGGTAGTATGTCTGTAGATAACAGCGGATCATTGTGGCCGATGTGGCAAGATGGGGTTTACCTTGTTTTTTTTTTAAATAGATGCAAACCGCTGTAGTATTAGAATGCATGCTTATTATGTTGGAAGGACCACGAACGTTCTCCGAGACATGATTGATGTCGCCATTCCGTAGATATCACATATCAACAATGATTACCCACAAATGCATATGCACAGGCGCTGTACATATAGCTTAAGATGAGCCAACACCCGTGTCTCTGGCAACAGTGTCCGCTATGGAAATCTAATCTTCTTCTTAATAGTGTAATAGATGATTTAAAACTACCTACCTGTGTTGTCACCCATATCATTATGTCTGTAATATTATTGAACCCAAAGAACGCAGCAGAGCCTCAGCTTTCTCGTACTAGTAATCCGGGGAATGCGTTGGAGTTACATCCGTTCATCTATCATCACACCCTTGTACAGCTGAAGTCTGACGGCCAATACGTGGAGTACATACACCCAGCCTGATTGGCTTGTGCGGCGGGAACAGACGCGATTCAGAGCCCAATGACGATGATTGCATATGTCCAGCTAGCCGCAGACCTCAACACTTGACTCGAATCAGCCCGAAGCCGACTTCGTGCATCTGTGGCAACGAATTGGGCAGAAATGGGTGGTCGACATGGCTGCAGAGCTTGCGCGTCGCGTTAGGGAGAACAGCGTTCGCCTGCGGACGCGCAGATTTCTCGGTGTATCCTGCAAACGGGATGGAAGTGCATATTGCAAGGCAGAATCTGTAATTCCATTTGGCTTACGAGGCGAAAATTAGCGGACTAACCGTTGCATTTGACGAGATCGAGATTCTTGGTGTAGGACGCCGGACATGACCGTTGCATTTACGCAGAACCAATGACGCATGCAGAACAACAGGTTACGATCCGATGATTGAAACAAGATCCACACAATCTTAGTTGTCAATAATAAGGGAAATTTGCTGTACATGTTGATTCGTAAGATATCCTCCATTCGTGGGGAATCACAGGCTATTCCTCGTAGGCGAACTCGCTTCCCGCCATTTTCTCGTGATGATTACCGTCACAACCAAGCGAGTAAATTTAATCAAAATTCTCTAAAAATGCTCAATGATGTCCTCTTCATTCTATATTGTTAAAGTTGTAAAGAAATGTCCCTGGACTGTTGGCTTTTTTTTTAACGAAAATAAAGTATCTAACCCACCAATGTGAAGATAATAACACCATCGCAATTTCTACGACCATCCTCGAAATGCTACACTTGAGTCCTTATCACAGCTGATGAGTACAGTAGTTCTTAGAACTTGTTGGTGGCATGACTCTGTGGTGCATTGTTCAAAACCTGGACTGTATCGAATGATTGACAAATGTACATGTCGTGACGCTGAAGCACACCAATGCATTAGTAGCGCTTCTAGCATCGCTTTGCAGATGTAATGCATCCCATCCTGCCTCATTAGGAAGCACTAAGTTGATTCAACCAATTGATGATGAGCACAGAGTAGAGGCTATGTGATTCATCTTAGTTTTGTCCATCTAGCATGAGCATTTGCATGAGCATTAGTAACGGAGACTACTCTAATATTGTCGACAAGGCGAGCACCGAGTCTAACCATGAAGGTTCGTCAATCCTACCCTGGTGTTCTTAGTAGTGCCAGTCCTCGCCTGTCATGTCTTCTCTCACTTTATAGTTGAGCTCCGACTGCTTTAATACTTCCATATCAATATCGGCAGTGAAAACCCCCTCTGAACTGTCCGACATACGATTGACAGGACCTATAAATGGTATAGCGACCTGGGATAACCCAACAAACGTATCCGGGGGCCCGCCAGCATTTGCGAATACAACAGCACAACTGTTTTCGAAGCAACGAGATGTGATCATTGTGTTGAGCACGAGGCTTTCATAGTCGGGATTTAGTTTTAGTCCATAAGAACATGATTCATCAAGGGTCCAACAGGTCGGCACGATGATGATATCTGCACCATCTCTTACCAACTCTCGGAATGCTTCTGGGAAAGCGAGATCCCAACAGATCAAGATTCCCACTTTCCCTAACGGAGTAGATATTGCAGAGTGCTTCTTCTCGCCTCGAGATTGATGAAGACGTTCAGTATGCCAAAGATTTTTCTTCCGATATGATCCCAGAATCTCCCCCTCGTGTGAGATGAAGTAAGATGTGTTGAATAAGTGGTAGTCCCCATCTACACCGCTTATCCGTTTACTACCAATAAGCGCAGTCTGATCTGTAGCTGGATGCCGTTCGACGAGAGTTCCTGGGACAAGACAAATGCTAAGCTCCCGTGCCAACGCGCAGTATCGGTCAAGGTATTCTTGACATCGTGCTGCTTGCTCGATGTATATGGGCTCTTCAGGTAAATATCCGTTCAAATGGTATCTGCATAATTGAGTTAAACATGATACGGTGAATGCCAACAGATAAAATGATGATGCGCTCACTCTGGTAGAACGACAAGCTGGGCTCCCTGTTCAGCTGCTTGTCGGATGAAGCGACAGGATTTTGTAAAATTGGCATCTACATCAAGCGGCTATAGAACGTTTTAGAACGGAGAGGTGAAAATGAAGAGGACTGGCATACTTTTGAATGCAGCTGAACAACTGCGACTTTGATGTTTTCTGGCATGTTTTCGAACTGGTCTACTTTCTAAATGTTAATTACATCAATCGTCGTCACGTCCCCCTTCCTCGACGAACGGATCCCCCACACTTTATAGGTGTTAATAAGAGATCAGAGTGAGGCTAGTTTAGTGGAAGCCGCCAGTTTTGCGCTACTTGCTTAAAGAATACATGTGATTTGGCGTCACTCAATAGTCTTGTTGTCAGTTGCTGGATGCCTTGTAAAGCTCAGTCTCGATTCAATTTTGTTTAGCTTTTATAAATTCCCGGCTCTATCGAATAAATTGGTTCACAAAGTCCGCTCCCAGTCCCACTTTGTCGTAATGCTCCTTGGCTTTCTGAATCTTGCTAAAGACATCCTCCACGCCAACAGGGTTGCCATCAACGTCAACATAGATGTAAGCGCCAGTAACATGAAACATTGTAACCATTTCCTCCACATCATCAGGTACTTCCAAGGTATGGATGTCACCTGGAGGTTCAAAAGCATAGCTGCCCTCCTCAGCCCACCAAGGATGCTCGAGATAGTGCCATCTACCCTTTAACACTGTGGCATGCACAGGGCCGGCATGGCGATGTCGTGATAGTATTCCAGATTTGCGAACTCTGAGAATGTTGACAAAAAAGCCTTGACTGACGGAGAAGAGCAGAGGTCTAAACCAGACCTGATCGGACTGAGGGACCCAAAGACGCTCATCGCAGTTAAGACTTAGGACATCGGGGACGACTTGATCTTCAAGAACGTTGGGAAGAGGTTGGCCCCGATAGGCAAGAGCATTCTGATCGGGTTTTGTGGTTGAAGACATTGTAAGTGTTGCAGTCCGAATTAATTTGAAAGTCGTTATGAAGGTTAATCATGTGTGTAGATGTGTGCTAATAAGCTCAAGTTATACCAGAGACAAGAGGCATGCTTGTACGAGTCGTGATGCCAAGATTCATCCGTTATTACAATATCCGAGTCTCCAACGAGTAACTAAGTTCAGTGTGAACGTATGGAAGCTAGATCCGGAGATGTTCACACTCTGGCGGATATTGTGGTCCATCTCGTTTCCAATTATTGGGCTAGTAAATAACGGACCAACAATCCGGGCGCCGAGCGCTTCGGGCGCGG
Source organism: Trichoderma aggressivum f. europaeum (assembly GCF_033847375.1). Lineage (NCBI taxonomy): Eukaryota > Fungi > Ascomycota > Sordariomycetes > Hypocreales > Hypocreaceae > Trichoderma > Trichoderma aggressivum. The sequence continues at coordinate 122,324 of NW_026946404.1, forward strand.
GGAAGATTTCTTATGATACGGAAAGCTAGCTGTTTGCCAACCCACTGTTTCAACGACTAAATGATGACAGTGAAGATACCAAGATGCGCCAGGCGCTTCGCAGGCGCCGCCGCTATCGGATAATTTCCGACACCTGGGGGTCACTTTTCGTATCTGTTGAAACAACCTGATCCTCGCTACTTCCACTTAGATTTGCTTTTGTTACCTAGGCACTTTGTCAGCGGACTGATATTTCGGTCGGCGTACAGACGGAGAGCGGAAGTACCATCAAAGCGAGTCTCTCATCACCAACTCTTAGAGTGCTCTCCAAACACTCTCACTCAGTGTCGAAAACTTTGTCCCTCACTTTACTAAATATCTCCAAATAGATAGAATCGCCATGGAGGCACCCGGTTGGTGGCGCGACACCGTCGTATACCAAATCTATCCTGTATCATTCAAAGACACTACCGGCAATGGAAAAGGCGACCTCAATGGCATCACTTCCAAGTTACCTTATCTCAAGGATCTCGGTGTTGAGGTAGTATGGTTGTCTCCAGTATATGCATCTCCAATGGTTGATATAGGATACGACATCTCCAACTATCGAGAGATACATCCGGACTTTGGCTCCATGGCGGACTGGGAGCGCATGGTTGAAGAAGCCCATCGGATAGGATTAAAAGTCGTCATGGATCTAGTCGTCAATCATACCTCAGATCAGCACGAATGGTTCCAGGACGCCAAAAATGGAGGCTCAAAGAAAGATTGGTATATATGGCGGGGGAAGAACAAAGAAGGAAAGGAGCCCAATAATTGGGGCGCCATTTTCGGTGGCTCATGCTGGGAATGGAACGACAAACTGCAGGAGTACTATCTTCATGTATTCGACGTATCGCAACCTGATCTCAACTGGGAGAATCCTGTGGTCCGAGAGGCTGTATGGGACGTTATGCGCTTTTGGCTGGATAAAGGCTGCGATGGGTTTAGAATGGATGTCATTAACTGTATCTCCAAGACACCTGGTTTTCCGGATGCGCCCATCATTGATCCTCAAAATCCCTATCAATACGGCTTAATCCATCGTTTCAATGGACCAAAAGTAGCAGATTATTTGCTCGAGATGCACGAAAAGGTTCTTCGATACTACCCCAATGCCTTCACAGTTGGAGAGGCTCCAGGAGTCAAAAACGCAGAGCAAGCACTACCACTGGTTAAAAATGGCATTCCTCTTCAGGTATGTTTTGATCTTCTTTTTCCTTTAATGAACAAGTTTGTTAATATGTTATAGATGCTCTTCCACTTTGAACACATGTATATCGATCACCAACCTGGCAAAACATGCTTCAACTACAAGCCATGGAAGCTCACTGAACTCAAGGACGTTCTCGGAAAGTTTATGGAGTTCAATCAAGCTAATGGAGGATGGGATAGCCTGTACTTGGAGAACCATGATCAGCCGCGGATTGTTAGTCGATGGGCAAATGACGGCCTATATCGCGATGTATCTGCCAAGATGTTGGCGCTCTTCCACGCTACAGGTAGAGGTACCCTGTTTCTCTACCAAGGGCAAGAAATCGGCATGGCCAATCCAGCTTCTTGGAATTTCGATGAGCTCAGAGATTTGGAGGAGATTCAGTATTACGAGGCTGTCGAGGCCAAAAATGGAGATATCCAAGATGCACTGAAGCAGATTCAGCGAATTGGACGTGACAATTCGCGCACACCGATGCAGTGGAATGCTGATATCAACGCCGGTTTTACTTCAGGAACGCCTTGGATCAAAGTGAACCGGGACTACAAAGAATGGAATGTTGAAACACAATCAACAAGCTCTACTATGAGCGTGCTCAAATTTTGGAAGCTTGTGCTCAAGACTAGAAAAGAGCACCCTGGCCTAATTCGTGGAAAGTTTGAAATGGTAGACTATGAGAACGAGAACGTCTATGCCTACACTAGGACATATGCTACAGGGCAATACCTGATTGTCTGCTCATTCTCTGAAAAACAAGTGGAATGGATGTGTCCGATCGATCGTGGCAGCTTATTGCTTGGAAATTACGCGGAGAGAGATAACGAGATGGAGGCTTTACTGAGTTTGCAGCCATATGAGGGGCGAGTGTATTTTCTGCCCGCCTCAAATTAAAAAACAAAACAACACCAGCTTGAATAGATTCCCTAGATACGTCAAACTGAAGCAATTTCTATATGAAAAAACTGATTACAGCTTTTCATTACGGGTTAGGTTTAGACTTCTTTGTTGTTTGGCTGGAAATTATGAAGACCAGAGCACAATTGTATCTCTATTAAAGAGCAATTCGTTGCATAACGCTGGATTAAAGGCCTATTGCTATGCTAATGCTGCAAACTATTTGTGAAAGCCGTTGATACCGTAGCGAAGGACGTGCTCCTCCGCCACAGCAAGAATCGCCTTCTTCAGAATTGCAACAATGGCCTTGATCTCCTCCTCTGTAACAATGTATGGCGGCGCTAGGATGACTAGTTCTACATCAATCTTCCCAGTCTTGCCCAAATTTCCCAAAACATTGAGGCCCAATTCTGCCGCAACTTCCACTATGCGGCTCGAGAAATTGTGCTCAACAGGGAATGGAATTTTGGTAGCGGGATCACGCATAAACTCGACAGCCCAGAACAGTCCTCTTCCACGTATATTTCCAACATGTGCCAGAGGGCCAATTTCTGTGATCAACTCTGCCTCAAGAAACCGGCCCATACTTGCGACATGATCTAGGATGTTTTCCCGCTTGATGATTCTCTGGACAGCGAGGGCCGCCGCGCAAGCTGTTGGGTGAGCTTGAAAAGTATGGCCGTGAGCGAGCACCCTGCTGCCCCCAGCTAGGCCATCAAAGACTTTTTGATTCAACAAGACACCAGACAGGGGGACGAAACCTCCTCCTAATGCTTTTCCAATCATCTGAATGTCTGGCCCTCTGATACCTTCCTGCTCCCAGGCATGCATCGTGCCTGTCTTTCCCATACCGCACATGATCTATCAACTGTCAGTCTCTCTCTGATAGGAATAATGAGTATGCAAACCTCATCAAGTATCAACAAAGCTCCGTATTTATCGCAGATTTCGCGAACTGCCTTGAAATATCCAGATACCGGGGGCACGCATCCAAGTGTTGTACCGCTGACCGTCTCGGCCACAAATGCTGCAACAGTATCCGGGCCTAAGCGCAAGAATTCGTCCTCTAGCTGTAACTTCAATCTCTCAACATATTGAGCGTCGGTTTCGAATTCTCCTTTTGCCCTGTAGCTATAACATGGATCAACAAAGCTGACATTATTAGCTATCCAGGGGCGGTAATATGCACGACGCGATTCGTGGCCAGAGACGCTCAGCGCACCGAGGGTGTTGCCGTGATAACTTTGCTTCCTAGCAATAAAGTTGATTCGTTTGGGCTGTCCGACTTCGCAAAAGTATTGTGTTGCCAATTTTAGGGCCGCATCCGTTGCTTCGCTACCAGAGTTGACAAAAATGGCCTTGACCAGGCCTCCAGGGGCATCTTTCAAGAGTTCGGCGGCCAGAGACTCAGCAGCATCGCAAGTATACCGACTTCCAGAATAGACGTAGGCGATCTTGTCAAGTTGGTCGACGATGGCCTTTGTCACCTCGGGCTGATGATGTCCTAAGACGGAGACGGATGGTCCAGCAGAGGCATCATAGACAACTTGCCCGGATTCTAGAATAAACGAGATGCCCGAGCCTGACACAATCTTCTGTGGTTCATATGCCAAGGCACGATGAAGAACATGTGACTTGGCAACAAATTGATTGACGGGCATCTTGAGATAGGAACGAGAGGGGAAGCATGGGTTCAACCTGCGAAAGCGATGGGAAGCGTAGGAGCATGGAGAGTCGCTCTCTTATCTTGCCTTGATCATATCTTCTCTTAGGATTCTCTTATTGTCATATCCATAACTGGAGTATCATTCATCTGGCTCTACCTCGCATCGTGTCTTTCCATCAGTGCTAAACGTGGGAATAGATCGTGGTGAACTTTAGTCTGAAGCCGTTGACTTGTTATGGTTAGCAGCGCCGAGCGCTTACGGCGAACCACTCAACAGTGCTTATTAGTCTAGGTCTCGAAGAACCGAAGACGGAGCAGCACGAGACCCGGAGAGATGTGGCAGATAATGGAAGATAAGACTGGCTGAACCAAACTAGCTGCTTACCAAGGGCAATAAACTCCAGCTATTGAGGTTAGTTCTATTATGACAATGAGTCTGGGGAAGGGAAAGCATGGGGAAGGCATTTTGAACCTTCATTTTCACACCGGAATTGCCATGGGACTATCATCATGATAACGAGACCGTTGATACATAAAATGCAATCATCTGCTCCATGAAAATCAGCATACCATCGCCGACTCATCTTGAGAAGATAGCAGAATTCTCAAGTATTTCCATCATCAGCTAACTTTTTTACTATTTCTAAATTGACCACAAGGTCATCATTCGTGGTCACCAACATGACAGAAGAAATTCATGTTGCTCCGACTGAGAAAGCCAACCATGAAATAGACATGGGCGATGTGGCCATTGCCAAGCAGGCTCAAGATGCTCGAGTCACAGAGCACAGCCTGACTCTCAAGGATGTCTTCCTTCATTATCGATCAGCAATTGGGTGGTCCTTTGTCTTCAGCCTGGGAGTCATCATGGCCGGATTTGATCCGCAATTGGTCGGTACTCTGATTGCAATCCCGCGCTTTCAACATGATTTTGGCGTTGAGCTTGACGATGGATCGTTTGTTGTCCAAGCAAAGTGGCAGTCTGCTTTCAATCTTGGCGTCCCTGTCGGACAGGTGCTTGGTGCCTTTGGTGTTGGATGGCCATTGGAGAAGTTTGGACGTCGATGGACCCTAGCCGCCTGTTGTTGCGTTACTCTCATCACCGTTGCACTACAAACTTCTGCTCAAAACCGACCTCAGATCCTCATAGCGGAGCTTATCAACGGCGTGGTTCTTGGTGCCTACCCCGTCATTGCTCCTACGTATATCTCAGAAGTTACCCCTGTGGTATTCAGAGGCATTGCAGCGGCTTTTGTCAACTTGTCATTCGTTATCGGCCAGCTTGTTGCAAGTGGCGTTTTGGCTGGCTGCCAAAATCGCGACGATCGATGGGCATACGATATACCATTTGCAACTCAACTGATCTTCCCCATCATCATTCTGGTCTTGTTGCCATTTTGTCCCGAGAGTCCATGGTGGTTGGTCCGCAGAGGCGAGCTTCAGAAAGCCGAGCGATCTCTCAAACGCCTCACGAGCGAATCGGTCGATACGAGCATGCTTCTTGCTCACATACAGCTTACAACATCCCTCGAAGAAGTAGAGACTGATACAGCCACATTCATAGACTGCTTCAAAAACACAGATCTCCGACGAACAATCATCTGCATAATGGTCTATGCCATTCAGCCACTGGTCGCCAACTTCTTGGTTATCGGATACGCTGTCTATTTCTTCGAATTAGCTGGATTGGAAGCAAGCGACTCTTTTAACCTTGGGGTTGGGCTGCTAGGCGTTGGTTTCGTAGGAACTGTTCTCTCTTGGTTCCTGCTCAATCAATTCGGCCGCCGCACAATCTACAACCAAGGCTGCAGCATCTTGGTTATCATTGTTCTCTTAGTAGGAGTTCTCGACGTTGTGCCTGGCTACGGTACTACAAATCACAACGTCGTTTGGGCGCAGTGTTCCATGATGGTCGTCTACAATTTCTTCTACGATTTGACAATCGGCCCGCTCTGCTTCGTCTACTTGTCGGAAGTTTCATCGGCAAAACTGCGAGACAAGACAATCGCCATCGCAACGACTATAAACGCCTTGATCAATGTTGCCTGTGCTGTAGGCATTCCTTATGCCATCAACCCGGATCAAGGCAACCTGCGCGGCAAACTCGCCTTTGTCTTCTTCGGTGTGTCTCTACCTTGCCTCGCATGGTGCTTCCTTGCACTGCCGGAAACCAAGGGTCGGACCTTTGAAGAGTTGGACATTATGTTCCAGAGAAAAGTCCCGACAAGGAAGTTTGCGACGTATGAATTTTCAGAGTACATGGAAGAGGATGAAGTCATTGCAAATAGGGAAGGATAGCTTAAAGATGGGTCGTAAACTACGGTCAAATTCGATAGCAACACACAGTCATAAGTTTAATAATTGAAGTAAGAATTCAATGCCCTAATGATCATTCCAGTATCCCATTGTTCCATTTATCCATTTGTAAAACCGTAGCTCGCGCGATGCCCATAATCTCTATATATACATACCAAATGGTTAGCGCTTGAAGATGGAATCAAGAAAGCGCGAGTTCCCAGTTCCTCCGCCTAATGATATCAAGCCAATCTAATAAATAGCCGGTCATCGGTCCTGTGATACTCGTATGTTGCAGCCATAGTTCCTCCAAGACTGACAACGCAGAGGCGGCGTTTTGGAAGTGTCGATACGTCGCAATGTGCTGCAATCTTTCGCGGATAAACTGCATTGTTGACTTAGATCGAGTCTCGCCCCCAGCCATGAAGAGAGGGAACAGCGAAGTGCATTCTGGGAGGCATCCTAGTGGCATCTGCTCTAATTGATATACAATTGAAGCAACCTGGCTTGCAATCTTGCCTTCAAGCTCTGTGCTTGATCCTAGTATTCGGCGTCGCATCACACGGTATAGGTGTATGAGAGCTGAGCTTCTATAGGCCTCTGCAAGATTGACAAGGCACTGACTGTTCGATTCTGGGCATTTCCAATCTTGAAGCTCAAATTCTATTGAATACGCTTGAGAAATAAGATCTACCGTTTGAGAAAGCGAAGAATCATCGGTGTCGTGTGGAGAGGAAGATGTCGACTCAGAGTCGCTGCAAGGTGTTGAGCTTTCCATTTGCCGGATAGCGTCACCACTCAGGGAGCTGATTTTAGAAATCAGGGCTAATGGCTCAGATGCCAGCCCAACATACGAATCCAATTCATTTATCGGCTGTGGGATCCAGTATCGCCCTGGTATCAGAGGTTCGCGATCCAATGTTACGCTCATGAGGATGTCGTGATACGCGAAATTTCTGAATAGCCATCGGATCTCATATGGAAGATTCTTCGGGCTTTCACTTAATGACGATAAGAGCCAGGCTTGTCGGATTATGTGCGCGGCGCCCACAAGATGGTTACGCCACTCCGCAGTATCGCCCAAGACGGCCGACATTGAGCAGAAGACGAGACAGCAAGCCAACGAGACTTCAGGTAATTCATTCTTTAACAAGGATGCTGTGAAAGACTGCAAAGCTGTAGATCGATGCTCGAGGGCTTTGATACGATAGGTGTCGTCGCAAAGGGATAGATGAGATGATGACCATGCAATCAACATATCAAGAAGCGCTTTCTCCTCAATTGCCATGGGTAATAGCACTGCTTTGTGTTATTCACTCTGCTGTACTAGTTAGAAGAAAAGTTTGAGAGTAAAAGCGTACCAGAAAGGAATCCGTTATTTTCCAAATTGGTAGTTAGCATAGTATTGAAGACCTGAACGTAGTATCTCAGCGCCAACTTGCGATCAAGTGAGCGACGCGCAAGTTCCGGGGCATCGCTCTGGAGAAATTGAAAAGGAGCAGGTGCGATTGGGATGGTCAATGGCACGCAGGAATGATCTGTCGCTCGTGGTCGCTGTAATACCGAATGTGAGGAAGAGGCAGAGCCTTCGCCTACATCACGGGAACCCTGCCAGTGACAGATTAGATTGAGACGAACGCAATGACCACAAACATTTCGTACACCATCGCATCGCTTTCTCCTACACGTTTCCCCTCCAGTCAATTACCCAAATCCGATTCACGGGGGTAGATGTCCCGTACCTTCGACGGCATGTCAAGCACCCCGTTCTATTGCGCCTCCGTGGGACGTACTCTTCTGGCTGACCTTGATTGACCGAAATATTCGGCAAGGAATTATGCAGACTCTCAGCCATGGGAGACGTTTGGAAATGCCCTGGGTCCAAATAACAGTTGTAGAATCTTGATTCATTCGTCAGCTCGGGGGTCTTGCTCCGTATTACTCCGGAATTTGCTCTCGCCTTTAATTCCAACCCCGCACGACTAGAGCAACGTTAATACGGGATAGGCTAGGGACTTGACGGTCTCTTTATCATTTAGAACAGGAGACAATGAATTTTCCGAGAGATTGCCGATCGTGGTTGGGCACTTGATAAGAGCTGACTAGGGAAACGGAGACTACCTATGGCTTAGACTTTGGTGTACATAGCTAAAGGAGTTTCGTGGTTTGAATTGCAGAAGGAATCTTAAATTCGATGAATATGGACTCATGTGATTGTAGGCAGTCTAAGCACTCTGTTATAGGCAAACATATCAATTGTATGAAGAAGACAAATTCTCCAATATCACATCTCAGTTACAGCTATATTGCCCGCCTAGCTTCATGAACTGAATAATTGAAGATTGTCGGGTAAAGGAAGGGAATAGCAACTATTACACATCGAGACGATCGGTCCACATATGACCAACAGGGAATGAGGCTTGAAACTGGGGAAAATCCATGTTCTTTTTATCCCTCTATATAATAAGTAGAAACTAACTCAATGTATTATAATTATTTATTCAGCAGAAAAAGAAAAAGTCGCTCTTTTGTTGTTATCATCTCAACATATTACCAGGTCTATATTCCTCCTCATCATTGTTAAAACACGATTTGAAACTGTCCGCATCTAGACATGCCGTATGTGTTTCCATCGGAATTCGGACTGACGTTCATTACGGGATGTCCCCTTGTGCATGCGTTAGAGGTGCAACCCTCGACTGGGACATTTCGGTTTGTGTAAAAGTTCTGGCAGATAGAACCACCTGCAGTCATCTTCCAGAAGACGCAGTCCCTATTGTTGAGGCAGTTTTGGCAACAGTTGGAGAGATCTCCGTTGCCATCTCCCTGGAAGCCAAGGACTACATTGGGGCTGTATGGAGGGCCTTGGAGGAGATATTTGTTGATGTTGGCAGGGTCACAAGGATTCTCGGTCTGGGTGACTACGCTTCCGGTAGTGACGGTGGTGGCTGCAACGACTGTCGTCGTAGTGGATTCTGTGGCAACTGTGGTTTGCTCAACCGTGCTGGTCGAGGTAGCCGTTGCGGTGCTGGTCAAGGTAGTAGTCAAGGTAACTGTCTGCTTGGGCGGCGGAGCTCCATTGACATGAGTTGTGGACGTCTTGGTGGTGGTGACGGTTTTGCAGTTTCGATCCGTAACAGTCTTGGTGATGGTTTTGGGGCGGTCTTCCTTGGTTTTGGTGACTACCTTTGTGACGCGAGGGCCACAGCTCTTTGTCGAAGTCAGGAAGCATGCTAGAAGATTGACAAGGTTAGCTTGAACTCCCATGGCTATGTTATTATGTATTTTCCTTTGAACCAACGTACAGCAATCTCGAGGCAATTCGTCATAGTGGTTTTCAGAGCGCTTAAAAGTAGGTGCCAGAGTTAAAGTGGGTGGTGGTCCCTGAGCGGCTGTTGTTGGTGGCCCCTGAGCGCAAGTTTCAGGAGCCCAGCTGAGCATCGAAGTGCTGTCTTGTGTACTGCCAATTATCAGTTCAGCATGTGTAGACCCCATGGCGGACATACGAAGCTACTCACGTCGTAACTGTGGTGCTGGAAGTATCAGTCTCCACAGAGGTTGTAGTGATGGTGACAGTCAAGAAATCACTCTCCACTGCTGTTGTAGTTGCGACCGCCGTCAAAGTGGCCCAGGCTGTGGTTGTGTCTTGACGAGTGCTTCAAGAGGCAATCGGGTTAGCCAAATGTTTTTCATTCCCATTGAACGCTCTAACATACACAGGGTCTGTGACTGTGACAGTTTTGGTTGATGTTTTGGTGCTTGTTGCGGGCTTCACGGTTTTGGTTTGCGTAATGGTAGGGTGGCGCGTGACCGTGGTAGTCTTGATGACGGTTCCTTCAGGAGCCTCACATGTCGAGCGCCGGATATGTCGAGAGTCTAGTTGTAAAACAAAAGAGATTAGCATCTAGAATCCTTTTTCTATCCCTCCAGAAATCAACTCACTGATGATAGCATTGCACTCTCTTGCCGTCCACCAGGAGACATATCGGCATGAAGGCGCAGGAGGATGGCAAGCTGGGTCACGAGCATCCACAGCGTGAATGACGGACAGCGCAACGGAAAGGGTGAGCAACTTCATCCTGAATTGATGATAGACACTGGGGTTGGGAACGATGATAGAGCTAAGACGATCATGAGAGTGGCTGCTTCAAGCTATTTATTACGCCTACAAGATTCATGCAATTGGAGATCATCCCTACATTATTGACACTCCTCGTGGACGCCAATTGCCGGCAGCTCTTCTTTGAAGCTATCGCTTCCTTTTTTGGTCATGGCCACTGTCTAGCTAGATCGATAGTTAGAATCTGAGTCCCTCGGGGCCTAGATTCGTGAGCTGGCTCTCCGGTGGCCTGAGACTATTCACATTTAGACTGCCGCCAGCAGTCCTTCAGGCTTAGCGTTCACCACTTTACCCCTGTGCCGGCGTCTTCGATTGGGCTCTGAGACGGCAATTATTGGTAAGATTAGCGGGCCGCGAAGTCCGTGCTGTGCGTTAGCCGCTGAGTTATTGTTCAGCTGGATGGAGATGATCTTTGTTTACCGAGTTGCTGGAAAGCATTTGCCCCCTTACCTCACGTACCGTTATGAGCTGAAAGCTACCCAAAAGTGGTCTCATTTACTTGAAGGTGGCCATTGGGCTCGAAATCTAACGTGGTATTTCACTGGTCTCTGGTTGTAGGTGATAGAAGTCTTCCTTTTATCGGAGACTTGACAGAGAAAGGTTCAAAAGTGAGTGCTATGATTCAATTCCAGTGATCGACGCGTTCGATGATTAAATGATCGCTGCGGTTTAACCCAACGTGATGAATTTGATGACAGGGTTTGACGCGTCCCAGGCTCGCTTCAGTACTCTCCCAACTCCCAATCGACATGCCATCTCCCGTTGGTCATCCCATTCAATCAGCATCACATTGTACATCAGACTCTGTGCTGACGGTGTACATGCTGAAATGATAGGATTGAATCCGGAAAACTGGGCTTCAGACAAGACGATAAATTCGTGTCGAGACGGATCAAGCTCTGGCAACCTTTCCCCGTTCAAGATGAGGTATCCACTGAGTTGTCTCTCTGATTGCCCCAGAAATAGGTGCACTTTGATGGGACGGTCCATTGACGACTCTCTCTGGCCCGCAATGAGACGATCTCTTCCCCGAGGAGCTATGTGGAACAGGGAGCAAGAGGTCCAAAATCGTAGCAATGGACGCTGCTGTGAACCGAGATTGCTTGTTGGCAGAACGTTCAGTGAATCAGCCAGCAGCTCGAAAATAGGCACCCAACAGAACGTATTTGAGCTCTTCTCTTTTCCAAACCGTGACTCATCTATCCCGATTCCGATCTGATTGATAGGCTTGGCGATCTGGCCGTTCTCCGTGTAGTACCATTTTACAGCAGGCACTACTCTCTCAGTATTCGAGGAGTCCAGTTCTTCATAATGCGCTTGCCCCTTCCATCCCACCCAGGACCAACTGGGCAAATGCTTCTCGTTACCTTCTCTCCGCTTTTGCCGAATTGACGGAATCCACAACAATGCCTGATCCAGGTATGCTTCTGGAAGGCCCGCAAGAAACCTAGAGTTCAGTCGGCGTTGAAGGATACTCCCAAACCCTTGAAATGCGGCCAAAACGTCATCTTCAAAGGTAAAACGCCTCTGGGTGTAGCCCTGAACCACCTCCACGTACTCAGTAATTGCATATGGCCGATGCAGGGGCAGAGGCGACAGCGACGGGTTCCGCTCTGGCTGGCGTTTGTTGAACCTCAACCCGTCGCGCAGCTGTCTTAGACGCCTCACTGGCCGGACTTTGATGATGGATGAAGTATCCTCTAATAGATGGCTAGAGGCACACTGCCACACCGCCTGACCTTCTGTTGTGAAAACTAGGAATCGCTGCGATAGCAGTTGTTCTTGGTACGTCCACCCTCGAGTTGCCCATATTGACTCTGTAATATCACCCGGCGATGGAGCAGCAACCACAAGAGTGAGATCGTGCCAGATAGTGGCTGCCGACTGGTTAAAGATTCGCGAGCCTGCGCGAACTCCTCTCAGTCCTGCATTGGCATCTGATCCATACGCAGCAACTATTGTCAGGATAGCAGCTCCGTAGATACTGTCCATCTTGGCAATTTGTTCCTCTTTTGAAGGTGAGTCCTGAATAATACAGAGAAGATCCACCCATAGATATCTTTCACCCATAGATCTGACCACGTGTATTGCGTCTTGAACCGTCTTGGGTAAGTCGGCCATATGCTGTGTTAGGCTTCCAGGGCGTTTAAACTTCTCTGCGTTATCTTCACTGAGTTGAAATGTTGCAGCCCGGCCCCAGACATAGCTAAGTGCGATATAACGACAAGCTTGGGGCGCTAGAATGATGCAGTTATCGATGGTATCAATGAGACGGAACTCCTGAGGCAAGGGTAACTTGTCTATTTCCTGAACAAGGTCCCGACAATACGGTATATGCCGCGTCTCGCAATCTCGGAGCCACTTGCTGCACAAACCCAAGTCTATGCTGTCTGTGGAGACAAACTGGGCACACTGAAGGTGATCATCGCCTCTATCCGTGAAAATAGGGCAAATGTTGAACTTGATCTCGATATCTTCTGGAGTCGGCACTGGTTGCAGATTGACTTTTAGGATGATAGTTGTTGTGAATTCGGTGATGCCATGTTCTGCCACGCCCCTCTGGCATTCGCGATCGAAGTTGAAGACCAAAGGTTGGCCGTCGACCTGGCGAATAACACGACCACTGCATGTCAGACGTCGTGCCTCTCGGAGCAGAAGACTACAGAACTGACAAGTAGCTTCAACTTTTTCGGCGTCTTTAACGAAAATAGGTTTCAGTTGAAAATTCGTAACATCAGGATCAAACAAGGCCGAGAAATTAATCTGCCAACAGTCTCCGCACAGCGAAATTGGATTCAACTGTATGCCCTTGAATTCATCTACTAAAGAATCCATAATGCTCTGACATGTGAAATTTACGGCCAGATGTATCCGAATATGCGAAGAGCCTCTTATAAGATAGAGGAAGAGATGGAAGAAATGGAACGTTGCTGCCTATATTGTATTTTGCTAAAAGTGTCTCAGCCGAGAACCATGAACAACTGATCCTTCAGTGGGCTAAGCACGTGATAAATGCATTACTAACACCAGACTGGCAGCTTGCTTTGCGATATATTTACACTGCAGCTGTTGTGAAATGGAAATTTAATCTTGCAGCTTATACGATGCAAACTTCCCAACTCCTGTGTCACTGCTAGGGATTAGTGTTATTATAAAAAAATTTGCGACGTCTCAGAGTAAAGCAGCCGAAACTCTGCTTTGTCATGGTAAACAGCCTCCAGAAAACACTCCTTGATGGCAAAAAAGTATACATGTTGATTTGTTCCGAAGACGGGCGCAAAGTCCAAACAGTACACGAAACAGCTGACAACCACCTCTAGGGGAATGGGTGAGTAGAACTATACAGCAGCTGGGGCCCGTTGCTGACGTCAATAGCCATATCGTAACGATCATTGAATACTAAACATGACAGACATGCCCATAATTACCTCTACTCGAGTAAATATATTTTTCTCGGAGACATGGATAAGAAAGCAATGATGACGAAACAACATAGAAAGATCCGTATTAAAACGAAATATTAGCGTGTCCTGACGAGTGGCCAAACATCCCGCATCGACCAAATCCCTCCTGGCAACCCTTCATGCAGTGGTTCTCGGTAGCTCCACACCATCCCTTCTCAGAACAACAATTCTCAATTTTCTGATTCATACACGTAGTGTTGCCATGGGCAGGACCGCAACGGCCGTCAGTGGTAGGTACCGGACGAATCAGGGGGAGGGACCCGTTAAGGGAAGAGTGAGATCCGTTAGTAGGGAAAGAGATGTTGGTTCCCGCGTAGGGAGGCTTGGGGACTCTGAACCGGAACTTGTCCAAAATGGAACGAGGGCTCTTGCTCTTGATACGAGGGTTTTCAGCCGAAATTGAATCTTGGTCCCTCTCCAACACACGCTTCTCAACTCCTCCGTCTGGGCCTCGGTACCAGTTCTCTTCTGGATCTTCGAGACACTCACCGACAGTTACGGTCTCGAAGCCGGCGTCGTGGATGAGATCGATAAGGTACGGGACGAGAGTATGCACTGATTCAGCTACTGTGTCGTGCTCGATTTGGAGGTAAGAATCAGTCTCTGGGTCCTTTCCATCAAATGCTTTTTCAGCGATATCTTGAGAGATCTCAATTTCATCCTCGTGCAAATAACCTTCCGTGTCGAGATTGAAATACGTGACGTGATATCCTAACTCGCCGAGCCACTCATCGACGTCTTCATCACTAGCAGAGTAGGGGGGCCGCATATATGTCGGAAAGAAGCCAAGAAGGTCCGCAAAGGCAATTTCGTTATAAATCATCTGCTGGCGGACCCGTGACCTGTCGACCGTGGACAAGCGTTGATGGGACCATGTGTGACTACCAATCTGGTGCCCATCCGCCTGCATACGATAGATGAGATGAGGCCAGTCTGTGGATGGGTCGTTGATTGCCCCCTTTCCAAGATTGCGGCCTGTAATGAAGAATGTAGCTCTGACCCCACGTTCCTGTATTGTTCTATCAGTGCTTATTCACCCCAGGTTAGCATTATTTCTAAACGAACCTCAAGAATGTTCAACAGCTCCTCGGTATGATACCACGGGCCATCGTCAAAAGTCAAAGCCACAGTGCCTGGCTTGGAGCAATGGTAAATCCCTTCTCCATATGGCACGGAACCAACATGATCTCGGGGCCAGTCTTCGGTGTCAGGCCCTTCAGGTCGCCTGTTGGCATCACAGCGAGGACCATAGTCAAACTGGCACGCAGGAGCCGAACAGTAAACGTACCCGATTCCGCACCATCTAGATAACGTCAGCTTCCTGTTATCAATACTCCTAGAGTTGAAGATACGTAAACGCTTACCCCTCGCTGGAACAGCATTCATCGTTCTGGCACCTAGTGCCGAAATTGACACCACAACGACCATCCTCCGTAATTGGATAATTTACCGACAATGGCGTGAATTCATTATTGGCAGCCTCATTGACAGCTCTCTTCGAATGAGCAGAAAGCGAAACCCTACTTTTAGCTACTGGGCTTTGAGGAACAAATGATGCCCCATATGCACCCTCAATAGAAAGAGCTGCGAGGGAGAGGCTGAGAATGAAAGAGCGGCCAAACATTCTGGATAGCTTAGTGAGAGAGAGTTGGGTGACCAGTAATGAGCGTGTGGTTACCCAAGGTTGGGATGTTCAGACGGAATACACGAGATATATATACCTAGAAGAGGCGGTGCAGTTGACGATTTATTGAGTTTGATGGACAACGAACGGATGTTGGCAACAAGCCTATAACAATATAAAAATAAGCATATTGATGTCGAGGGTTCACCCCCATCACATCACCAACAACAAAATTAAAAGTCAATAAATGAAAACGAGATGGAAACGAGAATTCAATTGGGAAAATCAGGCCGTATTAGGCAAGAAAGCCCGACAACAAAGAACCAGTGGATAGGATGATCAGTGGGGAAAAGAGCTATAACAAAGGGAAGCGAAGTGACAATGAGTAAACAGACTACCTAGTATATGGCCAAGCAGCCTCCGGGGCTAATGTTACCGACCTGTTGGTAGGATTGTGGACCAATAAAGTGAGTTGGTGGGTAAGGTAACAACGTTGATATAACCTTCTGATAATTTGAAACAACACGGAGTTCAAGCTTTTTGTTTGTTGCCGCAATCGTATAGGAAATGTGGAGTTTTCCGAGATAAACAAAAGCCCCTTGAGCCGAATATCGTCATAAGGATCCGTATAGGAGACAAAAGATATCGTGTGATTTCACTCAGATCCACCTCTGAGGTTTTTATACGAACAGGGCTGATAGCTTGACGAGAAGTTGAACGCGTTAGGACATCTAGCGGTGTTTGAGAAGATACCTTCAACACAAAGGTATTGGTGCACAGCTCTTATATGTGCAATCACCCTTGCTTCCAAGGAATTCGGGCGGCATATGGTAATTTCTCATCTGCAGACGTTTCGTAGTACCGGACCTCCAGCTAGAAACACGGGGCTTGAATATCGACATTGTCGGCGTATGAGAGACAGCTGCATACTGAAGTCATAGCCCGAATTCGACCAATGGGATAGATTAATTATAGAATGCCTTCAGTTTCGACTGCATGTAGTAGATAAGAGCAATATATTGCTGCAGTACGAAGCGCCACCGGATGGTGCCATTTCTTGGTCGTGAATACGAAGCATCACGCACCATCAGAGAGCGCTGAACGAGTTGCCATGATAATAATTGGACTCCACAGGTATATTAAACTTGTTGAACATCAAAGCTTAACCGGCATGAGGTCCGTAAGGCCGTCTCGTATTGATCTATGAATACTTTTAGACTTCCAATGAAACCGTATAGCTGGACCAAGGCACACACACGTGTAGCCTGGGTTAACTTGGGTCGGCTGATCTCGTCCGCCTGTTTGAAGGGGTTGGACAAAAGGTTGGTCAGCTTCTCTGCAACAGGACTTGGGTCTGTGTAACGGTTGCTGGGATGAAGACAGCGCACATGTGCAGATTGTACAGAGTAATTGATCAAAGAAGTAAAAGACGTCATCAAAATTCGCCCAGATTTGCGCCAAAAGGTCAAAGTTACACCAAATATTTATAGCTAGCTATACCATTTGAGATCTTTCCCAGGACAATGAATCTCAGCCCATGAAGCCTATCGCTTTAATCATGACCGAGCGATGCTATTTTTATTAATCTTAGCATCCGAACTATGGCTGTAGAGCTGAGACATTGGTTATCAGCCCATCGCAGAGCATCTGGCCGGATGCGAAAGGAAGAAGAAAAAAGAGGCGGCGCCGCCAGCAACACTGTGGCTCGAAATGCTCCGAGAGAGGCGCCTTGAAGCTTCACCAAGCTCGGCCTAGACTGAACTCTCGCGCCGTTGCTGGGGATCGTTTGTGCCAGGGCGGTGCCTGGAATGACGATGGAAGCTTTACGGAGCGCCACGATTGCAACAAAATTGCTCACGCCCCTCCGTACAGAATTTCGTGGCTGCGGCAAAGGGCGGGCGGACCCAACCGGTGAGAAACTGAAGCTGCGAGCTGTGCTTGTAAACGCCAAGATTGAACGAACGAGTCAAGGAGACTGAGGGAAATTTTCAAATGAAAGAAAAGGAGGAAGAAAAGAAAAAGAAGAAAAAGAAAGAAGTGGCAAGCTAGGACAGGACAAGACAAGCCAGCGATGAGAGAAAATCCTGATGTGATCTGGACCAAGAACGAGGTGGGCTTACATGGAGCCACTTACAAGTAAATGAAAATATTTGAAGCCAAGATCCAGAGTACGGAGCAATACCCAGCACACTTTTCTGCGGAGTACGAGTACAGCCAAAAAAAAAAAAAAAAAGTGGCTCGAATAGGCCACTGATTCCGCCGTTCCCTATCGCTTCATCGTCTTCCGACTGACTGCAGGACCCTTGTGGTGGTGTTTGTGGAAACACGCCGTGAGAACATGAACCTTTGCTCTTCTTACCGCCCACCGTCAGCGACCACCCTTGATGGGCTTCAATATACTACATAGTATACTACATAAGGTACCTAGTAATACAGTACATAGAGCCCCCATCTTCCAGGGGGTTGCACACGACTTGGCCACCGTATTCGGCTCTTGGTGGTTGTCATTGTCCCAGCAGGCGATTGGCTGTATTACGGCCTCAGTCCGACTCGTCTCACCGGCCGGGGCTTGGCCATGATGGATTTAAGCCAGACTCGGCATCAGAGGCCGACCGATGCAGGATTTTAGTTGCCCGCGACGGTGAAGAGTTTTCCCCAGCGCTCCATCGTGGCCCGCTTTAATCTGATCATCAGATAACGCTGGAGCATCTCCGAGTCGTTAAACCTGCTGGGTCTTTTGCTCCTTCGGGCCACCATCGCGGCGCAACTTTGTCCGAAAATTTTCTTGATCTAATCGATCGCATCAGGCAAATGTTTTTTGAGTTGACGCTAGAGAATGGGTATATAACTTGTGCTACAGCCGTGGCGCTGGAGAGGCTCCCCTGTTCAGACTCGCATATGCACATGCATCCTCGTCCGCTTCCGGAACCCTTTAGTGAAGCCAATCCGTCGATCTCGGGCTGCGGATCAAGCAGGTGCTTCTTTTTTTTTGTCTCATCATCCTTGGTACAGTAGAGACCAGGAGAGACAGAGAGGGTCACTGAATCGGCGACTCTGACAGACGGTGGCACTGAAATCTCGTGGCCATCGCCTCACTTTCAGCGTCTTCATCACCAACCACCAACCACCAACCATGGCTGCTGACTTGAACCCCGCCTCCCTGCCTGGGGCGGAAAAGACTGCAAGCCAAGTCGTGGCCAACGATCACGAGAAGAGTGCTGCCGACCTTGTCAGGAACATCAAGTCGCCCGGTGTGTCCCGTATCGAGGCCATCTCGAGCGCCATCACCTTGGTCGACCGCATCGCCATCTTCTTCAGCATCCTCCTGCTTGCCTACTGCTATGGCCTTGACGGCACTCTGCGATACACCTACCAGCCGTATGCCACTGGTTCCTGGGACAGCCACTCTCTGCTGTCCACCATCAACGTCATCCGCGCCGTCATCGCAGCGGCTGCTCAACCCACCGCCGCCAAGATTGCCGACGTCTTTGGCCGTGTCGAGCTGATCTGCGTCTCCATCTTCTTCTACGTCCTTGGAACGGTTATTGAGGCTGCGGCCACCAACATCGCGACCTATGCCGGCGGCAATGTCATCTACCAAGTCGGCTATACCATGATCCTGGTGCTGGTTGAGGTCATCATTGCCGACATCACCTCGACCCGTGCCCGTCTCTTCTTCAGCTATGTCCCAGCCTTGCCCTTCATCATCAATGCATGGATCAGCGGCAACGTTGCCAACTCCGTCTTGGGAGCAACCACCTGGCGATGGGGTATCGGCATGTGGTCCATCATTTACCCAGTCTGCGCTCTGCCGCTCATCGTCAGCCTCTCGATTGTGAGCCGACGTGCCAGGAAGCAGGGCCTCCTTGTCAACTACCGCTCATCCTTTGAGCGGCTCGGCTTCAAGAATCTCATCGTCGAGCTCTTCTGGCTGTTGGACGTCATCGGCATCCTCCTCCTCATCGCCGTCTTCGCCCTCATCCTCGTGCCGTTTACTCTGGCTGGCGGCGTCCACAGCCAGTGGCGCACCGCCCACATCATTGCGCCGCTCGTCGTTGGCTTTTGCTGCATCCCATTCTTCATCTACTGGGAGCTCAAGGCTCCTCACCCGCTGGTTCCCTTCGCTCTCATGAAGGATCGAGGTGTGTGGGCTCCGATGGGCATTGCTGTCTGCCTCAACTTTGCCTGGACGATGCAAGGCGACTTCCTTTACACCGTTCTCGTCGTCGCCTTCAACTTCTCCATCACAACCGCGACCCGAGTCACGTCTCTGTACTCGTTCGTCAGCGTGATTATCGGAGCCATTATCGGCTTGGTGGTTTACAAAGTTCGCCGCCTCAAAATCTTCGTCGTCGCCGGAACCTGTCTCTTCATGGTAGCCTTTGGATTGCTCATCCGGTATCGTGGATCCACCACGGGCTCCAGCCGAGTCGGCGTCATTGCTGCTCAGGTTGTTCTGGGTCTCGCTGGAGGAATGTTCCCTTACACTGCCCAGGCATCTCTCCAAGTTCGTTTGAAGCACGAGCACTTGGCCGTCATGACGGGTCTCTACCTGGCAGTATACAACATTGGATCTGCCTTGGGAAATACTATTTCTGGAGCCTTGTGGACCCAGCTGCTCCCCAAAGCTTTGGAAACCAGACTGGCAAACATCAATTCCACGTTGGCGATTGAAGCATACGGCAACCCTCTTGGGGCCATCCTTCCATACCCTCCTGGTACACCTGAGAGAGACGCCATCGTTGATTCGTATCAGTACATCCAGCGCCTGCTTGCCATCACGGGCATCTGCATCTGCGTTCCCCTCATCGCATTTTCTCTCGCAATTCGCAACCCTCGCCTCACTAGTGAACAGACTCTGGCTGTGGATTCAGACGTAGAAGAGGCGCAGGTGGAAAACGCACAAAAATAAGCGTGGAGCAAGGCAGATCAAGAAAGCAGAGTTGGTTTGAAAGAGATGAAAAGTTGCATAGCGATCTTGCATGTGGAAAGATAGAGGGGGTAATGAAATGTTCCTATTCCCACCTGTTTATAATGTATATAATTACCAGCATTAAATAGTAATGATGATTGCCGTTCAGTATTCCGAGACTCTGGGCTACACATACCCCGTTCCTCTTAATCAACCATGCGTTCATGTATGATGAATATCTAATTAGTTGAATATTATTAGTATAAAACAATATGAACCAATCAATGCCGCCAGTCTACCCATATCGGGAAGGAAGAGCGCTTTCAACCCTTGACAAAGAGAGCTGATGATGGATGAAGTTGTCTGAGACGAAACGATGCGATCCCATTCCGCACCGGGTTATTTTACCACCATATTTATCAAGTGTGTGCGCATAATCGTGCGTATTTTTGTCTTACGCCGGTTCCGGCTGGTTCTGAGCAAGAGTCTCACATACATTACCCTACATCGCGAAAGTCCGGAAAAGGTATAGAGTCTGGATATGGAATACGTGTTATAACTCATGTCCTAGCGCTTCGGTATGATTCCATTTCTATGGGGAATACATTCGTATCAAAGAGAGACATGAATCGTACAAAAGACGACACGGCAGATGAGGCGGGGAACGCGTGCGTCGGATAATGCTTGTGCATACCCGATGCTTCTCACGCTGATTAAATTTGGGGCAAATTATCTACGGCCAAAAATCATTGCTTTATTGGTGAGGTACTCTCGGAACATTAATTTGTCTTAGATCCAGTAAAAGCAACTGAAGAGCCATACAGCCTCTAAGAGGCAAGATCAGTGGCAGCAAGACCAGGACCAAGGTAATAGCCTATTTTACGAGACAAGCCATGCTTCGACGTAACCTTTCGGGATTCAACTGAGATCGAGTGCCTCGGCTACCATTTACCGATCTATATCCCGTCTCATCTGCGGAGTATGCAGCAGCTTCAATCGTATGGCACGTCGGCTTTTCCCGAGACGCGTGGAAGCTGGCCCTAGTAACAAAACCGATCAACTTCAATCTCCCAAAAGCCTCCTGTCCGTACCCCTCTCCGGAGAGATGATCCCTTGGGCGTCAAGGCAACTGTTACCCCGCAACTCTGTCGACTCATGTTGCTCCAATGAGATTCTCGCCAACTGCAGCTCCATGCTGTCTTATGCACGAAATGTGCGGCACGGGTTGCATATGGGGGTGTATAGGGGCTGGCTGAAACTGGATCAATGCCGTAATGCAACGACCTACACATCGAGGCTCCTGTTTAGGCGCATGGATCTAGAACGGGGGCCATAGACATTGCTTGAGAGGGGTACGTAACAGCGCAATTTGCCATCAATGGCTGCTGCAGGTCATGGAATGGACCTTGACTAAGTTCTTTATAATGAATTCTCTGCGTCTGTCTGTCCTTTTCCCTTCCATTGTGTTGCTCCCCTTCGCCAGTAACCTCACTATCCAAGCATCATCGTACTTTGTGATTCTGGTACTCATTCGAGACTATTTACTATATCATCATGTCTACTCACAAAGATGGGACCGAATACGACATTATAATTGCTGGAGGTAAATTCATCCCCGCCAAGATCACCTCCTCATCCATCACGGCGCCTAAATTTGTCTAGGGGGCACCGCGGCCTGTATTGTAGCCGGCCGGCTGGCGAAAGCAGATCCCAATCTATCGATCCTCATTGTCGAGCGTGGCAAGAACAATTTAAATGATCCAAATGTCGTCAATGCCTCCAGATATCTCACCCACCTAGCTCCAAACTCCCAAACGTCCATCGCCTACAAAGCTAACAAAACGGCTGATCTGAATGGTCGGGAGCCCATCGTGACGACTGGAGGCCTTCTTGGCGGGGGTTCATCCATCAATTTTGCAATGTATACACGAGGTAAGGCGGATATAGACCAGCCCAATCTTGACGCAGTGGCAAAACGAATCTATCTAACATGGTATACATAGCATCGGGCGTTGATTACGATTCCTGGAATACTGAAGGATGGGATGCAAAAAGCTTACTACACTACGCAAACAAGTTGGAGACGCATCACCTTGACCATCCTTCAGTTGACAAGAGCGTGCATGGGTATGATGGCCCAATCAATGTCTCCTTTGGCTGCTACAGCGCCAAAGAAGCGCAAGGCGACATACTAGCTGGTGCTGAGGCTGTTGGGCTTCCCGAGATTCCAGACTTGCAAGACTTCAAGACTGTCGGTGGCTTCTCTCGATGGCTGCGATATGTTTCGCCCGATGGCAAGCGACAGGATACGGCGCATCGTTATGTACACCCTCTTATGGCTTCGGGAAAATACCCCAACCTTCATCTGCTCGTCGAAAGCACCATCAGCCGTGTCATTTTCGAAGGCAATCGAGCTGTTGGCGTGGAATATTTGCCAACTGCATACAACCAACCTGTCGCCAATTTTACCAAGGGGCCGCCGCTAACTATTAAGGCGAGAAAGCTTGTCGTGGTATCAGCGGGGGCTCTTGGAACACCGCTGATCCTTGAGCGATCTGGAGTTGGCAATGCTGAATCGCTTAAGAAGCTGGACATTCCCGTCGTTGCTGATCTACCAGGCGTTGGTGAGGAGTATCAGGACCACAACCTGATCTTTTACAAATACAGGACCACGTTGAAGACCGATGAGACACTTGATGACTTGAATCGAGGCACAGTAGACTTTGACGAGGCGGTTGAGAAAAAGAACCCCGTCATTACCTGGAACGGGATCGATCTAGCAGCCAAACTTCGTCCAACAGATGAAGAAGTTGCACAGTTGGATCAAGAGTTCCAAGACCACTGGAATCGTGACTTCAAAGAGCAAAAGGAGAGACCCTTGATGCTCCTAGCCGTCGTCAATACTTACCTTGGCGACTACAAGACTTTGCCTGAAGAACAAAGTGGGCCGTCTCAGTACCTCTCCATTGGCATGTATACAGGCTATCCGTATTCTCGCGGCGACATTCACATCACCTCCAAAGACCCCGACGCACCACCTTCCTTCAACACAGGCTTCCTCTCCAAGAGGGTAGATGTGACAAAGCAACTTTGGGCATACAAGAAGCAGCGAGAGATTTTCCGTCGCACGAATGGGTTTATAAGCGAACTTGCCGTGGCACATCCTAACTTCCGTCGCAGCAGCAAAGCTGCTCTGCGAACCGAGCCTGAAGTCAAGGATGGCTTCAAGGCGCTTGAAGACAGAAAACTTCTACCACCAATTGAGTACGATGAAGAAGACGACAAGGCTATTGAAGACTTTATCCGGTCAAACGTTGAAACGACGTGGCATTCTCTGGGAACTTGTAAGATGGCGCCAAAGGAGAAAGGCGGTGTTGTGGACAAGCATCTCAACGTCTATGGTACAGTTGGGTTGAAGCTTTGCGGTTAGTGACCCATTCCCTCATGGCTATGCTATGTTATTCATTTATGACCACGTCACTTACTATTATGCAGATCTCTCAATTGCACCCGAGAATGTTGGCGCCAATACGAACAACTCGGCCCTTATTATTGGAGAAAAGGGAGCGGATATCATAGCGAAAGAACTTGGGCTGGTATTGTAATCGATGAAAAGTCCTTGGCACACTGCGGCAAACGGGCAATTCTAGCAACCAGGTCTTCTATTATTATAAATGTTATAGAGGTTATATTTATTATCAAGAGGTTCAGTAAAGCTGCAACAGCTAGGTCAGAGGAAGGCTACGCCCCAGCCTTTGATTATAAATGTTATAAATTAAGCATCATGCGATATGTCGCTCAGCGCCAGCTATGCTTGTATGTACAAATTCTCCATTAGTGTAAG
This sequence comes from Trichoderma aggressivum f. europaeum, assembly GCF_033847375.1. Taxonomy (NCBI): domain Eukaryota; kingdom Fungi; phylum Ascomycota; class Sordariomycetes; order Hypocreales; family Hypocreaceae; genus Trichoderma; species Trichoderma aggressivum. The sequence goes on from NW_026946404.1 coordinate 146,377, forward strand.
TCGTCTCTCTACGCCGGAAGACCCGCAACAAGGCTATCACCGAGATCCTTGATGCTATTCTCAAATTCTTCTGTGCTTCCGGCGCTCCAGTTGGCGCTGGAACCAGGCACAGCATCTGAACCAGTGAAACCAATGTATAGAACATCCTTCTGGTCGTGTCCATTATCGCCGGTGAGGCCATCGTTGGGGAAACAGAGTTGCGCTAGAGAAATAGACGACTCTCCAGTAGAGGTGAAGCCGTTGGTATCACCCCAAACGCCGTAGAACTGTGTTGCGCGTTAGAGATAACTTCAGTGTTGTTGAATAAGATGTGAATGATGATCGCAGCTTACCACTTGATCGTTGCAAACAACGGCAACAATGCTCAAAGGCTCCATTCCAAAATCCTGGGGCGCAAAAGAAGGGCTGGCGCCCTCGTTGCCAAACACGACGTAAGGGTGAATGTTGGCATCGAGGTCTTCAATGCCGAAGCTCTGAACGGTATCTTGGAACGCGGTCTGTCCTTGGCCACTGGGATCATTGGCGCAAGCTCCAGCTGAGTTGTTGGCACCGTCACAATCAACGTCCATATTGTCATAATTGCCGTCGGAACCCTTCAGGAAGATGACATTTGGGATATCGCCACAGTACTGTGCACCGCCTTCGAAGGCATCAGATAGAGGGTTTTGACAATCACCAGACTGATCAAATGTTAGCCGGGTGATGAATCTTTCGGACTTGAGATCTTCTTACGATATGGTTCTGGTAGATTTGTCTCAGGTTATCGGGGAGATCGAAAGCGGATACAACTGTGCCAAGAGCGGCGACTGTAAAGACTGTCTTGGAGTACATGATGAATTTTTGGAGGGATATTGTGAGACAAGAGAAAATTATGTGATTAAACACGGTAGTTTATGCTGTTAATTAACGACAGTAGATTGTGTGATTACAGCTAAGAAGCAATGTGGGCAAGCATTACTCTTTTATGATCTACAAAGTGTTGAATACCCATGGGTCGACATGTTTCCGTAAGCTGGGTCTTTCGTGTGTAAGACGTTTGATGATCGACAGCGACCCATATCAAACAAGGCATATACGAGCATTTCTATGTAAATTTCTGGGAGGGAGTGTCAAGTTCGTGTTTTGAAACCCACCGCACGGCCAAGGCGCTGTGTCATAAGAGAGTGCGAAAATATCTCTAACAAGTGTCGATCAGGCGATGCAGAAATAGGAAGGTAGCCTCGACTTTCGAAACAAAAAGCGTGAAATGTCGATCTAAATTAAGCTCATACGATTCTTACTTTTAACCTTGGCTAAAGAGCGCCTTTTGTCGAGTCTAATTGTAGTAAGGAGTTAGCAGTGTGGAGATGGCTTGCTTCATGTTGGTAGCATGCTGGATTGTACTAAGCCGGCGACCAACTCAGATCAGGCCTGACAGAGGGCGATCGCGTATCGGCCCTTTCCATTGTCTTTCGGTTCACTAGCCGTTTAAGACAGGTAACGCCAACCCTTCCATTATAATTCAACCCTGTGCTCTACTAAGCCTTGACTCTTTAGGGTCCCACTTCCGACTGAAGATGAAGTTGACAAGACGTAGTGTGGAGACATAAAGAGCTGTCATTGAGCAGGGACTTGTTCATTTGGACATGATGTTATTCATTTGTCGGGACCTGTGGACCATTAAACAGCAAAAGGCAAAAAGTAAAGGTGCGCAGGTACGTGGAAGACAGAAGACCAAAATCAAGCTCTATATATCAAAATGAAAGAGAATAAACGCAAGTTTCGGCGATAGTGTATAAGGATAGTATAATCCTACTCTATAATATTTCATGACGATTCTATGCTATGGAAGACGCTTTGGTAACAGAAGTTTAACGCAAAGTAATGTCTACAGCAGGTGAAGATACACCCCGTAAAAATGAGCTATTAATGCTTCATTTCTAGCACCCATCTGTTTTCTAAGCATAATAAATGCAAACATGTATATCGCCTCTCTAAGTAAGCATACCATGCTAGTCTTTGGGCCTAGAGTCGCTACAGAAGCCCCTTGGGATGTTTTCGGACTCGGCTACACACAATGTCAAATGATAACTTAGCAATTAGATGATACTATAGTATGTTTACCACCAGTCTAGTATTACATATATTGAGTATTACTTCCAGTATAGCACCCTTTAGTTCCTGTTCCAAAACTATCACTATGGACCTCTAATATGCAGGACATACGTGGATTCTCCAACTCTAAGTGTGTTCTTCTATATCAGCAAAAGTAGACACTGCATATAAAATTAGCAACTTAACCCCCCACACGTAAGATTTGTCAATATCCGGCCGGTGCTTCCAGTCCCTACGTGAGCCTGTACTCGGTTGGGATATCTTCTGGCCACGCATCCACGCCATCCATGATGACAATGCCCATTCCGCCCATCAGATGAAGCTCGATATGGCAGTGGAACAGCCACGGGCCCGGATTATCCACATAGTATCTGAAAACGCTCCAAGAGGCCTCGCCACCGATGGAGAATTCTGTGATCCACGTGTCGCGCAAGCCAGGGGTCTCCAGGTTGAAGTCCTCGGGCCGTTCATCGATTGCCTCTTGAACACTGGTATAGTTCCAAACGCCAGAGCCAAAACCAATTCTCCAGGTTTTGCTGCCATGCTTGTGGATGAAGTGTTCAAAGGCAGCTTCATCGCCTGGCAGAGTAGAGACCTGCAGAATAAGATCGACCCAAGATCCATTCTTAGTACGGATCACCAAGTTTTCACTCTCAGTGCCGAGAGTAGCGTTGGGAAAGAATAACAATGGCTCGTCGTTTTGAAAATCGATGGGGTACAGATACTTGGTGTTCATGGTATAGTTGTAAGGTGCGCCAACGCGACCGAGTGCGAGAAGATGCTCCTCGTCAGCATTGCCAGGTCGGGGCTTGTTCGGAGGCCAAGGCTCCGCGTGGTCCGTCTGCAGCATCCACGGGAAATATGAATTTTCCTCGACCTCTGGCGTAGAAGGGTTGCCTCCATAAGACAGGTATGGTGAGTCCGACGTCTCATCGTCCTCATGCCCTTCATAGGCCATTACGGCATAACCGCCTAGTACCTGCGAGGCTCCAGAGTTGGGTATGCGCATCTGGTATCTACCCGGTTCTTGATCGAGTTTAATCATGACCGAAAAAGTCTCGCCTGCTGACATGACTGCCGAGACGAACTTCTTTGGCCTAACGTAGTTGCCGTCAACCTCGTACAGCCAAAACGGGTGATCATCAACAGAGAAGGCAATCTGAGCAATTGTGGCAGCGGCTACAATGTGGAAACTGACCCAGCCATCGTTCTTGCTTGGATCAACAGTGATGGTTGCATTTGCATTCTCTGATGCAACGCAGCCTTCCTGCACGCGTGGTGGTATAAGATCCGGACGTCTAGTGACATTCCAGGGCCCGCCTTGAACCTGGTCGAGGTCCGCTGGGAAACATCTAAAGGCATAAAAGTAAGCATTTATGAAGCTAAAAGAGAGCGCGAGTATTGCAATTGTACGCTTGCCACTTACCCTTTATCTGAAACCTCAGTGCCTGGTGGGAAGGCATCCTCAACCAGACCTGGAGCAAGCTCGCTTTGAAGGAATTCCTGACCCGGGCAGTAAAGATTGCCTACACCGTTGACCAAAATACTATCGAGGCAACTGTTGAATTTTGTCAGTCAAAGAGGTAAAGTGAGCAATTGCTAGTTACTGAACCTACAAGACAAGCATGCCCGAATCAGTAGATATCTTCCAATATTCATCGGAAGTATACTGGCTCCAATCAGAGACGACAAGATATTCGGGGTCAAGAGCAGCCTGCTCCATAGCCTTGATATCCTCTTCGTCATCGCTTATCTGTCTCCATAGTTCCGTGCGATCTTGCTTCGGCCTACGCCCTCGTCAGTTGGCATTCGAGCATCAGTGAGTGACGTGTGTGTGAGTCAGACCTGATGTGTATGGCTCCATAAAGTCCATCAACGAGAGACATTCTCTCATGAGAATGATACCAGTGATTCCCTGCAGGAGATGCCTTGAACTTGTATACAAACTCCTCGCCGGGCTTGATTGGGCGCTGCGTGAGGCCAGGTGTGCCATCAGCCCAAGGAGTGTCCTTTTGGCTGAAAGGTGCGCTCCATGTTAGTAAATTATTCAAGTTGCTAGATAGAAGAACTTCAACTTACTCGAGGCCATGCCAATGCACGGTAACATTCTTTGGCATGTCATTGTAAACCGTTATCTATTGGGCGCAGTGTGTCAATATCACATGATGGAATAATCAGCGGGGGAAAGACACTCACTTCAACGTCATCCCCTTCATCCCAAATAAGGGTTGGGCTGGGAAATTCTCCATTGGTGTGAATGAATTCTCTTTCCTGTCCATTTGGAGCACCTGACTCCCACGTAAAGCGCAAAGATTCTTTGACTGTCTTTGCCCAGACGTTGGACTGCAAGAGAGTCGCTGCTAAGAGCACCCGCGCAAAGCGACTCATGGTGAATGCCGATATTTTGGAAACAATGTCTCAATCAAAGGGGGCTGAAGATCATGTGCTTGAGACAGACGATTGAGGAAATACCTACTGGAACACCGTTCTTATATCGCAAACCTGAGCAATCGTGGCAAGACACAAGCGGCACGCGGAATTTGGGAAGAGAAATTGTGCCGAAAAGGGCAGAAATAATGCCGAAAAGACAAAAACGAAGAGGCAGCCAAGAGAAAACCCTGGCATGGTGACGCTTTCGTCGACTTCAGGTCGTACAAACGAATGCTCTCGGTGCCTTTCACGGCTACTTTTGTTGCCGGCATGACGATCACCCCGATCGTGTCCAAATAGTCCGATGACTGGCTTCAGCTGCTTTCCACTACTAGTACATATATGGAAATGTAAGAGCCGTATTAGTCGAATTAGAGGAATCTTCAAGGGAACGGAAGTTTGAAAGCAGCGTCGTGGCCCTGAATCGTGTTGGAATCTGAAGATTCCGGATTGGGAAACGCCAAGCACCATCGGCCGAGGTAGTATTTGAGACCTAACACTCCGTACACACTTGTGCAAAGCCTCTAATCTGTGTAGAGGAAAACCAGGTTAACATTGGTTAATCAAACAGCAATGATTGTAAAGCCAAAGGAACTTGAACAAATTCATGATGTGATTTTGGATTTGATGTTGGTTGGTTAGCCGTTCGTTGTTTGAATAAAATAACCTTAAAAATAAAAAATAAAACTTTAGTTTATGGAAGATTTTTATGTTGAGTACTTTTGTTGTTTTTCTTCCAATTTTTTTTTACTTTGGCTAATATATTCAACTGAATTCATATTGGTTGAGGTTTTTTTTTCTTTTGAAAGACGTTTGATTGTTAAAGTTTGCTTGAATATATTGGGGATGCGCTACAAAGCACATTCATTTCCTGTTGATTCAGTTTGACTTTAGCAGCTAAGCTCTTCAGGTATATAGCGTAGTGCCATTTCACAATTTGATTCGGTGATACAGCAGTAAATTAGCCATTGGGATAGCAATTTGTGTATTTTTAGAGTTTTTTAATTTCCCGATGTAAATATTAAGGTTTCCACGTCAACGCACTTTATCTCATTTAAGGCACCTGTTGGTTGATCTACCCGCTAACCGCAGCGGCAGGTGGCAGCTGTCAGGCCGTGTCTGTGCCGTGTCAGTGCCGGGCCGTGTCATTACACCGAAAAACCTAATACAACTACATTCCTCCCAACAAATGTGATTGCTTCCGGTAGATGCAGAACTCGTGTTAATGAATGCGGATCGGCTTCGATAAATGCCGAATTGTTTATAGATGCATGAATGGTTGCGTTGGATGAATGCAGACGCGCTCCTGACGAATGCAGCAATGTCTTTCGATGCACGCATACGGGGTTTTTGTGAATGAAGGATTGCATTACACAGTCACACAGCATGCCTCCTGAAATTGATATATATGTTGTTACGCTTGCAACCCCTCTCTCTGAAATCCTTTTCAGCTTCACCTGAGCTCCATATCTAGCTGCATACGAGATATTAATCACGCCGTCGGTTCAATTTCCTCACATCGCCCGTTTCCACTTCGCTGTGAGCAGCTGAGCAAGATGGCTCCTACGGCTACCTCGGACTCGCTTCCCCCTAAACCACAGCAGCTGCTGTGTCTCACCATCACGGGCTTTCGCAAGCCGGGATTGAGCGAAGAGGCCTACCGAGAGCACATGACTAAGATACACGCTCCCTTGGTAAGCGGCCTCATGGAAGAGTACGGGATCGTTCGATACAACATGGTAAGCCGTTTATTTTTCACCCGCTGTTACCCAATACAATACCAGTTCTCATACTGTAGCAGACCCATAACGATAGTAAAACTCGACCATTACTCTTTCAGTTATATGACCCAGAGTTCTCGAAGCTGTCCGAGTATGATTGCATCGTACAATTTGTGTTTCGACGCATGGAGGACTTCCTGAGGATGAAGGCTGATCCACGATTCATGGAAAAAGTGGCCCCCGACCACAAGAATTTCGCTGATACTTCAAGGTCGACGTGAGTTACCCTTTTCACTATAATTGATCCTTATCTAGCGTATCAAGCGGGCGTTGACAACGGTTACACTATTAGGATGACTATCGGATACTTTGAAGAGTTTTTGAACGAAGGACAGGTCGTAGCTAAATAAGTATTAGATACTTAGGGAAGGGGGCTATCTCGGAATCCTTTTAATTTATTGTTGGATCCTCTTCTAATCGTAACGATAATTACACGGGCTGGGCCTACCCGTGATTTCTATAATGCAAGGTTGTACGTTGGATTGAACTTGCCTCCTTTAAGCCGGTCTCTTGTGTTCACGCCTGTTTGTTCAGAGCGTATATCCAGACTAAATGAAAAACATGGTCCAGACCTTTTTCTCGGAAAACACATCGCGGTATAGTCGGTGAGATGTACTCACACTAAATCTTTGTCTGGTGTATGTGATCTCTGCAGTGGGTTATCTTGTACTCGTATTTCTGGCACAAGGCCATGGGAAAGAAGGGAGAGCAAAAAATATTGTTTACGTTATCGGTCAGATCGTCAAGGGGACGATTTGTAATTGCGACCACATGATCCATGAAAATGGAATCCATACCAAGAGCCTATTTATAATCCGAATCAATATTAGAGACATCAGCTCGTGATGAAGGTGCGTGGTACAAATGCCAAGGCCGAGGCTTGCTTCCTCGAATCCGCAAATATCGGTTTGCTATGTTTCCGGGACTATCTCACAGCTATCGACAATAAGCGTGTGTATGCATGCAATAGTCAGCTGGAATCTGTGCGTCCACCACACAGTACGCGATGGTTCGGCTGCTTGCATCTAGGTATGCAAGGGCGGCAACGGATGGGCACGGAATGCCTGTCGTTGGCCGGTGATACAGACTAGCTTCACTTTCAGCCCAGAAGGAATCGGCGATACTCAAAGGAGCTGCTTTTGGACCAGGGGAAAGTTTATCGGCCCAAAGGTCGGTCTCACCTCTATTCGAGCTAATATCGGTTTGTCCATGTACTTCATACTAATCGAGATACTCCTTCAGCCACGCTTCTCTCATATCAACAAATACTTTGAGTTACTTTGTCTTGACTCTTAGCCACATTTTTTCTTCAACATGGGCAAATATTCTACGGCCCATATTTCCTTATGCTACTTAGTATCATGTCTTACTTCAATATTGTTTTGCCCGGTACTAGTATCAAAGGGTTTAGGTTTAGTAGTCTTCTCTGGAGATGGGGATACCTTTCGATCCCCATTGCTTCGATCCCCATCGATCGATCACGTCCCTCAACAATATTAGTCTTAAATATTGAATGTGATTCGCTATACATGTCCGTGGACTAAACCCGTTCCCGATAATAGAGTTTCGAGCTCTCGGCTCTTCTGATTCCTGAGTCTGAAAACGGTCATGGCTACCTCGTATGATAGTTCTATGAGGTCACTTCGGAAACATTATCATGTGTGACAAAGACATTGTGTTACCTGCTCGTAGTACTTAAGTCATACGTCGGAAGGAGAATTAAAAACAGCTGATTAATCCCTCTGTTTTCATTCTTTCTGCTCGGCCTATGCTCTTCGGACGTGATGTTAGACTCAACTTCCACCATGGAGAGCATGACCATCAGCGGGTCCAGTACCAGCACCGACTCTGTTCAGGTGTTTGTTTTTGGAGATCAGAGTAGCTGTAGCCTGTCCAACCTACAGCTGCTCCTCCTGAAGAAAAACAACCCTTACTTGACGTCTTTCATTGAGCAAGCCAACTACATCCTCAGACATGAAATAGCGCAGCTTACGGCTGCGGAGCGTCAATCGTTTCCTGCTTTTTCCAGCATACAAAATCTGGTAGCTCGAGGAATAAAGAAGGAGAAGAATGCAGCATTTGAAAGCACTCTGGCAACTATTTATCAGATCTGCTGCTTTCTCAAGTAAGACGTTCTCTTTGATTATGCCAGCGCGGCCAGACTGCTTACAACGCGTAGCTACTTCGGAGATGGCCAACACGCGTATCCAACCGGTTCGAACAACTACGTGTCCGGATTATGCATCGGAGCATTAGCCGCAGCCGCCATTTCTTCGTCAAAGTCTCTCAGCGAGCTGGTGCAGACAGGTGTCGACGCCGTACGCGTGTCGCTAAGAGTTGGCCTCTTAGTTGCTCGAACGGCAGCCTTGTTCGGTCGTCCGGAGTCCGGTAGTACCTCGTCTTGGTCATACGTTGTTTCGGAGTCGCAATTTCCACTGGAACTAGCTGAAAAGGCCATTGCGTCTTACAGAGAGAAAGCCGTGAGTGAATACCGTGGTGTAAACATACGGAGGCCAATAGTTACTAAGTGCGAGTAAACAGAACATTCCACCACTCTCCTCGCCCTATGTCAGTGCCAAGGGCCAGCACTCTTGGACTGTCAGTGGCCCACCGGCAATTGTGCAGCACTTTCTGAAGTCTTCGCAATTTGGAGAGATATTGAAGTTTTCCCCTATTGCTGTGCATGCACCGTATCACGCACCACACATTTTCTCTGTCGAGGATGTTGAACACATTCTTCAAGGTGTTGGATCGGTCATCGACCTATCTGGCAAGATATCATTCATTTCCAGCTCAATCAGCCGCAAGTCTCTCAGTGAGAAGAAATTCACAGACTTGCTTTACCATGCTGTTGAAGGTATTCTCATCCTACCGCTGGATCTGGGAGAGGCAGCTGGAAACATACAGCAAGTGCTTCAGACAGTAGGCTCAATGAGCCAATGCACCTTGTTTCCAATCTCAACCAATGTTTGCCAGAGTTTCAAAACGTCATTCGAACCTGTGGTGTCGAAAAGAGTCGTGGTAGTTGACAGCATTATGGAAGCCATCGCGGCAGGTGCTGAGCCAACTTTCCCAAGCTCTGCTAAACACAGCGACTCTAAGATAGCAATCATCGGCATGTCTGGAAGATTCCCGGAATCTGCAGATATTGAATCGTTCTGGGACCTTCTTTACCAAGGGCTTGACGTTCATCGGCCTGTACCGCCGGACAGATACAACGGAGAGCTATACTATGATCCCACCGGGAAAAAGAAGAACACAAGCAAGATCAATCATGGCTGCTGGATTAACGAACCGGGTTTGTTTGATGCAAAGTTCTTCAACATCTCTCCCAAAGAAGCTGAACAATCCGACCCGGGGCAGCGCTTAGCTTTAGCAACCGCGTATGAGGCTCTTGAGATGGCAGGTGTTGTTGCTGATAGAACACCATCGACTCAACGAGACCGTGTTGGAGTTTTCTACGGCATGACCAGTGACGACTACAGAGAAGTTAGCTGTGGTCAGAACGTCGACACTTATTTCATCCCAGGTAAGTATTAGGTTCATTAAAGAGGGAGAAGAGCTCAACGTCACAAATGCTAACTCACACAAGGTGGAAATCGAGCCTTTACCCCAGGAAAGATCAATTATTTCTTCAAGTACTGCGGTCCATCAGTCAGTGTCGACACTGCATGGTAAGCCATCTACATGCCAGTCATGATGCTTGAATTCAACTGACAAAGTTTTTTGCAACCAGCTCATCCAGTCTTGCGGCTATTCACTTGGCTTGTAATTCTATCTGGCGCAATGAATGCGATATGGCCATTGCGGGTGGCACAAATGTCATGTCAAACCCCGACAGCTTTGCAGGGCTGGATCGCGGTCATTTTCTCTCGACAACAGGTATGTGTGGCCTCCACAGCAGATAAAGTCTCACGAGCTAATGCCTCTATTCACAGGCAATTGCAACACCTTTGACGATGCAGCCGACGGCTATTGTCGAGCAGACGCCGTCGGTACTGTCGTTCTGAAGAGGCTGGATGATGCAATTGCAGACCATGATCCTATCCTAGGAGTCATCCTAGGCGCTCTTACCAATCACTCTGCCGAGTCTGTGTCAATTACCAGGCCTCACTGCGGTGCTCAGGAGGAGATTTTCTCCAAGCTACTGAGTGAGACTGGCGTCCATCCTCATGAAGTCAGCTACATCGAGATGCATGGAACCGGAACCCAAGCCGGTGATGCGACTGAGATGTCTTCTGTCCTTAGTTGTTTTGCTCCATCGACAAAGCGACTGCCGCATGAAAGCCTCCATTTGGGCTCAACAAAGGCAAACGTCGGCCACTCTGAATCTGCATCTGGTGTGACCGCACTGATCAAGGTTCTGATGATGATGGAGAAGAACATGATTCCACCCCATTGTGGCATCAAGGGCAAGATCAACCACAAGTTCCCGACTGATTTGAAGGAACGAAACGTCCACATCGCCTTCAAGCCTACTGAGTGGAAGAGGCGAGAGGAGTTTAACAATATCCGCCGCACCTTTGTCAACAACTTTTCTGCAGCTGGCGGCAACACCGCATTGATTCTGGAGGACTATCCACTACTCACTGGAGGCTCAACTCTCCAGGATCCTAGGACTGCCCATGTGGTGACACTGTCTGCCAAATCTATTCCATCTCTCAAAGGAAATATCGAGAAGATGAGAGCCTATGTGCAGCAAAACATGTCCACAGAAGGCTTCCTGAGCAAGCTTGCTTACACAACCACTGCTCGGCGGATGCATCACCCTTTCCGTGTTGCAATCACCGCTGCAAACTGTGAGCAACTCCTGAGCGCCTTGAATGAAGAGGCCAAGAAAGACAGCCACAAACGCTCTCCAGAAGCACCTGTCGCTTTTGTCTTCAGTGGCCAGGGATCACAGTACAGCGCAATGGGCCAGCATCTGTTGCAATTTGCCACCTTTCGTGATGAGATCAACTCCTACGACATGTTGGCACAACGCCACGGGTTTCCCTCAATCATGCCACTGATTGATGGGTCTGTCGATATCGATGATCTTGAGCCCCTGGTTGTCCAACTCGGCACTACATGTGTTCAGATGGCGCTTGCAAGCCTCTGGGTATCATGGGGTATGCGACCAACCTACGTGCTTGGCCATAGTCTGGGCCACTACGCCGCGTTGAAAGCCGCTGGCGTTCTCACGGCTAGTGATACCATCTATCTGGTTGGTATGAGAGCTCGCCTTCTTCAAGCCAAATGCACCAAGGGAAGCCACGCAATGCTGGCAATTCGAAGCAGTGTCGATCAAGTTCAGGCAGATCTAGACGCAAGTATCTATGATATTGCTTGCGTTAACGGCCCGCAAGATACTGTTGTCAGTGGCCGTGTCGATGACATCGAAAGCCTCTCTCAGAAGCTTGCAGCCAATGGCGTCAAAGCGACAAAGGTTAATGTGCCGTTTGCGTTCCACTCAGCTCAGGTTGACCCTGTGTTGGAGGAGCTTGAAACAATTGCTTCTCAAGTTACGTTTCATTCCCCAAGCGTACCAATCGGCTGCCCTCTCTTAGGAAAGACCTCCCTTGTTGGTGAGACAACCTTCTTCGATGCCAAGCACATCAACCGTCACTGTAGGGAGGCCGTGAACTTCCGCGACATTCTGCAGTCGGCCAGAGATGATTGCTTAGTCTCCGACAAGACAGTCTGGATCGAGCTCGGCCCGCACACAGTGTGTTCGGCGCTCGTGAAAGCCAATTTGGGACAAGACATCATTGCTGTCCCATCTTTGATGCGTAACAAAGATGGATGGCAGGCTCTCTCTTCAACTCTCTCAACTTTGTATAGCCAAGGATTATCCATCTCATGGGATGACTTCCACCATGATTTTGAAGCCTGCAAAGAAGTCTTGCGACTGCCCGCTTACAGCTGGGAGAACAAGAGATACTGGATTGAGTATGTGTATGATTGGTTGCTCACGAGAGGCGATCCTCCTGCTCAAATTGAGGCTGCTCCAGTGCCAGCGACCACATCTACTTTCTCAACTGCTTCGGTGCATCGAATTGTCAGGGAGTCTGTCGACAACGGAAAGCTCACCATCACTGCCGAGTGTGAGTTCACGAGCGAGCAGTTACATGAAGTGGTATATGGTCACGTTGTTAATGGCAATCGCGTTTGCTCATCGGTACGTTTTTATTCAATGGTTTTTTAAGGTTCCCGTCTAATATTTCCGCATAGTCATTGTACACAGATTTCGGAGTCACATTGGGCATGTATGTCCTGGAAAAGTATCGCTTGGATCTCAAAGATTACGCGGTAGATGTCCAGAACATGGTTATCAATAAGCCTCTGGTTCACAAAGAGGGCCCTCAAATGCTCCTTAGAATTGATATTAAGCACGACATGAGTGGTAGCGATACCGCAATCATGTCCATTTATAGTGTCAATGCTAAGGGAAGCAAGACTGTCGACCATGCTAAAAGCACACTTTACTTTGGTCAACCCAAGGTCTGGCTCAAGAATTGGGAGAGCCCTCAATATTACGTGGAGAGAAGCATCGATTGGCTCAAAGAGAAGGCAGATGAAGGTCTCAACAGTCGCCTCTCTTCTGGTGTCATTTACAAGCTCTTTTCCAGCTTGGTTGATTATAGCAATGCTTATAAAGGCATGCAGGAAGCGATTATCAACGCCAACGACTTTGAAGCGACCGCTCTGGTTCGGTTCCAAGTTGATGAGGGCAACTTCCGTTGCAACCCCATGTGGGTAGATTGCTGCGGTCACCTTGCTGGGTTTTTGATGAACGGACATTCAAAGACTCCCAAAGACCAAGTGTACATCAACCATGGCTGGGAGACTTTCAGAACTGTAAGAAAGTTCCACAAAGACAAGACGTATCGTACATATGTCAGGATGCGGCCTTTCGAAGGCACCATTTATGCCGGAGATGTTTACATCTTCGATGATGAAGGCATCGTTGGTGTCTGCGGTAATATCAAGGTAAGCTGGTCCTCACTCACTAGTCATCTGATCTTCCACCACTAACTTGCGTAGTTCCAAGGTATCTCCCGAAAGGTGCTCGACAGCGCGATGCCACCACCAAAGTCAGCAAACGAGCCTCAAGCCACTACGCGCCTCACCACTGCTGCTGTCAAAGAGGTGCCCAAGACAGTGGCAATCGCTAAACCTCTAAGCCACGTTGCTGGCAATGCCCAAATTGAGCCTATGAAGCTCGATGCGGCCTTGAAGTCGGCTTCTGCTGCAAGGGACCCTATGCAGGCTGTGCGCAAGATCGTGGCTGAGGAGATTGGCATTCCCCTGGCCAGTGTTCAAGATGATCTTGACTTTACAGACTATGGGGTTGACTCGCTGCTTTCTCTCAACATTTCTGGGCGACTCCGCGAGGAACTTGATCTGGATGTTCCTTCGTCCGTCTTCGAAACTTGCCCAACACTCGCAGATTTTGCTGCTCATCTTGGCTTCAACACGTCCCCGTCGGACGAGTCTTCTGAACAGTCAAGTGTTTTTGATACCACCTCCCCCACCAGTGAGCCTTTCGGGTCAATTAGCAACGCGACTACCCCTCCTGCTCGAAGTCAGCGAGAGTCTATGTCTACCAGTATGGGCAAAGATATATGCGCAATTTTAGCTGAAGAGATTGGAATCTCTGCGAGCGAGATCATGGATGGCGCCGATCTTGGTGAATTGGGCATGGATTCACTAATGTCACTGACTGTGCTCGGCCGTCTCCGCGAAGAGTTGGAACTCGAGTTGGAGGATGACTTCTTCATCTCTCATCCCACCTTTAGTTCCTTCCGGTACCTCTTCCAACAAGAGCTTGAGCAAGAACTTGTGCAAGAAGTCGCGCACGTCGTGCAAGAAGCCTTGCCAAAGATGTCCGCAGAGTTGAAGCAGTATCGCGCAACTTCAACTCTCCTACAAGGTAGCCCCAAGACTGCGGCCTATACGCTGTTCCTCTTCCCAGACGGTTCTGGCTCCGCAACTTCATACGGACCCATCGATGCAATTGGCAAAGATGTCTGTGTGTATGGTCTCAACTGCCCATGGCTCAAAGACGCCGAGAAGTTGGTTCAGTTTGGTCTCAAGGGTCTTGCATCGCTGTACGTCCAAGAGGTTAGACGCAGAGTGCCTCATGGGCCATACAACGTAGGTGGATGGTCTGCAGGGGGCATTTGTGCCTACGAAGCGGCAATTCAATTTACTCGAGAAGGCGAAACCGTCCAGCGCCTTATCCTCCTCGACTCTCCCAACCCAATCGGCCTGGAGAAACTCCCCGCGCGGCTGTTCGACTTTATCAACGGCCTGGGACTTTTTGGCTCAGGCAAGGCACCGGACTGGCTTCTTGCTCATTTCCTTGCGTTTATCGATGCTCTTGATGAGTGGAAGCCAGTTCCCTGGGAGAAAGCAGTCGATGGTAAAGCGCCGGCACCAAAGACCTTTATTCTCTGGGCTGAAGATGGTGTGTGCAAGCACACTGATGAACGCCCGGAGTATAGAGACGATGATCCTCGAGAAATGCGGTGGTTGCTGGAGAATCGAACCAACTTTGGAGGTAACAATTGGGATGTCTTACTGGGAGAGAGTAACCTCTCCATCAAACGTATACAGGATGCAAACCACTTTACTATGTTACACAAGGGTAAAAACACGGAACGCGTCGCGGCGTTCATCAAGAGCTCCTTTGTTTAGCTACAAAGGGACCTATAGTTGGTGCATCGGAATATACGATGATGAAGACTAAAGGTAGTTTGTATTTCAATTAAAATTAGTCAAGATATTATAAATATACTTTCTCCTTCTTTTCAATATAAATATGCCGGGTGGGATTAATATACGCAATCTCTGGGCCTTGCTGAGGATTATTTGACTGTGACTTGATGAATCAAGAGCTGTGTTGCGACTTATAGGGTCCAATTTACAAGCCAAAATACAGATCTATTCAACAGCGGATCAATTCATCTAGCCCAATGCCATCAGTCTCATGTAGGCAAATACAGCATGCTTCTTATAATAAGGATCAATTGGCCTGCGCTGTTATTCAAGTTTGGCTTTGTTTTGCAGGATTTCGAGTAACTCGTATAGCCACATATTGCTGCGATTCTAATATATAATTGGGCTCGTGGTCTAGGGGTATGATTTTCGCTTCGCATGTGAAAGGTCAGGGGTTCAATTCCCCTCGGGTCCAGTTTTTTTCTGTCTCTTTTTTTTGACGATTCGACAAACTCTTCAGCAGCAACTACGGCAAAGCTGTATTAGAGACTTGAGCGTCAGATTATGTAATGAAATGGGCGTGTGGTCTAGGGGTATGATTTTCGCTTCGCATGTGAACGGTCAGGGGTTCAATTCCCCTCATGTCCAGCTAGATTTCTTCTTCGGAAGGCTTCTTTTTTTGTCTTTTATTTTTCAAGTTATTTTTCACCTGTCCATTCTTCCGAACTCAAGTCAGGAAACAAAAGTACACTAAACTTGTCAAAGGTCATAGAACTGCCAAGAGCAAAGCCGCTTTAACAAACTTGGCATATGTTTTCTTTCCTTACTTGAGTTTGAAAAGTACATGTTAAGCTACCTAGCCTATGTGTGACACCATCCTCAAGCTAGAAAGAGTTGGTGTCGCAAGCAAATTTCTTATCTTTGTGTACCTATGCTCACATAATGCATACAGCCTACAAAGATCTCAGTATTGGAGGTAATACAACTTTGTAGCACTTGACTCAGGTGAGAACGCTCACGCAAATTGATATTCGCCGCTATTGAGCCTATCATACGTAGCCGTCTCTTTCATCCTATTGATCGGGGTTTGAGCAAATGTTAGCAAGCATTTGTAATTAATCTAGGAGGGTCTAAATACATTGAACGCCAAGTCATTGTATTTTGCCCTCAGTCATGGTTCTCTGTCCATTGCGTCACATTGATCCTGTGGTGTCGTTACGCAGACTCGTATCATGCAGAATAATTCGAGGCTATTGTAAGCAGCAACACTCATCAACTCGGCGTATCCCCTAGATGAATTCCAAGAATATCAAAATCTCGTGTTTGCCCGCAATAGTCCACCAAGCTACAGCTGCCAATATGCAGGTTGCGTAAATTGTAGTGCTACATCAAAAATATCAATGCGTTGTATCGTGTAGCCACACGCCATGATATGAGTCTAGGAAATTATCACTAGTCGTGCGCTCGGAAATTAATTCGTCACACAATCAAGCCTCACATTGCGGACCTTTCGCATTCGGTACGGGCCGCATCCTCCCGGGTATGATGGGACAAGAAGGGGGCGCCGGGAACAGGATTGCCCGACATTCAATATTCGATTATGCGCACTGTCACACACTCGCGGTCCTATGTCACAAATAGGATGCAAATATGAGCTATTCGTTTGTGTAAACAAAGGTCCCTGCAGCTTGGGACACTTGGTTTGTTCATTTCGTATACTATTCTTTCTCAGTATTTGTTCATTTGATCACGTAGGTCTTCTTGACTTGATGTATCATCTTGTACTCTCTCCACGATGCAATCCGCTTCTCAGAGCAATGGTTCCCCGGTCTCCCGCCATCGCACGCCCGGCTCTCACTTTGATGCTGGCGTTTTGCGTCGTCATCGATGCATTCTTCTGCCTAACGGATTCTCTTGACTCTACGGTGTTTCTCGGTGGAAGGCTAGGCGAATTGTGGGATGAATGCCTGTCGGAGTGTGAAGAGCGCGAGGACGCAGAGCATTGGCTTGGGCTTGCCTGAGACGCTCTCCGTTACAGGATGTTCCTTCAAACTCGTGAGAAGCTGGTGTACCTTGGGATCATTTTTAAGGTAAGCAAGCCTTCATAGACTAAGACACCTCTTTATACCACAAGTTGCGAGCAGAAGCGGCCATGATATTGTTTTTTCCCTTATATCTCTGCGGGCTTTCGGGATTGGCATTTTGTGATGCCTCTACAGCTGCGTAGACGCGTTCATCCTGGATTTTTGCAAACATTCAACACGTTTAGGCGGCAATAACTATATCGAAATGGCGCTTCAGGCTTCCAGTGATCTCCAGGATCGCAGCCATCTAATTGGCGGATCTCGCCGTCTCTCTTCCTCTGCATTCTCCGTCCCTTTGTCCTCGAAACTTCGTCGCCTGTGGATGTCCTTGATAGATATCGAGAGAGTTCATGGGGACTTCGGCTTCCTCTAGGCCAAGCCACTCTCTGGATGATGAAGGCTATTATGGAAGGGATCGAAAGACCCTAGGTGACGCGGAGATTCTTTCGGAGGCTGGGCTGCCCCAACACATACAGCTCGCCGCCGGGGCTATCGAAGCAATGGGTAACTGAGATGCTTACGAATCATATGCTGCCCAGACTTCAGTGGAGGGCTTATACGGACTTCCTCGCTCCGTGCGCCTTGCTCTTCAACTCAATGGTGTCAGTCAGTCTAATCATCCCTCAAGAGCCGGTCATTCAACATTAAAATCCGCATCTTGGATGGACAGTCTCTGTAAAACGCATCTTCCCCCGTTGTTTCAGCACCCAAGCTCAATCACTGACTTCTCATCCGCCTAACAAAGCGGCTACCGCCCATTCTTGTAATAGAAACTACAGGACTCGTTCCTCTCATCGTCCGCTCGCCTACTCGACCCGGAGGTTATGCATTCGGCCAAAACGAGTTTACTGCCCCGTGGGACCGGGCTCTGCACCAAAATAGATCTGATTTGTGATTTATTATAGCTATTGGTCACTGCAACCTTTGAGTCTTTAGAAAACTACCTACAAGAAAAGGAAGTTTGGTGTTATTTGTGGGATATATACATAAATGGTTCGAAGTAACTGAGTGACTGATGTTGCTAAGTGGTTCAACAATTGGTGACGAGCCGCTGCTCGTAGGTACCTAGCTAAATAATATAGACACTATAGACTAGGAATTCGTGTATTCAGTTTGCTTCGTGAAATTCTGTAAGACGGCCTTCATTTTGCCGATAGTGTCAATTCATATTGAACTCATTTTTGGAGGCCTCTGAAGGACAATAGATGTGAGCGCGACAGGCATCATTCATCTATAGCGCACCTAACGACAATCATAGAAGAGACGAAGGGGGGAAAGGCTGTGTTTATCATAGGTACCTTACTATAGTCCTCTAGATTATAATCAAGAGTTGGTAGTCGACGCCAACTTCTATCCACTGGAATTGATCCATTGAGTGTACGCGTACGCTCCCAAAGGGCGTGCAAAGAGAGAGAATCGAGGGCTGGTCAGCATACAGAAACAGGCAATCCGCACAAACCCACCCAACTAAACTCATCTAAAATGGTGAGCGTATTTCTCCATCTTGTCCGCGCATATTCATTTTGCGGCCCTTGTTTTTTTTTTTTTTTTTTTGTTTTTTTCGGCAAACTGGCTCCTTCGGAGAATGAACCCTGCTTCAATGCACGTGCATTTGCCGTGTCTTGCTGGTCTAAGTGGTCCGGCGCGTTCAAGATCCTTTTTCTTCCAATAAAACAGTTTGCGTAATATTCATCGTTATAGTGTACTTGGTCGGGCTGCTGTAATGTTCTGAACAGCGCCAATTGCAGCCCGATAGTTATCAGTTTCGTTTGGACTGAGCAATAGCGCTACACCCCATGCTCCATCCCCCGAAACAGTAAATCTACGCGGTTTTTTCTTCTCCGGAGTATACGTGCTTGGCAAGTGTGAACAATGATCCAAAGCGGTGATGCCCAGCCGCAGATCGAATCATCTCCTTTCTACCAGGATGGAGCGGACGGCACGGAAAAGACTTCTGCAAATGTATATGCGGCCAATGAAGAAGTCGCCCGTGAAGAGGCTTCCACCGCACAAACAAGCGAGAGAAAGCCTCTAAATTTTTACCTCGCTTTTTTGGCCATCAATATTGTTGTCTTTATTTTTGCCCTTGATTCTACCGGCCTCTCAGTGGCAATACCGGTACGCAACTCTTGATTCCGTTTCACCTATTAGCATACCCGGAGCTACCGAGAGAACAGCTGTTATTGAAACGCTGCCCCAGTCTATCCTTACTACAGACTTTTGGTGCAGAATTGCTGACTAGTTTGTAGTCTATTGCGGAGCAACTTCATGGTACGACTCTTCAATCATTCTGGGCTGGCATTGCCTTCCTCCTAGCCACTGTCGTCACACAACCGCTATACACCAGCTTATCCGATATTTATGGCCGCAAAGGTCTATTTCAAGTTGCCTTCTTCTTCTTTGCTGTTGGATCTATTGTCTTCGGGCTAGCACCTAATATGCCAGCGATTATCAGTGGACGCCTCCTCCAAGGCTTGGGAGGTGGAGGCTTGGATGTCCTCGGCGAAATCATTGTCGCTGATATGACCGTGCTCAAGGAGCGACCGACGTATCTTGGAATTATGGCTATTCCGACTGCGGTGGGAAGCATTCTCGGCCCATCTCTTGGAGCACTCCTCTGTCAGTATGCTTCTTGGAGATGGATTGGCTGGATTAACCTTCCATGCCTTGGTGTGGCGTATCCTCTTGTGCTCTTTTGCCTCAAGCTAAAGAGGATAGACAGCCCTTTGATACAGAGGACGAAACAACTTGACTGGGTAGGCATTGCTCTTTTTACATCATCTTGCACACTATTCGTCTTGCCATTAAGTTGGGCGGGCACGCTTTATCCATGGGGCTCATGGAAGACTCTGTTTCCATTCCTGATTGGAGCCTTTGGCCTTATCGTATTCGCTTGGTACGAGTCCAAACCATTGATGCCCATCATTCCGCACCGCCTTTTCTATCCACGAACTGCATCGGCTACACTTATCGGCACCTTTTTTCACGGAATGATACTCTTTTCCCTGATGCAATACCTTCCTTTCTTCTACCAAGCAGTCAAGAATGAAACTCTCATCCACTCTGCATTGACTCTGCTTCCAACGAGTGTTGCTAGTGTTTTAGCCGCTGGGTCATCGGCTGCATTGGTCGGCCCTCTCAAGGGTTATAGATGGAGCATCTGGATCTCTTGGCTCCTTGTGACTCTTGGAACAGGACAACTGGCTCTACTAAGCGTATCTTCATCCAAGGCCATGGGTTTCGGCATTCCCATTATGTGGGGATGGGGTGTCGGCGCTCTTCTACGGGTGCCTCAGCTCCCGATTCAAGCTAGTGTGGCCAACATTAATGATACTGGGTTTGTAATTGGCCTCATGATGTTTCTTCGATTGCTCGGTGGGCTCGTAGGGCTTGCTATTAGCTCCTCCGTTTTCAGCAATGTATTTGAGCCATCTATTTCCAAAATTATCCCATATCTGCCAGCAGAGCTCCAACAACTCGGGGATGCGAACATGGCGATTGGGTTTATTCCAAAATTAAGAACGCTTGATATACCGGCTGAATCGCTCCTAGCCATTCAAAAAACATATTCGGAAGCATTCAGAGCCATATTCTTCGCCATGACGGGAGCCTGTGTGTTAGGTTTCCTGAGTTCTCTAGGCACAGAAGAGTTGACTCTCGACAAGGAAGAACGCGGCCAGCAGCAATTTGATTCCACTTAATTATCTTCACCAAATACGACACAAAGATACAACGACGTATTATATAATGAGGCTATGACTGCGGAGCAGTTTCGCCATTTAACATATATTAGTTTACTACATAATGCATATTTTTCTTCTTTACCAATCACGCTCTCTGTCGGCTTAGCAAAAGCAAATCAATATCTTTTGGTACAATCCTCACGGAGTCTAGCGTTTCTTGTAGCGAATGAGGATTAGTCCAAAACTTCTAACCCGCATACCGTAGACTCATCCTAGTTGGTATCATATGCCAGGACTCTGTTTTCTTCCGATGAGCGGGGACTAAGGATGAATGACACATCTCAAGTGGAATGCAATGGCAGAGGGCGCTAATGCTATGCTTAATTTATTATGCGCTTCGCTGTTGAAGGAGTTGGTTGTGTATTGCTGAGTCGCTTTGTCTTTATTTATACATGCTAAGGTACTGCTGATTTGAAAGGTAGCATAATATGTTGGAGGTGGCCTCGAGATGACACTTCCCTAGATACGGACGGATGTTTTGTGCCCATATAGACACTTGAACAACAAAGAATGCCGAGTTCCACAGTGGCATGTCAACATTCATTTGAACAAGAGCTAATAAATATAAGTATATATAACGCGATAATGGTGGTGTCAATGTCATGAGTAGGGCGCTGTGCAGGAGATAGTCTGAAGAGTGGAGAGAAGTAGATTCCTCGGTTGTGTCAAGCATAACTCATCGTTTTTCCAAATCTCCGATACATTGATGGGATCAGAGTCATTCATGTTTCGTCTGTGATTGCGCTTCTTCTTTCTCGACTCAAAATATTTATATATCCTCATCGGAACACCTCTTTTCGCTTTCCTCACCTTTGACAACCTTGTCTCTTCTTTCAACATGAGTTCGACTCTCCCGAAACCAGTCAACAGCATCTTGAGTGCAATTGGCAACACCCCGGTGGTGCGCCTTAACAATGTTGTGCCAAAAGATGCTGCAGAAGTCTTCGTCAAACTGGAATACTTTAATCCAACCGGGAGCTACAAGGACCGCATGGCAAGGTCTATGGTAGAAGAGGCGGAGCGACGGGGAGACTTGAAAGCTGGTATGACCATTGTTGAAGCCACCGGTGGCAGTACAGGGGCGTCATTAGCCCTCATATCTGCTGTCAAGGGATATTGCTTCTTGGTCGTCTGTTCCGACGCCTTTTCAGTCGAAAAGTTACGCACAATGGCCGCGTTGGGAGCAGAAGTCGATATCGTACCCAGCGTTGGCGGGAAGGTCACCGCTGACCTGATTCCCTCTTTGAAACGCCGTGCGGAGGAAATTAGCAAGACCAATGGCTATTATTATACCAACCAGTTCCATAACGACGATGCACTTGTTGGTTATGGGGAAATCGGACACGAGCTTGTTGAGCAGTTCAGCGATGGCATCGACGCCTTCTGTGGTGCTGTTGGCACTGCCGGTATGGCCACAGGAGTAGCAGGTGTTTTACGAGCAAAGCAGCCTCATGCCAAAATAGTAATTCTGGAGCCTGCGGAATCACCGATGCTCACCAAGGGTCAGAAAGGAAGTCACACCGTCGAAGGCATCGGCTCTGGAATTATCCCGCCGCATCTGGATCAGCGATTATACGACGAAGTTCGTGCTATTCCTGAAGCAGAGGCTCGAGACATGTGTCGCCGCTTGGCTAAAGAAGAAGGAATGCTTGTTGGAACTTCAACTGGGATCAATATTGTTGCCGCAATACAGCTAGCTAAAGAGCTGGGTCCTGGAAAGAGGGTGGTTACCGTGGCGGTGGATACTGGTCTCAAGTATCTCAATGGCACGCTTTTTGCAGACCAGTAGAGAGGGCTTCCATGGATAATTTTGTGTATACATAAAGGTGCCTCAGAAGATGAACAACCGGGGATACAACGAATCAGCTGAATCAGATTCTCATTCACACTGCTATTAGCTCGCAGAGGTATTCAGGATTTACATGCCCCACGGGATACCAGCCTCAAAAGTACGCGTAGCATTACCATCATAACCCACTTTCTCCATCCACTGCTTCAAATTTTTGATCCTTCCTGGAAAAATCTCGTCCAAGAGGCTGTAGTCCCTCTTGCAGAGTCCAAGCTTGGTGTTTTTACCGCAATTCTGGTAAATTCTCCACCACGCGGAAAACTCCCGACGGGATGTTAGCAGGGACGGATCACCTGGTGCTGTTGAAGTCCCTATTCTGTGCTCCATATCCTCTTCCGACAACCCAGTCTCTTGTGTCCACTGTTCAATAGTGAGATTAGTTGCTTTTGCAGGTTTAACAGTGGCATCGGTGAATGCTTTAGCTATTTGCACGAGTGAGACGTCTTCGACCCCAATGTCTAGGTTGAGTCCGGCGGATTTTTCTGGGTGCTCATATATCCGTCGCACATAATAGCCCATATCATCTAGGCATACATATGGAATAACACCATCATCAGTCAGCAGGCGGAAGTTGTACACGCCTGAATCCGACTTCTTAGGATGCTGAAAGTACCAAAGTTGCTCAACGTAAGGCCCAGTGCAGACAACAGACCACTTCATGGGGCTCTGTGGCAATGCTGACATCCATTGTTTGGCATGTCCTTTACCATAGTAGTGACCACAGCGCAGGTCATCATCATACTTGGTCTCCAGCGCATAATTGTCGAGGGATGACCAGACATAGTGCTCTACACCGCTTTGCACTGCAATCTCGAATGTCGTTATGCCCCAGTATATCTCATTCTTAATACCGAGGGCGAAACTAGTAAGGTTGACGAAAGCGTAGTCCACTCCCGCAAAGGCGGAACGCGGTGCATCTTCATCAGTAGGTGTCCCAATCACGTATTGGACACTTGGTGCGACGCTTCGGAGCCTTTGTGAATGTTCAGACTCTGGATCACGAGTGAGCACGCGCACATGGTAGCCTTGTTTGTCAAGTTCTGTGAGGAGGTCAATAAATAGTAGGGCAAAGCCATAGAGTTATTCAACTCACCTTGAACAATAGGCACACCTTGTGCACCAGTTCCCCCAATCACTAAAACTGTTTTGGTAGCCATATTGAGATGCCTTTATAACGATGTATAATGTAGAAGTCATTGAGCTGTAGAAGAGGGATATTCAGCGAGTATATATATATAACCTCATATTTATAGCTAGATGAAAACAGTAATTTGAAGAACTGCATACTTGTTTGATGGGGTTAGTAACGGGCACACAAGTGTTTGCCGATAATCCAGAGTTTGTAGTAGAATCAACGAATATTAACGCCCGGGATGTTCTCGATGCAGTGATATTCCAAATGAGGATTATGCTCACGTAGGAAGAGAAGCCGATATAAGAAAATGCCATTTTGATACATATAAGCGCGACATCACACAGGCATGGCCTACACGGCTTTTCATTCGCTCAATTACTCTGTACCTAGACTAACATGCGGTGGTCCTGCTAACCCAATGCTTAATCTCAGCACTGTAGCCATGTACTCTGATTCGGGAGGATCCTTTATATCACAGGAGTTCAAATCTTTTCTTGGCCAGAGAGGCACGGCAGTGGCAAACGCACCCTCGCAGTCCCATCGGAGTGTGGGCATGGTGGAGGTCGCCAATAAACTGCAAACCAATCGCGTATTCTGTGGTCTTAATTAGATGCGCACCGTAAACGCCCCAGTGTAGTCAATACGATGGATAATAACCTTCAAGATGTCATACTCACCTCTTATACACACGGATGCTAACGATTACAAAAGAACCCATTGCGCAATACTACAACCGAATGATAATCACGGGTAGCCCGAGGGAGCGTTTGTCAGCTACTATCGAACATACTACATGATAGAACCATCTTCTTGAACAGCACACTTCTTAAAACATGAGAAAACGCTGGTACTAAGAAGGTAAGCATCACTGAGTGAAGTAGTTGTTTTGAGGTAAGGAAACACTGACCTAAAAAGAAAGAATGAAAACGGGTGATAGGTTGAGAGTTGGTCCTCTTCAATTCATGAAAGTTAGAAACAGGGTCAATTATTACACGGGTTTACATACGCTGAGCAGATCTACCCAACTTACAATTTCTTCTGGTATGAACCAGGTAGATCGAATGCAGTCTGAGGCCAGTGTCGAACAAACAGGTCGACATTAGAGATAATGAAGCATATTCCTCGTGTAGTAAACCTTTTGTAAAACAACGGGGAAATACTATATATCCTTTTCGCGCCGATGGATACATTCTAAGTGCACAGATCCCTAGCTGCTTCGGATACGCGAGACCTCAAAGCCATGAGATCTAACACTAGAAAATAAGTCGTTTACACGATGGATAATATCGCCCCCACTGCTATTGAACTCCCAGCAGGCCCTTACTGTAAGCTTATAGCGATCCTTGTGAGCTCTACCGAAAATCAGAAGCATATTTGCTGTTAGTGAGTTATATGTGTCTACCATTGATTCAGCGTTGGGCAGTCATGGCCGTTGTGCATTTCTCAATGCTCCAATGAGAAAACCGTTGGCTACGGTATAGTGGATAAGTTGCGAGTTTGATGCAATCATCACAGGTGTGGCTGAATGGCATTGCATGAATTGAATTAACCGGTCGCTTGTGCTTCTGCCACATGGACAAGTCTAATTTCCCGCTTATAACCGTAAATGAAGTCGAGCTTTCCTCTGCAGACATGAAGTAAGCCGCCCCCATTCTCCGCGATCCATTACACATATGTCTACATTTCCCTTATCGGCCATTTGTTTCATCAATGGAAGCTCTCTGGGTATATAAATAATATGCGCAAACGGCTTGGGAACTCCTTGCTCTTGCGGCTCCCAGTACTAATATGATACAATCATCACCATCTATTCCTCTTCCAGGTATATCAGCTGAGAGCCGCAGCAACATGAAACCACTTGGGGAAGATGTTGATACGAAGTGAAGATTAGATATGTTCGTCATCTTCTAGCTGTATGAGGCAATGAAGGGACCCATCAAACAGAAACTAAGAATTCAGCCAGATATGCGGTATTCGCTGCGAAATGCGACATGGTTCCCTTCCACTTGATAATGCATGTCTCCGTTTTCGCGGCTTTGGGACTCGATTGATGCTAGGCTTCCATGAATGGCAATCAATCACTTTTACTCTTCCTTTCTCCGTAGAAAGTCAAACAAATAAATTTTGATCATATTAGGACCACCACGATATTACCTTCGAAGATCGTGGGCAATGTCGACCTCTCGGGCTCTCGGCAGATGCCCTGATATGTCGTCATTGCTTCATGACAAAACTTCAGGCTGCCATCTCTTATTATGGCTGCACATTGGGATCCGATACGCACCTATCGCACCCAATTCCGCTAGCTGAATCTGATTACTCGTAAGAAATAGCTCAAATCTCAGGGCATATTTGTAATTCGACTTTCCTTTTTGGAGCGCATACACAGAAGCGATAACCCAGCTCTGTGGACCTCAAGTGCCAGTCAACAATCAGAGACATGACGAGATCCGTTTAGCGATGACCCGCTGCCGCAATCGGGACAATGAAAGAGCCTATAGCTGAAGATTTAGCATGTAAACGTAATCAGCCAAGAAAAGAACGTATATTGCGTGCTTCGTGGTCGTGCAACTGCTGCAGCGATTACACTGTATAAGCTGGATTGCGTGATTCGCACTATCAATAGCATCAACACCGTACAGATCGTCTGTGGTAGTGCGATACAGCGGCGCCCTCCAAACGCCGCAGACAAGAGAGGTACCAATTAACATCACTTATCTGCTAAAACACAAAACCCGAAGATCAGACAAGTCGCATACTGGATGATTGGATGATTCGCCAATTCGCCATAGAGTTCACGATGCATGCCATTGTGGGGGTGGGGTTCGCCCGATGCCGATGAAATGAGACCGATGGGCCGCGACAGAGAGGGGAAGACACGCAGGTTGGGCAAACGTATAAAGAGGACAGTGCCCAACGGGCCAGTGGAAGCGAATTGTCTTATTATCTCCGTGAGAATCTTGGGAAAAGGGCAAAATCACATACAAAATGGCTCCCGCATTGGTCGAGACTACTACTACTACCAGCAACAACGGCCCTGTTCCGGCATCCGTCTATAAGCTGGATCTTGGACAGTACAAGGAAATTGACTTGACCTACATTGACAAGGACGCCGAGGAGGGCAAGGCTGGCGGCCCTGCTGCCAAGGTGAGTTTATTCAATCGAATGGTGTAACGGGCCCTTATACTCACGCGACATGTACAGTACCCTCACTACCTCCCAACATGGAACCCAGAGCAAAAGTACCCTCCTCTTCAGCCTTTTGAGCACTACGAGCACGGCAAGGACGCCGATACCTCGTACCCCAATCTTCTTCCCAGCGGAGTCAAGGTCACGGAGCTCACTCCCTCCATCGGCTCAGAAGTGAGAGGCATCCAGCTGTCCTCTCTCAGCGACGCCGGCAAAGATGAGCTGGCTCACTACGTCGCCACTCGCAAGGTTGTGGCCTTCCGGGACCAGGACTTTGCTGATCTTCCCATCGCCGATGCCCTCAAGTTCGGCTCATACTTTGGACGTCACCACATTCATCCCACCTCCGGCTCCCCTGAGAACTATCCCGAGGTTCACCTCGTCCACCGTGGCGTGAACGACAAGGGCCACTTGGACTACTTCAAGACCAGAACCAGCTCTGTGGCATGGCACTCTGATGTTTCATACGAGGCTCAGCCTCCCGGAACCACCTTCTTGTACATCCTGGACAAGCCCGAGACTGGAGGCGACACCATCTTCACCGATGCCGTCACTGCTTACAAGCGACTCAGCCCTCTCTTCCAGGAGCGTCTGCACGGCCTCCAGGCCACCCACTCGGGTATTGAACAGGTCAACGCCGCCGCTGCTCGCAACAGCATCAAGCGACGAGACCCTGTTGTTCATACTCACCCCATCATCCGAACTCACCCTGCTACGGGAGAGAAGGCCATTTACGTCAACCCTCAGTGTAAGTCTCGTGTGCCCTAAACACTGGCTAGGCTATCATAAAATCCGGATAGCTAACATTCACTTCGTAGTCACTCGCGACATTGTTGGCCTTAAGAAGGAAGAGTCCGACACTCTTCTCAAGTTCCTGTATGACCATCTAGCTCTAGGCGCCGATTTCCAGGCTCGTGTCAAGTGGGAGGACAGGACCGTTGTTGTTTGGGACAACAGAGTCACCCAGCACAGCGCCCTTGTGGATTGGGAGAACGGACAGAGGCGACACCTTGCTCGCATTACGCCCCAGGCAGAGAGGCCCTTTGAGACTCCGTTTCAGGGTTGAGAGCGAAGATGACGATTGCATTTCTGTGAACATTTTAGCGACATAATTTGACAGGCACCAGGGATGGCCTTGTACAAAAATATGCCAATACAGGCAGATGAATAAAAGAACATGAACAATTGAGTGAACTTACTCATTTTGCTTCACAGCTTTAGTGCTTGCTCATCATCATAACAATAAGTGACCCATCCGTCCACATACGAGTACACGTGTACCTATCCCACACCGGGATCTGAGCCCACAGCCGATGCCAAAGCGTATAAGAGCAATCTCACTTTATCTATTCAAAAGCAACGTACATTGCAAAAAGCAACGAATAACCGATTGCTGACTCATCTCTGGCTTGCGTCCGTCCTCGGCTCATTCAATACCGGCATAAGGGCGCCACCAACGCTGCTCCAATTTTTGTCTCCGAATCTTGTCAAGCAGAGGGCGTACGAGGATGTGGACCGCTCGGCCTAAGAATTCACCACGGCCTATAGCGATTATCAGCAAAAAAAAAAAAAAAACACAGCTGGCCGTTGATATAAAGTCTGTGTCCTGGTGAGAAACACAGCATTGTTGTATCTTATTTTCCATCACAATGGCGACTTCAACGACCACCGCGGTTGAGCTCGTTGAGCTGCCCATACAGAGTAACGCATCCGGGCACAACCGGTTTCACAACAATGCAACCGTTGACGAGTCTCAAACCTCTTCATCTGACGATGTCTTGGAAGCTTCTCGTCTAGCAGACTCGGTCGTGCCGGATGGGGGATATGGTTGGGTCGTCGTGGGTGCTTGTGCCATCATCTCATGGTGGGTGAGTACATATCTAGATCTCCAACATGATGCGTAGTTGGGTAAGGTTACATCACTGATACGAATCCATTCATAGTTTGTAGGAATGGGCTATAGTTGGGGAGTGATCCAAGGAGCTCTTGTGGAAAAGGGACTTTCAACTCCTGCAACCCTGTCTTACGTTGGTTCATTAGCCATCGCCCTCATCTCCTGCATGGCTATTCTCAACGCGCGCATCATCCGAGCGATTGGGGCACAGCGAACAGCCTTGCTAGGAATTTTTCTCCTCGGCATGTCTGAGATAGTGAGCAGCTTCGCAGTCTCCAGCCTCGCAGGATTATTCGTCACCTCTGGCGTTACACTTGGTCTTGGGATGAGCCTCTGCTTCATGGCTGTATCTGCTACCCCGGCACAATATTTCAGCAAGAAGAGGGGGCTGGCAAACGGCATCGTATTCGCCGGGGGAGGCTTTGGTGGAGCGACAACAAGCTTTCTTTTGGATGCAGTAATCCAGCGTCATGGAACTGCATGGGCGTATCGAGTTCTTGGATTGGTGACGCTGGCCACCGGTCTCCCTGCGGCATGGCTAGTGAAAGAGAGATCGCCAGTCAAGACTGCAGTCTTCATCGAATGGTGAGACGAATCGTCCGGGGGGCTCAATCCCTAAGCTAACAGCGTATGTGTTCAGGCGTCTTTTCCGCGATTTCGGGTTCGTAATCATATTTGCTGCTGGAGCGGTTGCGACTTTCCCACTCTTGGTTCCCGCGTTCTTTATTCCGCTCTACAGCAGGTCAGTCGGTCTGTCTGCATCAACCGGTGCTGGTCTACTGGCGGGCTTCAACCTCTCGTCCGCCGCGGGTAGAATACTCTGTGGCTTCCTCTGTGACAGATTTGGCGCTCTTAACGTATTATTATTCTCTCTGTTGATCAACGCCGTCACGATGTTGGCGATATGGCCTGCTTCGACCACTCTGGCTCCGCTGATTGTTTTCGTTGTTATCAACGGCGCGGCTAACGGTGGCTTCTTTTCCACCATGCCTACGGTAGTGGGCAATGTCTTTGGGTCTCAGAGAGTGTCTGTGGCCATGGCCATGATTGTTACAGGTTGGGGCGGTGGATATCTCATGGTAAGCCCCTATAACCCATCCACAGCATCGATATACAACTCAAGTTGCTAACAACGTTAGGGTTCTCCAATCGCTGGATACCTTCTCGACGCCTACGGAGGGACAGGAAGCGGATTCAAGGCATACAGGCCCGCAATCACGTACGCAGGCTGCATGGGACTAGGTGCTACGGCTCTCGTGGCAGTTGCTAGGTTCCGAAAGAATCGCGCATTTTTCGCCAAAGTTTAGCATATTGTTCGTTTCAAAAGTTGTATTTGTATGAATCAAACTAGGCTCGTGTAGATAGATACAATGCTCGTGCCAAACTCAAGCGCGGACAGCAACAAAAAATAGTCGAGGATATCGCAACAAGACTGTTCCATCATCGCAACTGGGGTAAAGCCCCTTGAGCTTCTCCAGGTACGCCGCTAGAAATCCTTCCTTCTGCTCAGGATCGAGCGGATCGATAAAGGGCCGTAATCCCGTGCCCTTGACCCATTCAACAATCTCCTGGTGGCCGCCCAAAGGATGCTGGTAATGCGTATGCCACACATCTATTGAAGAACACAGTGGTTTCAGTCCATTGTAAAGCTCAAGAGGCGTCTGGAAGGGTCCCAGTGCTGGCTTGAGACGTCCAAGCGTCTCTGACCAAGGACCGTTCTCGGCAACTGCACGCATGGCTGCATGAGTTTGCTCAGTGTGGTTGTCGGGAACCTGGAATGCAAAAACACCTCCAGGCTTGAGGGATTCAATCAGCCGGCTGATGATGGGGATCCTGTCCTCAAAGCTGATCCACTGAAAGACGGCATTGGAAAAGAGAAGGTCAACCGGCCCTTCTGGCGTATAATTCTTCAGATCCGCCACAGTAAAGTCCAGGTTAGGTAGTGCCTTGCGTGCAGTCTCAATCATGTCGGGCGAGGAATCCATGCCCGAAATACGTGCGTTTGGCCATTGTTTGGCAAGAACTTCGGTCGAATTGCCAGGGCCGCATCCGATATCGATGATTCGAGTTGGCGATGCCAGAGGCACTTGAGCAATAAGATCACGCGAGGGCCGGGTGCGCTGCTCAGCGAACTTGAGATACTGGGCCGCCGACCAATCTTTCGTGCCGGCTGCTCTTCCCTGACCACTTGATTGTGTGGCCAGGGTTCTGCCGAGCAGATTTTTGCGAAGTCGGCTGAGGGGACGAGATATCATTGCGCAGAGTCTGTATGTAGATTTGAGGGATGAAGGAGGAGAGATTGGGCACACGTGTTCATGCCCAGTCGATTGCAGCTGCAGCTGTAGAGCGAAGCGAATGGGACATGATCTGAGCTTAGGAATATATATAGTAATTTACATATCAAGAGTCAAACACAGTATCTTAATCTAAATACAAATTACTGACATCATGGCCATCTTCACGCAACCAACACTTCCAGTATTGTCAAAACTTCTGTCACGATGCCTCAAAAGACAGCCATACAATGCTTTAATCCGAGAGACTTCGGCCATCCGAAATAATTCCGCCGATACCGGCTTCGGGTCCGAGAGCGCCCGGACGAGCGCCCGAGGTCACGTGAAGAGGCATTGATCAGGATCTTGTTCATGCCTCGTGTCCGAAGTTGTCCAGATGATACCGATTGAAGGTGCTTTTCAGTAGAGTCAACGTGTCTGGTTACGTATGCTATTTGATATCTCAGTAAGTAGATGTGAAAAAGACAGCACTGGTGAACTTGAATCTATACCGAAAGGACACGATGAAGGATTTCAGCTGTAGCTATTTAAATCAAGGGACTCCAGAGGAGATGTTGTAGCTGAACTGTCAGAATATGCTCTCATTTAGCAGCTATTCGTCGCTTTCTGAACAACATCCACGCCATGTCAGCCTCAGATTCACGTCCCAGCATCGCCATTGTTGGCGGAGGGCCATCCGGTCTCTGTCTTGGCGTTCTCCTCCATAAACATGGGATTCCGTTCATGCTCTATGAACTTCGGGATAAACCCGATGATTCGACTCTTCTGACACCATCCGGCATGCTAGATCTTCATCAAGAGTCTGGCATAACAGCCATACGTGCCTGTGGTCTGTGGGAAGACTTCCAGAAGCATATACTTGACTGCAGTGAAGAGCTCATCGTCATGAATAAGCATGCCCGGGTAACTCATAGAGATAATGGAGGTCCAGGGCCTCAAGGTCGCCCCGAAATTGCGCGTAGCACACTCACGCACTTGTTGCTCGCGTCCATACCCGCCGAGCATATAAGATGGGAGTGCAAGCTACTCAGAGCCTACCGAACATCTACGAACCGGATTTCCCTTGATTTTGATGCCAACGGAATCTTTGAGCACGATTTCGTGGTCGGCGCAGATGGGGCTTGGTCCAAGATTCGCAATCTCATAACAACCGTTCAACCCTACTACGGAGGCATCCAATATCTCACGTTAGACATACTCAACGCCACAACTCGCTTTCCTGCTTTGTCTACCCTGGTAGGCTCTGGTTCGTGCTTCATTCTCGGCAGTAAAAGGGGTGTTATAAGCCATCGTGGGGTACAAAACTCCATTCGGCTATACATTGGAGTCTCGACAGAAGATGAAACTCCGTTTTGCGCACCTTCGGTAGTCCTCGATGCCAGAAACCTGAAAAGGGCGTTGGTAGACAGTCCGGATCTTTTTGGTACATGGAGTGAGCAAGTCAAAGATCTCATTTCCACTGCCGTCGATGAGACGCTGGTTACACCAAACGCGACCCAGCCGTCCGAGCCAAAGCCGCTGTACATGCTCCCTATTGGCCATACATGGGAGTCACAACCGGGTGTTGCCATCATTGGTGATGCAGCTCATTTGATGATGCCATGGGCAGGGGAAGGTGTCAACCTTGCGTTGTGGGACTCAATGGATCTTGCGAATGCAATCATCCAATCGTGGGATAAGGCTGAGAATGCTGCAGAGTTTCAACAAATCATGACACCTCTGGTCTCGGAATTTGACCAAAAGATGTTTGAAAGATCTAAACGAGAAGCAGAAGAAACGTGGCAAAACTCCAAGATGCTATTTTCCGACGACGGGGCGCAGGCAATGGCCGATATGATGGCAGCATTTCAGCAAATGGCATCATGATTTTGGCCAAGGAAGTCAGATCTGGCTATTTCAAGTCTACCATCACAATACATAGATATCTCCTATTAGTAGAGTATGTATAGCAGTATAATGGATAATTCTTCAGTTTGTCATTTATACACCATATGTCGTTTCCGTGTATCCCTTTAGGCGTCCCCTGTTTGCTCCAACCATATGTGGTCAAGTGTGTGTTGTGAGGCAGATTCAGACTGCTGTAGCGTATGTATTTTGCCTTTATATCTTCATGGAAACAAAGACATCGCCGTCTCACTGCTTGAACGTCAACTTGTTCACAGAATTGCCCCTCCCCCACCATCATTCATGTCTCCATGGCGGGGAAGTTATTCGTCGCCGCGCAGCGGGGTTGGAGATTATGCGGAAGACACGACAATTCTGCGATAGGTCAACTTTTCGGCTCTGAAAGGGGCGATTGAGAGTCTCGAGATATAGATTGTAATCCGGATAATGTAGAGAGACGATTGTAATATTGAGTGTACCAATTCTTCCCCAGTCAACACAATGGTGCATCAACTGCTTCAAACCCCCGCGAGCTCATTTGTCCATACTGTTGGGGGTCAAAATTCCACGTTACATTCTCAAGCCACTTTTCTCATAGCCAGGCCAATGCCATTGCTGGCTAAAACATCGCCTGACCCCCACCCCAAGAGACAATGACAGAATAGCCTATATCGGCGAACAAATCGAGGCATTCCCAAACAGCAGTTTCCGGGGAATAATGAACTGAAGAAGATAAGCTTCAAGCAATTTTCGGCAGCGGCATCCGAGACGTTACATTGTTAGTAAAGAGCCCGCCGAGGTTGA
Source organism: Trichoderma aggressivum f. europaeum (assembly GCF_033847375.1). NCBI lineage: Eukaryota > Fungi > Ascomycota > Sordariomycetes > Hypocreales > Hypocreaceae > Trichoderma > Trichoderma aggressivum. The sequence goes on from NW_026946404.1 coordinate 180,261, forward strand.
TGCCCCGCAAGTGGTGAATTGAGCTCAATAAGGATCCAACTTTGGACCTTCGCCTACCTGGCCCAACAGAAATCGCGAACCGAAACATAGATTTTCTTCAGACTCTCATCAAGACGCATATGAATTAGGAAGGAGAGATATTCGGCTTCGATAACTGGTCGTCTTGTATCCAGGATCAGCTTCAAGACAGTCAAAATGGTGTCAGCGGAGCAGCGCAAAAAAGTCGGCCAGGTAAGATCTAACCACCTTCTCGCCAACACGATACATGCCTGACTTGTTTACGCTCAGCTATTTGCTGTTGGCTTTCACGGCCGGGAGATTAACAGGGAAATCACAACTCTGATCCGTGACTACGGTGTCGGAGCAATTGTCCTGTTCAAGCGCAACGTGCTTGATGCCGCACAGCTCCAGGCGCTGTGTTTGGGTCTCCAGAAGCTTGCCAAGGATGCAGGCCACAGCCAGCCTCTATTCATTGGAATAGATCAAGAAAATGGATTGGTTACTCGCATTTCACCACCCGTTGCCTCTCAGCAGCCCGGCCCTATGACTCTCGGCGCCGCTGGTTCTCTCGACTCTGCCTATGAGGTTGGAAAGGCCACGGCCGAGATGCTGCGATACTTCGGCATCAACATGAACTACGCCCCGGTTGGCGATATCAACTCAGAGCCACTAAACCCCGTGATTGGTGTCCGAAGCCCCAGCGACCAAGCAGAAACAGTGTCCAAATTCGCAGCCGCCTGCACAAAAGGACTGAGAGAGCACAAAGTCGTGCCATGTATCAAGCACTTCCCAGGCCATGGAGATACCGCCGTGGATTCACATTACGGATTGCCCGTCATTGATAAATCAAGGGCTGACATGGAGAAACTGGAACTGATTCCGTTCCGCGATGCCGTTGCCGACAACATTGAGATGATCATGACGGCTCACATTTCTCTCCCACAGCTATTGAAGGATGGCTTACCTGCAACTCTGTCCCCAGATAGTATTGGAATCTTGCGAAATGAGTGGAAATATGACGGTGTCATCATGACTGATTGTCTTGAAATGGATGGCGTCCGAGCGACTTATGGCACTGTTGAAGGATCACTCATGGCATTCCAGGCGGGTGTTGACAACGTCATGATCTGCCATACTTTCGACGTGCAATCGGCAGCTGTTGATCACGTCTGTGAAGCTATTAACACCGGAAAGCTCTCTCAGGAGAGAGTTGACGAATCACTGGAGCGTCTCCGAAAGCTAAAGGATAGATACACGAACTGGGATGTCGCTCTCCACGCAGAGCCGCCAGCGACATTAGCAGCAATCAACGAGAGAGGAGAGAAGCTCGCTCACCAAGTATATGCAGATGCAACTACGCTTGTCCGGGCCCAAGAGGGTCTTCTGCCCCTCAAGTCGACCACAAAGATTGCATTTGTCTCTCCCGGGCCCGATGTGCCCATCGGCGGAGCTGTTGATAGCGGCACTCTGCCAACTCGCGTTCCTTGGATTGGGGAGACCTTTGGAGATCGTATCCGTAACAGAGCGCCTCAATTTTCCGATGTCCGATTTACCAACTCTACTCTAACCGATGAGCAGTGGAAGCAGGTGGAGGAGGCTGATGTTGTTATTTTGACCACTCGCAATGCCCGTGAGTCGAAATACCAGAAGGAGCTCGGTCTAGAAATTGCCAAGAGGCGTGGTACATCGCCCTTGATCTCAATTGCAACATGTGCGCCGTATGACTTTTTGGATGATGTTCAGATTGGCACTTACATCGCTGTCTATGAGCCGACAGTCGAAGCATTTTCTGCGGCGGTAGATATTCTGTTTGGTGATGCGCAGCCAAGAGGAAAGCTCCCGGTGGCGCACTGAATAGGTATAGATCACAGCTAACAAAATATGATGTAAATAATTATGATTATTGAATTACTATATATCTTCATTGATGCCTCATCATTCATAATCGCACGTACAAGTCGGTGTTCCACCTATCCCCAAGTAACTATAGACCATAGGTATGCCCACTCGATGCTTGGCTGCTACACTAATTATTCAATCTTGACAATGTTCGTCTCATCAGTGTAATTCACGAGAGAAAACTCAATCGTCAGGTTGTCGTAATCGAACGTAAAGTAGATATTGCGGAGATAGGCATCGCCCATCAAAGTACCAAACGGCGCGACTGGTGCAGTGCAAGTGCCATCGCCGTTGTCTATGGGCAGAGAACTCAGCGGCACATTGAAGACAAATCCCTGACCAAGATCCACAGCAATGGAGTCATCAGATGGCTCACGGAACTTGCAGTCCACAAACAAGGTGTCATTTGGATCAGGGTTTCCGAGCCCCCAATAGCTGGTGAGGGCGTCAAAGAGATCTTGCTGGACGTACCATCCGGGAGAGCCGGTGTCCCAGAGAGCGTATGTGCCATTGTCATAGGTAGAGGTGACTTTGGTTCCGTTTGCAAGCTGCAGTTCAAGGCTGGAAAGGGGGATCCAGTTTGGCTGCTGATTCGCCCCGATGGCGGTCGGATCCCGGACATTGAGTTTGTGAACGGGACCCTGGCGTTTCGCAAGATCGATTCCGCCGATGAGCAGCGTTCCTGTGGCGTCGGGATCATTCGGTCCCAAGTATACACTAAAGGCACGGCGGGAAATGACACCGTGCTCGTATAGTTGGTTGAGGAAAGTCGGGTAGCTGTCGCAGGCCTTGGTCCCACAGAAGGCTCCAAGGCCGAAGATGGCAGCCTGTTGCGTGTTGATGGGAAAACCAGCAAAGTTTTCCTCGACAACGCCAAACATCATGTCTTTGACGGTGATGCCGCCGAACTGAAGAGTGTCGTTGGTGAAGCTTCCAAAGCCATGGTCGATGAGCATATCGGTATAGCTACCGCTGATCCATTCTGTTGTGGTGGAAGTGGTGTTGTCGTAAATGCCGTAGCTTGAGCAGAAGCCATTCTGGCATACGACATTGCCTGTGAGACAAAGGTCAGCGATGTAAACCATGTCATCGACATATCCCTTCCCGTGTAATTGAATGAGAAGGAGGAATTGGGAGTACTAATACGTACGAGGTGACTCGAAAGCATACGTCGGGCTGCCCGTATCGGCCGAAATAATGGCCTTTTGCGGCGGGTTGCCGACTAGGAATTCGGCGCCATACGCGGTTTGGTTTTTGATACGCTGGAGCGGGATCTCGATCACGCCCTCTGGTAGAGAGGCCGCGGCGAGGGAAGCAAATGAGAGTGATGCAAGAGGAACGTGCATCTTGTATGTGTTGATGTTGAAGAAGGAATAGATTAATAGAATGTGAGTTGGTTGGTTCGCCTCTAGGTGTTTGACAAGTGCCGGACTAGGCGGGTGGTGTCTATGTTTTTATATACCTGTATCCTACTAGGGGTTCGCAAGATTGAAGGGAGTGTCGTTCATTAGGCGTTTACACGAACCATAACTCAACCAAGCACCCTGGAAAGGCAAGCACAGGTCTTGGAATCATGAATACGAGCTCTGGGGTTACTATCCAATCGACGTGTGAGAGTATAGCCTCTAGAGCATTGAATGCCAGATAGGGTGCGACCCACCACGGCAATTCTCAGAGACTAGGAGGAACCTGAAGGAGATCCGAGAAGCCGATTCTGCACAGCTCCGCCATCCCACCCTACTCCGTATGCAAGCAAGTATTAAATCCGCGAATCGGGGGTTTCCACGGGAGTCGATTTGGTTGTCCCGACTTTTGGTCCCAGTCTACCCCTTTTTCTAGCACCAATTCCTATTGTATTCGGTGGATCAGTATTACGGGTGATGTTGTTCAAATTTGGAGTATGGAGTACAGTGGTCGTAGTCTGCTCCGTAGGTGACAAAATATTTCTCAGCAGTCCGACTTGGAGGGGGACAGAGCCATTGCTCCATAGTGCGGAGTGTTGCCCCCTGCATATGACATCAAAGACACTGAAGCTGCTTCACAGTGCCAAATCACTACATATGGAATCCATGTTGGGAGAGGGCGCGGGTTCAACAGTGTGTGATTTGTCGGTTTGTGTGTAATTCCCTTTTGAGAACAACAACTGTAAAGACGCGTAGACTGTCGTCATGTTGAGGTGGCCTGTCTCAACTACAAAAATGACAGACAGCGTAAATCATTGATATGAATGGCATCTGAATGACCTGGATTTATTTGTTACAAGTGATTTACCGTCATCACAAACGAGATGTCCTCAGCATTCAACAACAGCAGCACGAAAAAGAAACGTTCATATATACCACATGACATACTCTGCTAATTAACCTGTGTATCAGTAATTCCCAGACTCACAGTTGTGAACATCAACCTGACTACACCACAGCTGCGTAATTGGCGTTCCTCGGACTCCCCTAGCCAACATACGCTCTCGCTGCTCCGATAATCTCGGCCGTGCATCAATCTGTGATCGGTTGTTTCCCTTCTCATCTATCTTGCCCGACCACCAAATCTCAGCCGCCGCTCCCGCTCGCGGCCAGATGATTGTATCCAAGCTGGTCGGGTCAATGGTCTCAGTCCAGACGGCAACTTCGCCACCAATGACATTCTTCTTGAGATCATCGGACACACCGTCCGTGGGCTCGTGCGAGTAAATGAGCTTCCAGTTCTTGGTCGGGTCGCACCAGTCAAGGAAGGGATAGTTGTTGTTAAAGGGGTCCCCGTTTGCAAAATCAAGCCACTCACCACGACCACAGTCGAGATACTAGCAGCAGAACAAAAGTCAGTAAAATTGATACAGCACCAGAAGTTTATTCATGCCAATACTCACGTAAAAGTCGTTGCTGCTGTCAATAACCTTGTATCCAGCTTGAGCAAGCTTCTGAATCGCTCCCCCGCCAAGCCAAGTTTGGGCAACGGTATCCTTGCCCAGAGTTGCGTTCCAATCCAGGATCATTTCCTCCCAAACCATGGGAACAAGTCCCAGCTCACGAACTTTGCCGTGCACATGGTCCAAGAAGCGCTGCAACATGGGCTGCAAGGCGTTCATGTCGTTTGTGCGAAGGGCCGGGTCGAGCAGCGAGTTGTTCGCCTTGTACTCGTCGCCACCGGTGTGAAAGTAGGCCGAGTACGGCGACAGGCGCGGCAGCAAATCTTCAAACAGCTTGTCAATGAACTTTTCGACATCCGTGTTGTTCAGCTTGAAGGATCCGCAGGGCGGCTGGGCGCAATACCACTGCCACGGGTTGACTCCGTAGGCGTTGCTAAGCCCAGGGTATGCCTTGTCGATTCCAACGTGGCCCGGCATATCAATCTCGATGATGACTTGGACACCTCGATGAACGCCATACTCTTGGATGCTCGCAAGGTCGCTCGGCGAGTAGCTCAAGCCCTTGTGATAGGCGCCCTTCTCGGCCAGCAGAGGCAGAGACGGGATCTCCAGCGGCCATGACTGCGTGTCGGTAGCGTGCAGATGCAGCACGTTCATCTTGTTCATGGCCAGAGCATCAATGGTGCGCTCAATGTCGGAAACCTCGAACCAGTGACGGCTGACATCCAGCAGGAGGCCGCGGTGAGGATACTTGGGCTCATCGCGGATCGAAACAGGCGCGAGCTGCGTGTACCAGGCAGTGCCGGAGCTGTGCTTGAAGAAGAGCTGGGAGAAGGTCTCAAGGCCTCGAAGAATGCCGGTTGACGACGGAGCGGTGAGAGATGCGTGGCCCTTTGCGTCGACATCCAGCGCATAGGATTCGTTTACTGCGCCATTCAGAGGCTTGAAGATATTCGCGGAATCGTGCTTTGTCTGTATAATCTGTAGTGTCCGGATGCGTGTTCCGCCTAGAGCCGGCTCAGAGTTGGAATCACGCTCACGCAGCATCCACGGCACAAAGCCCTGCTGGAAGATGGCGCCGAATGTGCGCGAGAGGCCGCCTTGAACGATCTCCTTGCTGGTGAAATGCGGTCCGCTGGGAGGCACGTAGCCGGCCGTGTAAGTAACCTGTTGGTCATCGATCCTGGTCTCAGCAAAGTCCGGGCATCCGGGGGCATCATATGGAGGAGGAGTCCACCACACCTGTTCACTATTGTAGGTAACCTGGACCGTCTGGTCAATAAAGAGCGTGTCATTGCCGGTTGACGAGTGTTTCGGCACGGGCCACAGAGCAAAAGCCGGGCCGCTCAGAGCCAATGCGGCGACAATGGCCCTGGAAAACATTGTCGGCGTGGGCTGATGGTCGAATGAGTTTGTCAGGGTCAGGCCACACGAGCTTGGAGCAGGGCGAGCAGCTCTGGGACAGCTGCTTAAATTAAATACACGTTCCTGTCCCGCCCCTTGCAGGTAGTGATTCACTGTGTTTCTCGTCTCCGGCCTGGGTCCCGCTCCAGCTCCAGGTCCAGTTCCGGGGTTTTGGGGAGATGAACTGTCCGTATTGTTGCCCCAAGTTCCACGCAGATCAGCCAGTGCCGCTTCTCAGCTTTCTCTGATTCGATTACGGGCATGCAGTACTGCTAATATGTACTACGAATGAATGGACCCTTGCGTTTGTGTGTTGGCGCGGAGCAGCGCGTAACGTTTCATCGCCAGTCGATATCTCGTGTAATATTAGTAGAGACTTGGTTTGAATCAATGTTGGCGGCTTTGCTGACCAATTGAGGCCAATCTCTGCGGGAAAATTCGCCGCCAAAGTGAATGCTATTTCGTTCTAATCTTCTTTCCACATGTTACCAGAGATGACTGATTTCCCACGTCTCGCGCAATTCCCGGTGTTGATCGGGGACCATGCTCGAGATGCGGAGAATGACGCTGGATAAATGCAGAACTGGCCGATCGCCGGCAGCTACCGATATGGATGCTAGCGATGAATCAACGCTAACGTCTTCAAGCAGGTAGAGTAACGCAGCATCTTATCACGGAGAGGAGAATCAGCAGCGGTCAAGGCTGGTCAGGGAGCACAAAGTAGCACGCTGACTGTAACAGCACGCAAGAGGCCCTTTGTTATCATGTGCGAACGGAAGCTTGAGCTGCTTCAACTCTCAACTCTATACATGACTCTCAAATAACCATGTTACCTTTGTCAGCGTCCTTACTTAATACATGTATTGATCCTTGGCTGAGCTGTAGCGGGGACTCGTAAATAAGCCCGATCTCTGCATCTCGCGACAATGAAGCTTTCGGCAGCAACCGGCTGCACGTAATTTATCAGATACTAATGAATCCCAGTTATTAAGAATTAATACATCCTGTTAATCCTTACGATATTCGTGCATTTCCCCAAGTTCTCGTAAGAATCCGAAACATCATCGTCATCTACCAGAACGCGTGGTGAGAACCCAGATGATCAGGTCACCTCGATATCACTGCCTAATTCCGCAGTGACCACCACCATCATCATCACAACGCCAAAAACATCCAGCTCTTCACATGGAAACGCTCAATCTCAAACAATGCGCGAATTCCTCCCATCCATCCAGGCAATCCTCATCAATAATCCCCCTCAAAAAAAGACGATGCAAAACGGCCAATGATGCATAGCAAATTACATCACATCGTCCTATCCCCCACCTGTCAGACCATATCTCCAGGTCACGATTCCCGATATGGCGTGACGTTCGCGATCATGCATATTCAGCCCAGCTTTATGCTGAAAATGGCTCGTTTTTTTATCGTAGCAGCAATCTGATTATTCGTATGGTCTTGTATTCGGATTAAGAAGTTTGATAAATAAACCCATGCGGACAATTTGTTGAAAGAAAGAGAAAATTGTTCAGACATTGATTCTTCGCCTTGCTTCACTCTCCCGCGTCGCTCCACCATCTTACCCTAAACGCGGCACTCATTTCACCATTTCTCTCGCTGTTGACCCAATACTGGAGCGCATTGAACTTGAATCGTTTGAAAAATCAAAATAAAACGTGCTTTGTAAAAGAAAAAAAATAGGAAAAAAAAACTACACTTGTGGCCACCATGAATCCCTACTCAAGGCCGATAAAACACATTCAGCGCGAAGAGCTTTACACCAATCTGGAAATACGAATCCAGTATCTCCATTCATTCCTCGACTTTTCAAGCCGTACGTCTCATAAGCACAACAATGACGACCTGAAGTCAATCCCGAGAGCAGGTAAAATTAACAGATGGTTATTCTAGGTGACATTGATGCCCTCATCAGCGACTCCAAATACATCAAGGCTCTCATCCCCGCTGTCGTCAACATTGTCTACAAAAAGCTCCTCCAGTACGATATTACTGCTCGCGCCTTCACCACGAGAAGCACATCATTCGAGGGTCCTCTCGATGACATCCCCGACGAAAACAGCCCGCAGATTCTGCATCGCAAGATGTTCCTGCGGGCGTACCTGAACAAGCTGTGTTCAGACCCGAGCAAGATGGAGTTTTGGGAGTATCTCGATAAAGTCGGGTAAGTCGTTCCAAAGTGAAGATGCGTGTTTATAAAGCAAGCTTGTATAGAACAACCTCTAACATGAGATGCAACAAAGCATGATGCACGTCGGTCTTGGCCGAAAGCACCCCCTGCACATTGAATACGTCCATCTGGGCGCTTGTCTAGGCTTCATCCAGGACATCATGAACGAGGCCATCCTCTCCCACCCGCGCCTCCACATCCAGCGCAAAATCGCCCTCGTCAAGGCCCTCAACAAGGTCATCTGGGTGCAGAACGACCTCATGGCCAAGTGGCACGTCAAAGACGGCGCCGAGTTCGAGTCGCCCGACTCCGACATTGAGATTGAGCGCGAGGGATACCTGCACGGCAAGAAGATTCTAAGCGACGAAGATATGAAGGATAACGCGAACGCTGAGGGATCTCCTGATGCGGAGGACAAGCCGAGAGCGCAGGGAACGTGTCCCTTTTCTGGCGTATCGGCTGCCGGAGCTTCAGTGAAGCACGTAGACTCTGAAGCGGCAAACTAAGCATGGAACGATTACTGAGATGAAGGCGAATGATGGAATTACATCTGATCCAGCCATGTCATCCTTTCTTGGAGTGGATCTTGTATTATTATTATGATTACCGTTTGTTACAAGGGTTTATTTACACCACGAGTTAACGGCGTCCAGGGATTTCCGTAGGTCAAAACGGAAATGAAAATAAAAAGAATGAAATTCTCAACACCGTGAGGTATGCATGCATTCTAGGTATCGATGCCAGTTATACGGGTATCCAATATTGCGCCGCCTTCGTTGCTCCTTTTGCCGACCCTTCTCTCACATCCATTACACAAGCAGCGGAGACTCTTCGCTGAGCACACCAAACAGCTTCTCAATCTCCCTCTCTGCAATCTTCAGCTCCTGGGCAACTTGGCCAGTTACCAGCGTGTACGCATAGATGAGAGCGTAGTCTTTCTCTTCAGCCACCACCGCACCAACAGGAGCGTCACTGGGGGTGACAGCCGCGGCGGCGTCATGGCTGCTTTCGCCATTCTCGACTTCTCCTTCCGGGATGAAGCCAAGGTTTCTCATGGCTTCGATCGAGTGCTCTTTGCGAAACTGAAAGATCTTGGCGAGCAGCCGATCGCGAATGCCAATGACGCTCGGGACCGCATCAGTCAGGGGGTATTCTAGCATCATGGAGCTGGCTAGCACCTGAAAGACGTGGCATATGCGATCGCACAGGACGGCTCGCTCCGTTGCCGTGTACTCTAACAAGGCGCGCTCGCCCGCGCTGAGATTTCTATCTCGGTGTGCTACGAGACTCATGGCGTAAAAACTGTCCAGGATCCGATTTGTACTCCGCATGATGCGGCCATACGTCTCCATCGGGAACGGGCCGCGAAGCTCAAACTCTGATGCCGCTGACTGTCGAAGACTCTCCAAGCGGTTGGCGTATCTCTGCATGGCAACTTGCTCCCCAGACTTGAGGTAGCTTTCGGAGCAGTCGCTGCGGAGAAGGATAGCAAGGGGTCCTCGCCTCCAGATAAGACCCATCTGGAGGTAAAGCATCGAGACCCCTTCCTTGAACTTTCTGCGGGCCGATATGGGCCAGATGACCCTACACACAATCAGGCCCCAGAGAATACCCGCCGTGACCGAGATAACTCGATGCTTTACAATTTTCATCATGATGGGATGCAGGCCACCCTCGTCGTCATCGTCATCGTCAACCCGTTGGCTCAGGCTGTATGCGTACAGCGTCGACACGTTGTACGCCAGAATCGTCATCCTACCCAGCGGAGCTTTGCCTCGAGCGACAATGAGATAGAAATTCCAAAAGGCAACTAGCCACCCGAGCATGATGAGCGCCGCTGCGTTGCCCTGGCTTACTGTCCAGTTGAACAAGGAGAAGAATGCACCGAAGAATGTCCCCATGAATCGAGCCCAGCCCGTGGTATTGGAAGCGCCGACAGTCATGGAACAGACAATCATAAACGACAAGAGCCCCCACTCGCCACGGTAGTGGTTGTAAAAGTCTCGAGTATCCTCTAAAAAGGCCAGCATTGCCCAAAGAGATGCGCCAATGCCAACCTTGAGCCCAAAGAGAACTGGTAGTAGAAGAGCATGTTAGTTTATTCACACGAGGCAAAAGGAATGGGTTACCGTGCTTACTGTCGTCGCGAGCAATTTTCCGGGCAAATCTCAGAACAGACCGTGAAATGGCGGATAGTATTTTGCTGGCATTAGGTGCTGCCTGCCAATTGTAGGTGTCTCTACGGAGAACCATGGAATCCGGGATACCTCTGGGAACGTCCCGCTTCCTGATGGGTTTGATGAGGCTCTCGGCCTCCGGTGATGATTCAAACGGCAGGCTTGACATTTTACGGCCCTGCACTGCGGTGTCGTCCTTCCTCCACCAGAGTATCCAACGCCAGCTTCGTTTGTTGTGCTCGTTGACAAATTTGAGATCGTCGAGAATATCCAGATATTTTTGCATTTCCTCGCCAAACGTCTGCAGACTGAAGCTGAAATGCCCACAGGCAGCACCGACTTCCTCCAAGCCGGCCTGTATCCGCCTCGATGTGGATTTCTCTCGTTCAATCATGTTGTACACCTTGCCTAGGGCATCGGATCTCGCCACATTAAACTGGAGGAGAGCCTCCGTCAGCGATTGCCGCAGCTCATCGCTAATGGGAGCCTCATAATTGGGGGCAGACCCCAGAGGCGACTCTCGGAGAATCAGGACAAGGCTTTGTGTTAGAGCTTCCATCGATGGACCTATCAAGTCGACAAATAAATGGAAGAGAGATGACGGGGTGGGACCATCGTCGTGATCGTGGGAGGAAGAACTAGGCCGTTGTCCTGGCGAATTAGGCCTGCTCGACACATGTGCAGCTCTCGGGCTCGAACTACTAGGCGATATGCCTTCGAAATCCCCAAGTGACGATACTGTCAGGAAGCGCGTCAGGGGAGGCGGCACATCGTCCGACTCGGCCAGCTTGAGAAGGGACAGCTGGGTATTGGCCGCGCTGCGTAAGCCGCCTATAGAGCGAGCCAGGGTCTCGATGGCCTTGACGGTGGATCGCTGCAAGACGTAAATCCTCTCTCGACCGAGGAGGTAGTCTTCAAACTTGGCCTCTCGCAAGTTCTTGAGCATTTGTGGGTAGGTGACTGCGTAGGTGGCTGAAGATGCGGTGAAATCCGCAGACATTTGCTCTTCCTCGACCCCTTTCAGGAAGCTCGCAGAAATGGTGGAAAGCATGCCTCCCAGCGACGTGGCTGCCTTTGCCATGGAAGTCCTCAAGAGATCGCGAGACGACACCCTCCAAACCAAAACGTTGACGGCAGCCGTGGACGTGATGCCCATGATGAGCATCTTGAAGACCTGGACAATCTTTTGGTTGGAGAAGACGTTTGAGATGACGGCGTTTTCCTTGGTAACGACGGAAATGATGGCCAGCGACGCCAAGGTGCTGCCGACATTGACTAGCGGGTTTGCCATCTTCTGCTTTGCCCACCCCATGAAGCCAAAGCCACCGCCAATGAAGAGTATGACGACCAATACATGCGCCAAAGTGACCAGACCCATGACGGAGCCGACAAGGACGGAGACTACCATGGAGAGGATCGAAACGAGCTCGGCGTATGCGATGGCGACGACGGCAATGAGGACAGCCTCGATCATGGAGCCGGTGGACCGGGCCGGGTGGAAATAGACGGTGATTGTGGCCACGACATGTTTCCCGTCGAGCGTGCCGAGGAAGTCGGAGAGCGGCGTGAGGAAGGTGGCCAGACTGGCGATGGTGTAGGCCAAGGTGCATTTGAGGACGCCGTGGCCCAGCGGCGAGTCGAGCCAGCGGATGAAGCGCAGCAGCGCGGCCTTTGTCGAGGAGCTCATGGCGTCGAAGCAGCGGACCAGCGATGCGAGGACGAGGGCGAGGAAGCGCTTCAAGCAGCCGCTCTTGGCCGGGTCTTGGCTCGATGTCGAGGGGGCAGCCCGCGGCCGAGGCGACAGAGAAATGGTGTCATCGTTGCTCGTCTATGGCAGCAAGGAAACAAGGTCAGCCGGTCTGTGCGCATGTGCCCAGCACGAAGGAAACGAAGCGAAACGCGCGTTGGACGGTGGAGAAACGGCGCAGCAGATGTTGCATGTACAAGTGCCGTATGTACGAGTACTCATCGCCTTGGCGTGGAGAGGAAGAGAGAGAAGGGGAGGAAAGAGAAGAAAAGAAGCGATGTTGTAGAGACTGACATTGCGGACAGGATGGGCGACGGCTGGCGATGATGGTGTTGTGCCCGGCGCCATGGCAAAGCTGCAGAGGAGCTGGAGCTCTAGGTCGAGACGAGCCTCATTGCTTTCGAGGCGCTAGAGCGGGAGCTTGTGGATGCCGGAGGTGCATGGAGAGAACAAGTGAGACGATAAGGTAATGATGCTTTGAAGCAGCACACGGGACAGGGCTCGGGATGGAGGAAAAGGCGTCTGGTGGTCCACCTGTGATGAACCATGGATGGATGGATATGTAGATAGGTAGATAGCGCTGGAGGTTGTTTGGGATGGGTCAAATGTTTGCGGGCGACGTGGGCGGTGTATGGAGATTTGGCGGGGGCTGAAAGTAGCGCGCTAGCAGCCAACCCACCTCCGGTACGAAAGTTCCAGACCCGAGCGTTTGGGGTTTTGCTCTATCACATGCCAGATGGCGATTGAAATGCGATGATGATGTTGACATTGATCGATAGAAGATGGGCAGGCCTTGTGCTCCATCTATTACCTATAGGATTTATCCATCAACATTAAGTTCACTGCGTATTCTAATTCATCTATGAGCAGCTGAATGTGCAACTTTGATCTCTCGGGACGATGTAACCTCCGTCATCACATGCGGCTGCACGTTTCTCCGCCTTCTTGAATCAGCTGTGCTTGGCTGTGGGACGGGCCGGAGACCAAGGCCAGCGGGCTTGCAGCAAAAGATGCATGAATCCGTTTTGATCCATTGGGAATTTCTTGCTTGTTCAGCGCTGTACGATACAGTACATTCATTCATACGGTGCTTTACACCCACTGTCATGTACTCGTCTTTTCCGTTTATCAGTTCATCATCGTCTTTTCCGGCTCCCCCCACCAACTCTCCACCTCCAGCAACGTTTCTCATCGGCCAGCTTCTATTGGAGACATCCAATATCAATGCCTTCTTCACCTTCACCCACTCCAAGACGGGCGCGCACGCCTCCGAAACTACCAGAAACTACCCGCTGCTTGTCAGTACCAGTCCCGTCGTCAAAAGTGTTAGCTTCTCCGATGCAAGGCGTCAAGCTCGCTGATCTGGACAAGACCCAGCTGAGCCCGCCGTGTCAAAACTCGCGATAGCGCCCAACCTCGAACCAACAGCGCCCCCCACCCCTTCTGTAAAAGTCGGGATTAGCGCACTGCTGCAGGCCTGTTTAGCGCCCTCGTCGGCGCAACTAACCGCGGTTTGGTGCATGGCCGTCCCTGCCAACGACTTCCCAGATAGTGCTGACAGGTCGGCCACTCCGACTCGGGGCGAGTTGAGTTCATGAGAAAGAAACAACCACTTCAGCTTTTGCAACTCCAACGCCGACGTCTCATTCTATCCACGTGCATCGCCCAGGTGTGCACTCGCTCTTTCGGAATTCTGCTGCCTCTCCTCCCCGGCAGCCGCTCGGTCAACGCTTTCGGCACTCTGGTGATGCTTCTTCGGGCGGTCTGTCCGAGAGCTCGGCCGAAAAAGGGCTTCAGATCGGACTGCAAGTTCTCGCGACGGCACCCGATCGGGAGCGCTATTGACGCGACTATTTGACGGACTTGCGTCTCATTCACTAATAAAAGCGGCTGCCGTATTCATGAAGCTGAAGCCGGCAAGAGCCAGACTCGTGGGATGATGGTGTCAACGTGGTGAAGATGCCGAGTTGAGAGGCCAGCTTTGGTGTTTCAACACTTTTTGGCAAGACTTGCATGCCCACTCGTTTGCCGGGGGCCGGTATCATATCCTGGCAATCAGCCACTTGTTTTCTTCTCTCTTCACCTGGTTTTTTTGTTTTTTCACTTATCCGCATTCTGCCAGGCATGGTAACCTATCATATCTGCCCGGGGGGACTTTTTGCCAGGGCTTCTCCACGCTGATACGGAACATGGAGTCATGTCTCTCCGCACCCCCAGACTGTGCCATGAGTAGTGCTGCGCATCAGATGAATCTAGCGACGATGTGTGTGTACGTGTAACGTAATAGCCCACTGAGCAGCAAAGCACGGTCCAAAGATCATCATCGCCGAACTGTTCATGTTTGTAATGCTTCTGCTGCACTGGTGTAAGTCATGTAGTTTGTACGCCAAGTACTTGCTGCTGCTAGCACTAATCCGCGTAGCTGCATGTACTACTTGTCGCCAAGAGCTAAGCTGCCAAGTCCGGCAAACGCCAGCCGGCAGAGAGAGAGCATGAGATCAACTGCCAACTCCGGAATCTCGCTCGACCAGTACAGTAACGAATTTGTACTGGGAAAAAATTGAAAAGGAAAAGAAAATTTATCAAAAAAAAAAAAGGTGCTGGTGGAAAAGACCCTGACCCTGCAAGAGATATCGAATGAATCCACAACGTTGTGGCAACGTTTTTTGCCGCTTCATCCACGACCAGCCATTGGGCGTCTCAGCATCACGCACATGGCCTTTGTGTCCTGTGCTTTTCGTTTCTCGCATCTGCCCAAACGAGGCCGTTCTCTTTGTGGGCTATCCTGGGCCCCGGTCGACTGATCCTCGTGTGGACCCCCGAGAGCTCGGGTCAAAACGACACGACCAGTTAGCGCTGTTCAAGTTCCAAGCATGTGCAAGCATCTGCAGCAAGAGTTTAGTACGAGTGAGTACTAGCCATTGTCTCGAGTGGATTCTCCTCGATACCACTCTGCGCAGGTGGTTTGCTGCAGGCTAGTGCGCGTTGGGTGGGTGGGAGCAAGAGTTCCAGGACACGGCCGTGGCCTCGGCGTAACCCTGTGATGAAATCGATATAGATAGCCGGTGCTACCCCTTCAGATATGAGACTCCATCTCTCTCTTCTTGGTTGATCTCGATCACCAGTGACCAACCTCCCTCTGAGTTGTTCGTCTCGAGGGGCCTCGTTCTGTTGACATCTTCCTCTTGTTTGCTCACTTGGAAGCACGCCCTCTTGCCACCAGACATGATGGAGCCCGCCATTGAAGTCGGCGCCCGCCGCAAGACCTTCTTCCAGACGGCTCTGCCCGTCTTTGCTTGCGGTGCCGGTCTCTTCTCCGACGGCTACGTCAACAACGTCATCGGTTCCGTCAACACCGTCCTCAAGCTCCAGTACGGCACCGTCTACACCTCGTCCAACGCCAGCAAGTATGTGTCGGACATTGCCTTTGTCGGCACCGTCGTTGGCCAGCTGCTGTTTGGCTTCCTGGCCGATCGCTGGTCTCGCTCCAACTCGCTGCTCGTGTCCACCATCATCCTCATTGTCTTCACTGCCTTGGCCACTGGCTCTTACTACCACGGCGACCCTGTTGGCATGTTCAACATGCTGACTGCTTGGCGATTCTTTGTCGGCATTGGCATTGGAGGTTTGTTTTTGTCCCTCGTTCCCCCAGACCGTCAAAAATGAAGCGTCTTTTGATACTAACTTCCTGTGCTCACAGGCGAGTATCCTGCTGGTAGTGTTGGCTGTGCCGAGACGAGCGGCGAACTCTCGTCCGGCACCCGCAACCGCTGGTTCATTCTCTTCACCAACACCATGATTGACTGGGGCTTTGTCATTGGAGCCTTTGTTCCCTGTAAGTTTTTTTTTGCTTGTATTTCTGATATGATGGCAACTGCTCACACTCTTGTCTCAGACGCTGTCGCCGCCGCTACCCACGACCAGCGCCTTAGCACCATCTGGCGAACCTCTCTCGGAATCGGTGTTGTTTTCCCTCTGATTCTCTTCGCTCTTCGTCTGAGGCTCAAGGAGCCCGAGGAGTTCTCCAAGAACTCTATGAGGCACAAGACTCCCTACCTGCTCATCATCCGCTTCTATGGCTTCCGATTGCTCGTCGTCAGCATCGTCTGGTTCCTATACGATGTAAGTCTTGACTCTCTTTTTTTGGACAATCTATTTGCACTCAAGCATTCTAACGCATTTATCAGTTCTCTGCGTATGCTTTCGGTATCTACACCTCGTCCATCCTATCCGGCATCTATTCCGATTCCGCTCCCCTCACCACCGTTTTTGGATGGAACACTGTCATCAACCTGTTCTATATCCCCGGAACCATGATCGGTGCCTTTGTTAGCGACTGGATCGGTCCCAAGTATACTCTCATCATTGGCGTTTCTCTGCAGGCCGTCGTCGGATACATCATGGCGGGTGTCTACGACAAGATCTCCAAGCACATTGCTGCGTTCGCTGTCGTCTACGGCATTTTCCTCAGTCTGGGAGAGCTTGGCCCTGGCAACAACATTGGTCTCCTGGCCGCCAAGACCTGTGCCACTGGTGTTCGTGGTCGTTACTACGGTATCGCCGCTGCCATTGGCAAGATTGGTGCCTTTGTCGGAACCTGGGTTTTCCCCCGCATCGAGGCTGCTGGTGGTGATGATCCCACCAAGGTTGCCCAGTACCCCTTCTGGGTTGCCTCTTCGCTGGCTCTCCTGTCCGCTGCCATTACCTTCTTCTTCATTCCCAACGTCGGCCAGGACACCATTACCGAGGAGGATGCCAAGTTCAGAGAGTATCTCGAGAGCCACGGCTGGGACACCACCCAGCTCGGCCTGGGCAAATCCGACTCCGTCCCTACTTACAGCGAGGAGGAGCATGCTGTGCAAAAGGGAGAGTAACGGGTGTCTTTTCATATAGTTACAGTATCTACCTAGAACTCAACAGGTGTTGATGAAATAATAAACAGACTTAAGAAGCAATGCAATACGCTCTGTGATGTGATGAACATATATCTATCTTGTGATTATGGTCAAACCCTAATAGGAGGTTATCAAGGATCATTGAAGGCAAGTGTCCTACCTCCCTGGAGCATCACATTATACGAGCAGCGTATTGACAACATTCGCATAGTACCTCTGCAACTCAAACTTGAAGATGACTCGCAACCACTTGCAGCTCACACTTCTGCTAGCCGGCCAAGAAACGCGCCAAGTTCGCCAATCGCTTGGCCTTTTCGATAACCAATGATGGATTGTTTGATGCGGCCTAGTTAACCGAAATCACGCCACTGCGAGATCTCGTCAAATCTGCAAGACTAGTTTCCCGTCTTTGCTGAGATTTTACCCGGCCCGATCCGTTGCATCTATGTCATCCGAGCATCCCGAAATTGCTCTGCGCCATGTCTGAAGCTTGACATTGGACGATAACAGAATAGCGACAATTTTGAAAGAAGGCTCTCACATTTTGATTTGGTCATCTACATTCATACATTAAGTCTGGCTTCATATACACAAGCAATTGTTCATCATGAGCCCACGCATATCGCTAAGTAAATCAAGAGGGTATCCATTATCCACCCCTTTTACTGATCCTCCACACGGAACAGAGCCAAAGAAAGCGCATCGCCCAAAACCGACGTCGGCGGCTTCTTGTGAACCGTCAGCATTCTGCTCAGACTGACTTCGCCGCCTGGACCTGGTGACGGCGATCGAGCCCTTTGTGCACCCTCTCCTGGCACCGAGAGACCCCTACTGTGCCGCACACTTTGCGTGGCATTGCTCCTCCTTAAGACTCCGTTGTTAAGGCTGTCTGAACCTGGCGGCATGAGAGATACGGGCCTGGCCTTGCCACCTTTGGGAGCTTCAAATCGCGCTGCTGAAGGAGATCGGTCCCGTTCCTGGGGTGGAGGGCCGCGGCTTTCTTTGTTCCTCTCCTCTCGCAAGACACCCCACAGGTTGTTGAGCCATTTCTGCTTCTCCTCCGGCTTCATTGACCGAACGGGCAACACCTCGGCGCCGGCCATTTCTCTCGTCGGCCAGGGGAAGCTGACGGCCATTTCCTTGAGAGTGACCGTGTCCAGTTGCCGCAGCACAATGCGCAGCTGAGGCTCGACATTGTCGACATAATCGTACGACCAGTCATCTCTCCTCTGTAGGCGGTCTGCGATTTGCGTCATGGCGCCAATCAGCCACTCGATGGCTACGTGATCGGGAACGCTGTTGGCTTTTTGGAGCAGCCAGCCAAGCATCTCGGGAGAACCAGATTGGTTCAGAATGGGAATGCTTCGCTTATCGTGCTCTCGTCCCTGCAGTTTGAGGATGAAATCGTTGTACTCTTTCAAAGCATCAATGGGCATGCCGATAAACTTGCCGTTATTCAAGGCATGTACAAGTTCATCTCCCAGGGACAAGCCAGCCTTGATTCCGCTGTTGAGTCCACGACCAGGCCAGAAATGGACCGTCATTGCTGCATCGCCTGCCACCGCGACAAGGGCATGGGGGCGCTTGACGTTTATCGAATCCTGTGGCGGAAGCATCTGCACGCCCTCTCTTACGGCCTGGACAACAATGGGGATTCGCACGACGTTGATGACTTCCTCCTCCTTGAAGCCAAACAGCTTAAGGCCATCCGAGATTGATACCCATAGAGGACTGCCCCTATCCTCTGAAGGTGCAAATACCTGACTGTGCTCGAAACCTTCGGGGACGCTTCCGTCCAATTTCCTGAAACAGCCCGGCCTGCCAAAGTGAACGGGCTGGCCGTCAACCGAAACCATCTTGTGCCACTCCTCTTCAGTGAGTTGCATGTTTAGGTAGCCTCGGCCGTCGTGGTCACTCGCGTTGAGCAGGTACCGCGTCTGTCCAAGTGTGAGGAAGACATTGAGAGGCTGTGACCAAGGCAAACCAGCTGGTCGGTCAAAAGCCAAGCCTAGCGCATAGCTTCTCCCGCGCTCATTCTCGTATCCTTGGAAGTATGATTGTCGTACCCAAGAGGCAGCACCGTCAGCACCAAGCAGAACATGGAAATCGCCAACTTTAGCCAGGTCCTCTCTGGTGACTCCCTCGCAGTGCAAGTAAATGAGTCCCTGGAACTCTGGATCCTGCACTCGCTTGAGGAATCGATCTTCTACTTTTCGGATCTGAATGTTGGCTGAGCCGGGCCACACTCGTTCTGGCCTTCCGGCAAAGAGCGCTTGGAATGATGGCTTGCTGAGAAGGCGTGTGACAGAGTCCTGAAGCGTGACGACCTGGTCTCTTCGCTTGGCATACGGAGGATAGTCGACGACAACAGTGCCATTGGGGAGCACTTTTTGTATCCAGCGCTTTTCATACATGTGGACCTCGACACTGCCGGCGCCTTTCTCTGCGATTGAGATGGCCGATGCCAAAGCAGTAGGTCCACCTCCTACAATGGCAACCTTCAGTCTTCCCGCTGGGTACTTGTAGACAGATACTTCTCCGGTGGGTGTAGGATTGAGGTTTCTCTCCAGTGTTGGGTCGAAAAAGAAGTC
Organism: Trichoderma aggressivum f. europaeum; assembly: GCF_033847375.1. NCBI lineage: Eukaryota > Fungi > Ascomycota > Sordariomycetes > Hypocreales > Hypocreaceae > Trichoderma > Trichoderma aggressivum. Next base: position 200,028 of record NW_026946404.1, read on the forward strand.
GACGACAGATCTTGTTCGGTCCGACAGAATGAGCTCTGTGACGCGGGACTTTAGAAGCATGAACCGCACGGACTGCATCAGAGGTGTCGTAGCAAAAGAGCCGTGCGAGTCTCCAAATATCCGATGCTGTATCGCTGTGGCTAGGGCTTGTATAGTTTTGTTTTGTGGGTTTGCAACTATCGTACGCAGCTCTTCGATAATCTTGGGATCGGGCGTCATGTTGGCCATACGCAACAGAAAGATACGAGCTCGATCGAATTCCGATCGATTATCTGAAGTTGAGCCATCGGAAACGCCCCAGGCTTCTTCGTAGATCTTGGGGAAGATGATGTCGTTGAAAGAAGAGGAGGATGCCTGGGCTGTTGTGCCGGGGTCACGTCGGCGGAAGGGTAGAGAGGAAGGCATTATGACGAGAATTATTAAAAAAAGACAAATAAGAAAAGAGCAATATGGTATGTACGAAGAAGGGGTATCTTCAAAAGAATGCACAAAAATTCTGTTGGAAGGGGTGGCTGGAAGGTTGATATTGAGGTTTTAATAAGAGACTGTTGAGAAGGTCACCATCCGCGCGCAGCCCGCATCACCCCGGCTTCAGTTGCGAGAATTGGAAACTAGTGCCGTCTTGTCCGCCGCTGTAATTGTCCGTATGCCAGTGGCGGGAAGATGCTGGAAGAGATCCTGGACCGGCGAGTCGGATAGTGCTGACTGGCGTAGATGGCTAAATGTGATTGATGAGATCGCTTGGTGATTAGATTCGACTTGAACCCACAATTTGCATGGGGTTAAGATGAGAGCAGATTGCACAAGGGTGTTGGCATTTATAAGAGAAAAAATCAGACAGAGATGCGTTATAATCGTGACAATAGAAAGAACTTTGGCGCCTCATCCCGGCTTCAAACCAGGCCCAACAAGCTGGTCTCTACACTAATCGCCATGCTTTCTAATTTAGAACTGATCCAGGCACAAGGAGAGATAAAAATAGCCGCAGGTGCCCCGAGGCTGGAGCACATGTGAGGGCTTGTGTCACAGCCAATGGCCACGCGGAGGCGACTTTTAATCAGCCTTACTTGAGAGCCAACGAGCACGGCCTTGGTTCTGCTGCAACCCCTTGGCGCCACTTAGCCAACCAACTAGTTCGTCGTTGGGTTGCGACGGGTTAACTTGTTCAAACAAGTTCTCGCGAGCCAGCTAACAGGACGGCCCAAGTACTAAACGGGACAAGCAGAGAGGCCTAATCCCAAGCCAGAAAGGCAAGCATGACAAAAAGCCCCCGAGCGGAGCTGATGGAGGGATTAGCAATGCTGAAGCGAAGATTTCCATGTTGAGGCATTGGGTGCCGGACGGAAGAAGGAGTTTGCGGCCGCGCGGCGGATCTCACGGGAGGTTGTACAGATGAGTGGCGATGAACGGCTAGTCAGTGACTTGAAAGGCAGCTGTTGATACATACGTGGCTCGTGCATTTATGGTTAAAACAGGAAGAGTGACTGAAACCGGGAAGATGGCCTCCGTTGAGGCTGGCGATTGCACAGCCTTGACTAAGATCTCGACTCTAGATACGCTTCGTGCTTATGACAACCTTGAAGACATGCTACAGGTGATTCACATGGGATATGAAAAGTATAAAGTGCTTATGCGTAACACACGTATACCCTGCTCGCATCCAAATGTGGTGAAATTCACTCACTATTATAGCACTCGCTCGTCTCTGGCTTTCACCTTTCCGTCCTTCCACCTCCTCAACGTCTTACCACCTCGTGCACCCGTCATCTTGCCCTCATCTAGAGCCACCTGACCATTCACTAGGACGTATCTGATACCTTTGCTCGGCAGCTTGGGCTGCTCATATGTTGCCATATCTTTGACGGCCTCCGGGTCGAAGAGGACAAGGTCAGCAGCCGACCCTTCAGCGACAAGGCCACGGAATGGGTAGACAGAGAGTCGTTTGGCTGGGCGAGAGGTGAGATGCGCAATCATGGCGGGTAGAGGAATAAGCGACAAATCGCGCGAATAGTGGCCTGTTGTTGTGATGTTCGGCATTAACACATGGCTCTCGGTACCTACGAATATGCAACAGAGGCGTCACTCACCGAGATAACGAGGGAATGTTCCATAGGCACGTGGGTGAAGCGTCTTGCCGTGCAAAATCGCATCACTGCCCGCCATGTGCACCCGATGCTGCATAATCAGCTGGACGTTCTCTTCGTTGCCTACATGCATAATGATGCTAGTTGCCAGCTTGTCTTTTCGCAAGAGCTCAAAAAACACTTCGCTGGCTGACTTTCCTGCTGATTCGGCAATCTCTGCCACTCTGCGACCGGAATATGATGCCAGAGACGGCTCGCTCGTTGCACCAATCTGAATCTCTTCCCAGTTTGTCGGGATTCCATGGCCGCCGTCGCATCCGGTCACTTCGACAGCTACACGAATCTTTTCTCTGGTTTCTGCATCTTCCAGCCTCCTGAGGGTTTCCGCTGGCCCGCCTGCAGACGCCCAGCTGGGTAGCAGGGCAGCTAGAGTTGTGCAGCCTGGGAGGTAGGGATAAGTATCAAGTGTTACATCAATACCCTTCTCGAGTGACTTGTCAATCATGGATATGAGTATTGGCGCTTTGCCCTTGTTTTCAGAGAAGTTCATGGTAGCATGCGTGAGATCTACGTCAATCAGCTTCAAGCACTCTGGCTTCTCTTTACGATGTGATGGAGCAAGACGTACGAATAGGGCAGCCTGTCGACTCGCCCAGTCCTAGCATTTCGGCATAGCTTTCAATGGCCTGGAACCCATAACTGCGATGATGAGGCGCATAGAATGCACCCGGAAATTCCTTTGCCAGTGCCTCGCAGAGAGATGCCAACTCGGACGTTGAGGCGTACATGCCAGGCGTATAAGTGAGGCCACTATGCCGAGTCAGAAAACCCAGGCTATTAGTCGTAAACTAAATATGCATGTGTGAAGAGATGTTACCTGGACATGCCCACGGCGCCTTGAGCCATTGCCTCTCGCATGAGTTGGATCTGATCTTGAATCTCCTCGGGTGATGCAGGCGTATCATATGGGCCACATGCGAGCAATCGCAAATTGCCTTGAGGCACCAACGTGGCGACATTCGTAGCCGTCTTATTACGCTCTAAACAATCCAGATACTCTCCCACAGTCTGCCATTCAAACATGCCAACTCCGTTGTGTGTCGTGCGACATTCTTCGTCAGTAGGGTTGCCATTCCAGCCTGCAATTTGTTCTCGAATCGCCTTGAGCTGATTGACATTTCGGATTGGGGAGTACGAGATGCCGTCTTGGCCAACAACTTCGGTCTGCCGTATTGAATCATGATCAGCTATTATATCACGCCAAATCTCTCATCTCGGCTGGTCCGCGGAAGACAGTGTAAGCTGCCAAGCGTGGAGGACGGATGCATTGCCCCCACAGCGATGGAAACATCGGAGCCGCGTCCCTCTCCGTGGGGGAGATGTGTTTGGGGGTTACATCGGCCTTTGCTGAAGGAATGCCTTACCGTGCAGCCTTGGGTTATTTTTGCTTCATGCTCTGGATGTGTGAGGAGGTAGAGATCGGAATGAGCATGCATATCGATAAATCCAGGAGAGAGGATGTGACCCTTTGCGTCGATTTGTCGAGTAGTTGAGGAAACATCAATTGAACCCGGAGCTCCGATCTTGGCAATCAGGCCGCCCGAAACCAACACATCGGCCACGAACGGCTCGGCGGATTCGTCGCCGGTAATCACGGTGGGTGATTGGAAAAGGATATCTGTCGCCATGATGGGTCGATTCCGTACAAGTCTCACAGGCACAGAGGATGAAGATTAAGGAGAATCCAACGGGAGAAATCTCGAAGAACTTGTGAAGATGAAGAGAAAGGAGATAGGAAGGCATTGGGACTAGGACTGAGACAATCAGCGGCGTATTGCTCCGTTTTACGGAGAAGCGCCAGACCCCCCACCCTTTCTTTCTTTAGTCATGGGGTTGATACGAAGTAGAGCCATCAACTTTGTCTACGGGAAATCGTGATGAATTACACGACACATGTAGGGCTTCTTATCGAGACCTATAATGAGGAGAGAAGAAAATCCAGGGATAACAATATTTCGGCTTTCTGAAGTGCGAAGGATTGCCGAAAGCTAGATGATTGCGCGGAGGAATCCAATCGTGTCCTAGTCTCAAACCTAGCCTCAATCCCATTATCAGCGCCGTGTTACCCCTCTCGAAATGTCTTCGTCTACATGTCGTTGAGCATCTCCAAAATAGCCTATCATGGCTGCTACTCACAGTATCGTACATCATGGAAACTGCCACTGTGGTCGCTATCGTTTTCAAGTCTCAACAGCAGAGATCACATCAGCCATATCTTGTACCTGCAGCCTATGTGTGAAGAAAGGATACCTGTGGCTGATTCCAGGGGAAGGATCGTTTACAGTTGTGAGAGATGAGGGCTATCTTGTAGAGTACCAGACATCTACACTAAAAGATAAAGTACATATAAACGCACATCTCATTTCTTTTGGATACTCTATTTGATTGTATGATCAGGAGAGTACTGATAGCCTACAGTTCTGTAGCTACTGCGGAAGCGGAGTCGAGGGCGAGCATCTGACGGGTCCGCTGCGAGGCAAATTCTTGATCAACATCCGAACTCTGAGAGAGCCATATGTTAATCCATTCGGACTTGAGTCAGTCTATCACTCTGTGATCAAAAGTCAGCCGTACTAACGCCATTGATAGATCGGCAATATCTGTCATCGAAGCTGAAGACGATGCACGATCGATTGAACCACTCTCACAACAGCCTGACGAGCCAGCTGCGAAAAGCCTCTTTGCATGCCATTGCGGTGATGTCAGAGCTGCTTTATTGAGCCCAATAGAGGACGAAGAACTGAAAGAGGACAATTGTAGTAAATGTGTGAGGGTATGCCATAACCACGCTTGGCTAGTATCTCATAAGAATCCTCTGTTGTCGTTTGTTAACACTCGTTTGCGCAGATGGCCTACATCGGCATTTACCCTACAAAAGAGAATGTTAGAATTTACGGCCGTGATCGAGGTTTCGAATATCTCACGGGCGGGAAATTCACTGGGTCGACGTACTGCAAAACTTGCGGCGTCCATGTCTTTAGTAACATTTATGGCCCTCCCATAAGCGTCTTTGACAAACTTCCATCAGAAAGAAAGGAGAGAGCCTTGGCAGTGTATCATGAAAACATGGCAATGCAACCTATAAATGTGCGTGCAATCGAAGGCGTGAAAGTGGACACGTTTCAGCCACTGATCAAGAGGGAAGATGAGGGAACTGATGGGTATGAACTGGATCCTTGATTACCAAGGTTTCAAAGCTGGATGCCTAATTGCGCCACATTTTTGCATATCTATAAATATTGAAAGACAATCAGATGTTCCTCACAAGATCTCCATTGACTTCTTTTCACGATTCCAAAAGGATCGTAGGACAAACAGCATGGCAATCATGCATATATCAAGTGCAATTGTCCAATTATACCCAATAAGATAACGCGGAGCGTCCGAAGTCTTCCAAACACTACACAGAGGTGGGAAAATTATTACATTAGCTCTTGTCCTCCAAACGTCTTGTTGTCTCATGGCGGATGTCCACTTACAATAACGGAAGCCATGCTCCAAACGTATTTCCAACAGTATTCATGCTGCTAAGTACGATTGCACGCTCTTCTGCATTTCCGGCACAAATCTCATTTGCCCATGCGTAAATGACGGCGGCGATGCCGTCTGCAGACCCCGAAAGGAAAAAGGCGAAAAATTTGAGACCCTTGGGTACGTCCCAGATGGCCAAAACCACGCCCGCCAAGATGTTGAGCAAAGCAGTAATAGTGATTAAGCAGATTTTGGCATCATAAATGTCTGATAACACGCCGCAGATGATTGAGGACACGATTGTCACCGCAGGTAGGATGGTGGTGATGGTGTTGATCTTCTCGACGCTGTACCCTTCGGCTTTGAGCCATAATGGGAGGCCGCTGTTTGAGGAGATGCCGTCGGCCTGTGAGAAGAAAAAGGCAAAGGATACTAAAACCCAAAAGTGCCAACCGACCAAAACAGATTTGATCACAGATAAAGTAATTGGCTTTCGAGGTTCACGGTTTTCAGCCGCCATGCGCTCTCTGGCTAGTCGAATATCATTTTCTGTTAAGATGAAAGGTTTGCAGGTATCTGGATGACCCGGTAGCACAATGAATCCAAGGAGGGCGACTGGTACCGTACAGGCAAAGCCTTTGCACCAGGAGTTAATATGCATTTCTCAGACCCTCATGATGGTAAGGTAACTTACAAATAATATACAGCCAGCGCCATCCTTCAATGCCATACCTACCATTGAGGTGAGCGTATGCACCGCTCTGTATGTATCCCGAACTCATACTACCAACTTGACTGGCAATGAAAAATAAAGCACCTCGTCGGCTCAGTTCTGACCGCTTATACCAGCACCCAAGATGCCATTGAACAGCTGGGAAGAACAAGCTTCCAGCCGCGCCGACGAAGAAGCGAAGCACATATAGCTGGTGCACATTGCTGACTTTGTACTGCGCAAGAGTGAGTATTCCCCATATGAGGTCGGCCCCGGGAATAAAGTATGCTGCCGAGAAGCGAGTCATCTGCGACGACGGTCAGACACATGCAGCGACAAAGGCGGTTCGCATGGTGGTTTCAAGGTAGGAAGTGGCCTCACAAGCACTGTCAATGGTATTTGAAGCGTGATATATCCAACCCTGCGCGAATGTCTTAGTAAAACAACGTTCAAGTCCTATGTATACTTACTCCTTTGGACAATTTACATGTAAGTGGTGTTGAGATAGTTGAGCTCGTTTCCAAACAACTTCAAGTCTTCCTTCATACCACTCACGTATGCTGCACTTGTCGCAGATGAGTCTAAAACTTTCGCCCAATATGCTAGAAAAACAAAGATCATGATCAATGCGTCCAGCTTTAGTATCAATCGACGCTCTTCCGGCGTGTCGCTAGGCGAGAACCATTGGTACCATTTTTGGCGATGTAGATTCACGGTAGCGGGCCTACCGGACAGCTCGAGCCCCTCCTCGTGAAATGGTTCCTTCGTGCCATTTGTGCTGAGAGCACCCGTATCAATTGCTTGTGAATCTTTTTCAATTGGTGAAGACATTGTAAGCAATTTGGCTTGAGTCCTTTCTGCTCAACTTGGTCATTTCCGAAGTTGGTCGTCTCCATCGATCTTCTATAAGCTGTATTTTAGCATCACGTAATTTGATCGTCGTATGGCGTCGTACTGGTGTGGTATTTAACATTGTCACATCTGCAAAATCCCCTTCTCGAATACAATTTTCTTTTCTATTAGAACGCAGTATTGCATGAGTTTTTAGCTGTGAACTAGCTCCCCGCTGCTATATACATGACACTGTGAATATTCAGCTCTTCAGCTTACTGTACGCAGCGTCGAGATCTCAAACCTTTTAGTCTGGGAGCAACCGATTGCATTTAGATTGTCATAGAGACTGCCAAACATGCGCAGCTATTGATGCCCCGGACTTGGAGGGATGGTCCCAGTATCCCATGACTTTGGCTCAGGGCCCAAGACAAATTCCAACAGTCCACCCTTTGCAATGTCACTATGCTCCAGCCAGCTCTTATTCCAAGCTTTACCATTGACTTTAAGGCTCTGAACAAAGAAGCTGTCGTTGGACAGCCCCTTTGCTTTAATTCGAAGGGTATGAAAACCACCGACCGAGACAGAAATATCCTCGAACCATGGCGCCAGGATCAAGTAGACTGGCTGGGTCACCACCGGATACAGGCCCAGCATCTGCCAAAGCATCCAGCTGTCCATAGCACCAGCATCGCTGTTTCCAGGAAGGCCGTTGGACCCAGCGAAATAATTTTCATCAATGTTCACGCGGGACTGGTTCACGGCTTTGTATTGGCGGCCTGGCAAGTAATTATACAAAAACGGGGTGCCGAAGCTGGGCTCGTTGCCTAATGATATATTGAGAAGATGTAAGCAATTGAGCTGCATCGATATGAAGTGTGTGAGGTTATGGTGGCTGTTTACTTACCGGGATTGAATAGGGTTGTTCCTGATCCAACTCCCACACCTAAATCCACCGTTCGGAGTTTAGGCACAAACATCAGGTCAAGCCGTTTCTCAGTCGCACCGACACCACCCATTTTGTCGATAAGCCCCTGCATATCAAACGGTATAGTCCATGTGTATTCTATACTCTGGTTAGACTTGCATTTGATGCCCGGCGAGTGGCCATTCGTCACATACCCCATGGTAGTCCTTCGGTCGTGTAGGACGTGTCTTGCGGGGCGATAGTTATAACCGTTCCATTGGGATAGCGAGGACCGAGAAATCCCGATGTGTTGTACTGATTTATGTCCGGGTTCCAAAGATTTTTCCAATTGCTTCAATACTTCATCGTCAGATAAGGTTATGGCGCATAGCTTGGGATAACTCACCCTGATCGGTTCAAGTATTTCTGGTAATCATGCGGCGCTATACCCTTTGCAATTTGACTTACTGCAAAGTCATTGAGAGAATATTCAACGGTACGACTGATGCTTGACGAAAACGCTGTTGACACATATCCAAGCTTGATCCAGTCTGGAAGTCCACAGCGACCTTGATTATCCGTACAGCTCGAATCTTCCGGGTCGTTGTTGGGGGGTGGAACAACTTCTGCATCAGTCCATACTGCTTTGTATCCATCCTTCCAGTCAATACCACCGGTGTATCCCTTCACATAAGCATCGGCCAGAACATTGTCAGCATTGCTCCCGCCTTGTACTTTGCCATTATGGTTGCCACTGCGGCCGTCTGGCAGGAAACCAACATGCCTCCATATGTCAATGAGGGAACGTATCATGTCAATGCCGCGCTGGGGCTGAACCAAAAGATAGAAACTGTTAAGACAGCGGAAAGTATCCCAGAGGGTGTAGTAGTCGTCATAGTATGGCTCGCTGGAAACCCAGTCGGGATTTTCTCCGGTTCTATCAGAAGGCATCTGATGCATGCGATAGAGAGCAGAGTAAAAGAGTGTGAGCCGTGTATCGTTCTTGGCAGATTCTTTGACCGATATTTTGCTAAAGACTTCATCGTTCCATAGCTTTTTAGTCGACTGGACAGTCTGATTTAGTATCCAAGATGGAATTTCGCTCTGAAACGCACAAGCCTTCTCGACGGAGATGAATGACACCCCAATCTTGGACTTGACGACCGTTGTTTTATCTGGAAAGCTGAATACAGCGCCAACTCTATCACCAGAGTCATCGCCGTCAGGGCCTCCTTGGACTCCATTTGGGTTTGTTGATGCGTTACCCCAGGTCACTGGTGTGGAGGGACTTGGAGGGTTATCTGGAGCATTCCACGACCCAGAAAAGTATTGCCAGGTTAAAGGAGTGGAATCAAAATCGTTGCAAAAATAAATCTTGTAGTCAGATCCTGGCAGCCGTATTAGCGAGAGACACAGCCGTGGTAATTTGACATTGACCTGCCTACTCCCCAGTTGATTCCCGTGCCTCCCCAGCCGCCCCTCCAAACTCCCCAGCCCTGCACTCTTTTGCCGTTCTTTTTGACCTCAATTTGACCATTACTATATGATTGAGATTTCACAAACTCGGCTAAAGACGGCAAGTTATGCGATACATCCAAAAGGACAATACGCTCAGTGTTTTTCGGATATGTGTACTGAATAAATCCAGCGTGGTTGGATGCGGCAAGCTCTACTTTGACGCCGTTTGCTAGATCAGAGCGGTAGTATCCAACGGATGCCCTATCCATTGTAACACGAGGCTGCTGGTAAGTTGCGTTATCGAGAACATTGACACCTGACAGAGTTGTAAGTGGCATGTGTCCGACCACACCGTACTTTGAGGCTCCTCCTATGCCACATTCGTGGAAGCAAGTGAATCCAGTGACTACGATACTCTTGTTTAGTTCCAATTGGCAAAACCCTGAATAAACAGATGAATGAGTGAATTGTTACCATTTCCATCCGGTGTGTACCCAGCAAATGCGTTTGTGCTGGGATTCATCTCTGTAGTGTCTGGGCCGAGTTTCACAACTCCGAAAGGCACAGAAACGCCGGGAAATGTGTCTCCAGAGTTCGCACCGGTACCATCAGGTCCTGCGGTGCCAATAAACGGATTCACATACGCGGAAAGGTCTTCATGTTGGGTTGGCGATGCAGAAACGGTTGAAGCCTTGGCAAGAATGCCAAGCACCACCAATGAAAACATCCTGATCGGTTTGCCGCAGTAGCCAGAGGGATCGATCAAGTTGCGAGGAGGAGGACAATTGCACGCCGGACGATCAATGCCATTTTATAGATATGATAGGTATTTCTAGAGGGGATTGCAATGTGGGGCGGAAGAAGATCCGGGGTAAACAATCTAGATTGCCTGAATGCTGCACGCATATTGTGCCGACGGCATAATTCGCTGTCATTCAACATCTTTTCTTTGTTCTGTAATTGTTCTAAGAGCGATATATTGTGTACCTGTCAGGGGTCACCAGTCTGTTTTAGCGTCCCTATACGTTGTGATTCTAGTTGTGTTGTCTACCCTACTGTTAGTCTGGTCAATGGGTGGAAGGGTTGAGGTGAAATGGGATGTTTGGCTGAGAAAAGGCAACTCTTGGTACCATTGTCTAATTAGCGCAGCATTGGTCCGTCTTCCTGCAGATCTAGATTTATGCTTGCTTGCTTACTCCCAAATGAAGTAATGATTTTCTCCGTTTTTGCCGAGGAATTTTGTTAGAATTTGACGTCGGTATTAAGGACATTCATACGGTGAGTTACGGGGGACATAACCCGGAACTATAAAAGGACGGTAGTTGTCCTTACCGCGAACGAAAAAGAGGGCTATTAAAGAGGGTTACAAAGTAAGAGTGTTTGAAACAAGGGTACATAAAAACAGGTAAGTTTAAATGCCAGGTCTTTGAACGCCCAGTTTTAAATTAGTCTTGTGCAACGTTACAGAAGTCTACAAGTGTTCTTTAAACCCCGTTACTTAGTTGAGAACTAGCCTATAGTCTCTATCTCATGAAACATGTGCTACAGTTTGCTATTCGCTTTGCTCTACACGTGGAGCCTTCTCATTCTCCAAGTCTGGAAGAGTTGCGAATGGCAGAGTCTTTGCAACACCCACTGTGTCGAAAATTGACTTTGATTGTGTGAAAATCTCATCAATCTCTTCCAAAGTGCGGCCTCGCGTTTCTGGGTAAAAGAGATAGAACACGGCTGAGGAAAAGGCACTGATGGAAGCGTATACAATATAATACCTCCATGAAATATTCGCAAACGCCACCGGAGTGACTTCAGCGATAACGAAACCGAATAGCCAGTGTATAGCAGCAGCCATTGCAGTAACTTGCGATCGAGTTCTAAGAGGAGCGATCTCGGCAGCGTACATGAAGGGAAGGAGAAAGAGGCCGATGGGGAAAAAGAAGAGAGCAACAAAGTAGAAGAATATCGCCGCATCGGAAGCATGCTTGTTATGAAGATTGGAAGTCAGACCTGCCAAACATGCGTGTGCTACAGCCATGCCCGCAGCTGAAACGATGAGAAGGGGCCTGCGGCCAACGCGGTCCACAAGGAAGACGGCTAGGCCGGCAGCAAGGAGTTGCCATATTTGGAGGCACCCAGAGATGACTCGGGATGTAGTTCCAGAATATCCGAGATTAATCTGAAATATGGTTGTCGAATAAAACGTGACAATGTTGACGCCAGTCATTTCCCCCAAAAAGCACACACCGAGCCCAAGCATTGTGCGATGGAGGTATCGTCCATGATTCATAGCAAAAGGGTTGTTCCACCCATCACTGCTGGCTTCCTGCTCTATAGCGCTGCTGATAGTTGCAATTTCCGCAGCGATGGTCTCTGACTCTGCAGGTGTGTCTCCGAGAACGGCCAAGACTCTACTGGCTTCCTCTGTGCGTGCATTCTTGAGAAGCCAGCGAGGAGATTCCGGCATGAATAGAATAACACTGACAACAATCAATGCCAAGACTGCTTGAAAGGCGATAGGAAAGCGCCAGTTGACAGCGTCATCTTTAACATAAAAAAGCCCAAACTCTAGCCAGGTGGCGGTAACAATTCCCCCCAGGGCAAATAAGCCTTGAAGAAGAACAAAGTACCCGCGGTCTTTAGCATTGGCACATTCCGAAATCCACATAGGAACAGTCGCGGTACATGCGCCGAGGCCAAGTCCTATTATAAAAGAGATCTGTCAGTCAATATTGCTGGCTTCGTCAAAATTGCGCCGTGACCAGATGGCACGAACCTGTTATGACTCTTCCCGCGATGAACTGTCCAAGGCTGAAGGCTGATGTTTGAATGGCCACTCCTACGAGTGTCACAATGCCAGCAGCAAATACAGTCCGAGTGCGACCCAACTTATCACCGATATACACGCAGGCCAGAGCCCCAAGCGTGCAGCCAACCTCGTAAATGGCAATGGTTGTGCCTTGGATTGTGGCGTTGTGTGACTTTTGAGCGCCTTTCGTGTCAAGCGTATCCGTTTGTGGAAAGACATGTAAGAATGTCTTCAGAGTCAGGATACCATTTCCAACAGCTTGATCGTATCCTTGAAGAGCAAAAGCAGTTGCGCCGATGATTCCAATGATGAAATTGAGAGACTTGCCACTCAAGCCGAGATAAGGCGCCATGTTCGTATTTTAATTCAATATTCGTCTCTATAATAGGCTCGTGTCCACATTCATGATCTCAAAGACATTATGAAGGGTTCAGAGAAGCCTTTTGTAGAATACCCGAATAAGCAGGACTCTGCAGTATCTCGGTGGTGCGGCGTTCTCCGTCCACATTACCTAGGACGACAACATTATTGAGCAACTAGCCTCAATAGCTTTAGCCCGACGGCGCTCGCCGCGTCCAACACTTTCGGAACCGGATCTTTTGCCGCCAAAGGAACTCTCGAATCTTGTCTTCAATTAATTCCCGAATATGTACGGCGTAGCTGCGTGACAGCCTTAGTCTGATCAATCGTCCGGTAGAACCAATCACTATTGCTGTTTGGCTTCCATGTCTGCAAACGACCGTGAATCGTCGTCCAACAATACACCTCTTCGGCGCCGAAATCGGAAAGTGTTTGCCGCTTGTCAACGATGTCGATATCGTAAGATCCGCTGTGACGGGTCTTTCCCCTCATGTGCCAATTGCCAAAAAGCTGGGGAACCTTGTCTCGATCCACACCGAGAAAAGGAGATTCCTCGGAGGTGAGTAGCCCCCTTCATATGTTGTGATGGCTGAAACAGGATTCCTTGCGCTGATTAACTTTTAGCTACGTTGTTTCATTGGAACAAAAAGTCAAGTCATTAGAAGCCATCATCGCAAACAGATGTCCCGACATAGACCTAGCTACCGTCGGCTCATTCCGCCAAGATGCCGGCTCTTCAAGTTCCGCATCACAGGTGTGTCAGGGCGCAGCCATAGATACTTTATTGCCAGAACATGCAGATTTCGGAAGAGGCCACTCGACCTTATCAAGGTAAGCAGACAATTACTTCCCCTTGCTTTCAATTACACTGATGATTATGTAGTCCCGTGGCGACGACGGCAGCAACATCTCCGTGGGCCCCGTCGAGACAAGCGCAATCAGACACTGAGCTCCTTACCCATGTAATTGCTCTTGTATCATTAAACGGCTCCTCAGAGCCCAAATACCTCGGACCTTCAAGTGGATTTTCTTTTGCAAAGCTACTAGCCAGTCCGGGGCTAAGACTGGAACAGCAAATCCACGACGCAGATAAGCTAGATGCTGAGGCCAAAGCGTTATTTCGGGCAGAATGCCATGCCGTACCTCTTCCCCCGTTCCACGAAGCTGCGATGCTTGCCGAGGCTTTCTTCGACGAGGTTCAATGGCAGTATCCGTTCCTACACAAGGCGTCGTTCCTATCTTCCCTGCGTGAAGTATACGATGCCAAAAGCCAAGGTCAAGGTCAATCTAGGGCCGGGATTGGGTCAGATGTTGCTAATATTCATTTTCAAACCTTCCTGGTGCTTGCCGTCGGTGCGTCTACCCTTTCAAAGGCATCTGGCATGGCTGCAGAAGCTGGGAATTACTACATGTCGGCAATGCAATATAGCGACAAAGCGCTATACAATGTTTCTCTGGTTACAACACAAAACCATCTTCTTTTAGCAATGTATGCACTGTTCAATCCACGGTCCGATACGAACATATGGTTCATAAACTATCTATTGATGGCAAGCTGTATTGACTTGGGTCTCCACCGCGATGTTGGCCCACGCCAAGAGAGCTTGCCAAAAGAAGCCATCTTAAAGGAAGAGATGCGAAAGAGGGTTTTCTGGAGCTGCTACTGCCTCGACAGGAATGTGGGCACTGCTCTCGGACGGCCACTCGGGATCAGGAATGAGGCCTGTGATGTGCCGGTAAGTATATAGCATTGCCTGTTCAGACTGAATATTATTTGTGGACTATACTAATTGTTTCGACGGAAGCTTCCCTCAGATTTTGATGATGATACTACGGAGCTTGGTGCTGATATGGGAGGGAGAAAGAGTTGGTCGCCAATATCGTGCTCAATACACCTTTCTCGCCTCGCCATCATAATTACCGACATGAAGCTACATCTTTATAGGATTTCGCAGGACCCGGACAGAATTCCGTGGCCATCAAATCTGCACGCGTGGAGAGACAGAACATATAAGGACCTCAACGAATGGAAAGCAGCCACCTCTTCCTTGAGTAGCGGTAAAGCAGCTTTCTTTGCCCATCTCGAGGTCTCTTATCATCTTGCCGTTATGCTACTCTATCGTCCATCCCCAAGATTTCCCAAACTGTCTATGGAAACCGCACGCATCTGTAGCGACTCATCCATCAAAGTTATCGAAATATTCGACAGTCTCCAGCGGCTCGGAAAGATGCAATACAGCGTACTTAGCGTTCATAGCGCTTTGCTGAGCGGCTTGACAATGTTGTACAGTGCCCAAATTTGTTGCAAAAAAGACGCTCCTGAAGTGATGCAGAGATTGCCAAACAACATCAGAGTATGTTCCTCGATCTTGTCAACAATGGCAGAGCTGGGTTGGGCACACGCAAAACGATCGCTGTCCGTTTTTAAGACTATAGGTCAGGTCACTCTCAGGTATGTTCAGAGCGCAGCTGCTTTGGGGATTTCAGAGACATCGAATTTGCATCCGAATCCGATGCATGCAAAGTCTTTTGATGGTGACGAATCCATCACAATGGTAGCGGGCACTGCTACATTGAGCTCCGAGGCCCTCTCCAATTCGTTGTCACAGGATTGTCAACCATTGGATTTTACACCTATGTCGCCTCCTTTGTCTAATGACCAATTCATGACCACATTGGGGCTTGAACATTTCCCATTTGAACCTCCACACGATGATGGAGGCATTCAAACTCCAAATATGGCTTTGGATATTACAGACTGGTCGAGCTGGGAGACTTTGATACCGAATTGGGAGTCCATTTTCCCATATTAGATAGTAATTGTATATCTATGTTTTTATGTACCCATGTATCATTTTTGTTCCAGCCTTTGAGTCTTTTCACAGTTTTCCTTTGTGCTTCTGAAGAACTTCTGCAAATGACTTGCCTTTGAGGATGTCTTCAGCACATTTAGTATCAGCATTGACGATATCTGGTAAAATATCGAGGCAACTCTTCAAAGCTTCCTTTGGTATGCAGACAACACCATTGAGATCTCCGATGAGAATGTCTGCAGGTCTAATCCATGCTTCCTGTCCAGTACTATTGAGGCGCACAGGGACATTAATTTGAGACGGAAAGCAGACTTCCGCCGCTGCATTTGTACCGATCCCTCGTGCGAAAACCTGCAGAGTCAAGATTAGCTTGAAGCTGCTTCATAAAAGATTAAAAACCGCCCATACTTACAGGATATTCAAGATCACGATGTTCTTGTAAATCGCGGACGCGACCGTCGACAATAGTCCCCCTTGCTCCCAGTAGCTGCGCCCTCATTGACATCAATCCGCCATACACACTGTTGATTAAATGCGCGGGTACTGATATGAACAGAATAGCATCTTTCTGAACAGTATCTATCTATCAACATCGATTTATTAGTATTCATTGCGCAATCTTTGAAATGATCGCAGAGTAGCAGAAGACCTACAAAATGATTCGGCGGACGAGGGTCGTTTCTATGATTGACGGCTGCAAATCGTACAGTGTATGCCTCGCCGATTATCTTCGTTTTGCCGCTTTGTAAAGCTGGGGAATACATTGTTATATCACTAAGGAAGCCACCGTGGGCATAACCAAGTTTTGAGAGAGCATCGGCAATCTAGTATCGTTGTTAGCGGTTTGTGGCTGATGTTTTTGCTCTTGAAGGGGCCAGACATCACACGATGTGTATTTTTCTAGTTCCTTGATTAAATTTTTATTATTGGTTGGATCCGGTGCCATAGTTACAGACTGCGACTGCATTATGGAAGGGCGAGCAACCATATTTCGGAAGTTCAAAAGAGCCAAAGCATATCTATTTACCCTTCTTTTACATGGCGATGTCTTTTATTACAGTAGCTGAAGTGGAGCAACGGCAGTCGCCGCTCAAGTTACCATGTCACGTCGGAATCCCTCCCGTGAGCTGACAACTTCTCTCCAGCTTGGCGTGTAGACTAGTACAGATCCACAGGAAGCATAGCGCCTCTGGCTAATGAAGGAA
This sequence comes from Trichoderma aggressivum f. europaeum, assembly GCF_033847375.1. Classification (NCBI taxonomy): domain Eukaryota; kingdom Fungi; phylum Ascomycota; class Sordariomycetes; order Hypocreales; family Hypocreaceae; genus Trichoderma; species Trichoderma aggressivum. The sequence goes on from NW_026946404.1 coordinate 216,732, forward strand.
ATGAATATGGGGTAAGTAACACTGCTCCAGAGTGAATCTTTCCATAACCGGTGAAACAATGGATGCCTTTCGGGGATCCATCGGTAACTTTGGTAACTTTGGAGAACTGCAAGGGCAGTGTGAAACAAGTGTATGCTTCGCATCTCAAATCGGGCCTTGCTCAATAGTGATAGGCCTATACCATCTACAGGAGTTGTTTTGCTTATTAACTATTCTCATTATAACTGGTAATCAAAACATCAAGTTCGTTGGTTCTGTAACAAGAATGTATAACTTATGCTGAGTGCCATATGTCATATTGCATATTAGACCAGAGTGGCCCCCCTCTGGGCTGCTCATTTATGCCGTCTTTTCCTCTATATGCACAATATCAACATCCTTTCCTCCCACCTCAGTTCTGAGAGTCAATTCTTCGCCAGATGCAATCATCTTGTGCAGTTCCTTGGCACGCTTGACCGGAGACATTGAATCGTCCATGAAAGCAAGGTCGACCAACTCAAGGCTAAGGCCTTTGGTCTCTGGGAAGAATAAGTAGATGATAGGAATGAAGGAAAAGTTGAACACTGCAAATATGATGTAGGTTTTCCATCCGATATTGGATATACTTGAAGGGACGATCTCAACCATCACGAAAGAAAATAGCCAAAGTGTGGCAGTGGCAAGACCCATTCCTTTGGATCGATATTCGAGAGGTAAGATCTCTGGTCCATAGACCTAAATTGAACGTATATCAGCGCATTGATCACAGGTGGTACAGGGGACAAGGGAGAAAGTATCAGAGGCAACGTTGGAATCCTCGCATAACTTACCCAAACACCGCCCATAAATCCCCACGTGAAGAAGGCCTGATACGCAAAGATCATGACCACAGCGACAATTCCAGAAGTACGAGTATTGACAGCCAGCATCGCTGCAACTACCGCCATGACCATGCCCATACAGCAAGCTGAGAGCATAAATAATCTCCGACGCCCAACACGTTCAATCAGCCACCAAGTAAGTGTTGACGCCAAAAGAAACCACAGTTGCAGGAATATGGACATGAGCAAGGACAAATGCCGAGAGAAACCAACGGAATTCTGAAAGCTGTAAAGATTAAAATGTGTTAGCGGCTGTGCTGCTGGTAATGCGCCAATGCCCCTGTGGTGTTAAGTTTAGAAGAGTGATGCTCGACTTACATGAAAGTAGTATAGTATGCAATCGGAGTGCTTCCACTCAGATCTTGCATCAAGTTGACAATGCAAGCAATAATGACACGGCGGCGTGATTTAACCTTGTCGCTCTTAAAAAGATCTGTCCAACTTTTTTGGGAGTTGAGTTCCAGTAAAAGGGCCTCCTTGATCTCTGCGATTTCAGCGGCAACTGTCTCTCTATCGTTGGTATCTTTGAGCGCCTGAAGGACTGTGACAGTCTCTTCAATGCGATCTTTCATTATGAGGTATCGAGGAGCTGCAGGTTGCTCATCGTTAGACCCATTGCTGGTACAATAAACCAGAATATCTCAGGTGGAAAGCTTACACTCAGGCATGAAGAAGAGAAGAGCACTCATGAGAAGTGCTAGAACCGCCTGGAAGGCAATTGGGAACCGCCATGTGACTGGACCAGAATAGCTGTTCATGCCGTAGTCGATCAAATTCGCTAAAAGCTGGCCGACAATGAGGAAACTCAACGAACACGCGACTAACGTGCCACGCACGTTTGCTGGGGCTGTCTCTGATTGCCAAATAGCTATGTTGCTAGATATAAGGCCAAGGCCGATGCCGGCAACAATACGCCCGACCATCAACTGGCCAACAGAAAAACTAGAGGCCTGAAGAAGGGCACCGATGGTGATGGATAGTGTGCCAAGATGTGCGAGAGTTCGACGGCCCAGTCGACCACCTGCAAAGGCAGTGACAAGAGATCCGAAGAAACATCCCAACTCAAATAATGAAGTAACGACTCCCTGAAGTGTAGAGTCGAGATTAAATGTCGATTCGAAGTCGGGAGCAGTAAGCAGACCGCCAATAACACCATTATCATAACCTATGCCGGCAAGATAAAAAATATTAGACAAAAAGAGCTGCGGTGAGACGAGATGCCTTCCAGGGTAGGGTTCCTTACCGAAGAGAATAAAACCTAAACCACTGGAAATTGTTATTCCAGCTAACAGTTTCTTGCCCCTCAAATTAAGGTACACCATCTTGGCGTCTTTTAAGGCACTGTAATTAAACAAAACCACGCGGATGTCAGAATATAGAGTGAAAGCTATGATTCGGAATCCTATCCAGGGTATCTTGGCATGCTCGACACCCGTCTCTACAGAATCTGGGGTAGTATTTAAATAAAAGAAACGCGGGGTAGATTGATTTCGTGTGGAGAAATCGTGGGGGATCAGTAGCACGATTATGGGTATTGTTTACTGCTGATATGTTTTTTTTCTGGAAGAGCCAGGTTCTGCATTCTGGTATCAGCTCGGTGAAGGACCGATCCTGGTTACTAGCAAGGGACTGTCAAGTGATTGAACTCTGGCACCGGCACTGCTCCAAGATATTATTCCGAGCCAATCGTTACGCAATGCTCGGCTATATTTGGGACAATTCAGCCGTGTGGCTGGCTCTCTGTTAGTCTTTAATATCTGGCTCCAAGAACCTTGGGAGTATTGAACTAGTATTTGGCACTAATTGAACCTCTCTATTTCTCAAGGCAAGAATCGTAGGCTGCTCTCATATTTGTACTGAAATGACAACAGTACAAATTGCAATAGACATACGTGTAAGATTCACTGCGACAATCAGGTTCAATAGCAATGAAACATGACACGCATCCGACGGTTGTAATTCTAGGTAATGAGCCAATGGTAACCACGTCTCCGGCAATATTGCACATCATTGCCGAAGAGAACGTAGAATCCACCATCCACTTGAACCCATTGGTAATATTTTCCCTTTTAGCCGCACAACACCAAATGCCGGGAACCGATACCGCATGCATGGGGTAAACACGTGGTTTGCTTCTAGGACAAACTAACTTATTGACATGACGTGGTGCTGGAATAACAATGATTGAGATATTTCGTAAAAGAATGGAAAGGACCGTTCGATAACTGCATCTGAAAAGCTACTGTACTACGATGATAGCCCTTAGATTCTGGAATTTGGACGTGGCCAAAAAACCCAAGGCTGTATTCCAATCGTCCAAAGCATTGTTTTCTACGTACTAAATATGAGCATGTGTGGTTTTGCTATAAGTAATTAGGAAGACTATTACGATGCATGAGGAGCGCCTATAAATCAGCCCCTGATGATCTTGCTTTAATTAGGCATGAAAGCAAGATGAAAGGAACAAGTCAGCAGTAGCCAGGGTAGTAGGTCATTACGGTTGTTGCATCATGCCTTTTTCCGATTCGGCGGGTTTGATTGGATTCCGTCTTATCTACTAGTTTGCTTGTGAAAAACTACTGATTTTTAATCCTTGATATGGTCATTTTCTAGTTCGTATACACTGGAGCTGAAATCCGGATATCCACATCTAAAACTGACGGCAAAACTTCTGATGGAGTAATGATGAACAGTGGCAGTAGAATGTGAGCTCAATAAAGTATCTGAAGTTCTTGATCTAGGAAGCTAACGAGAGGATAAGATGCTATTGGATGCTGCGAAGATACATTTTTTCTGTGCTAGTTAATAGAAGGATATTGATAAGTAGACATATCCCGAGTAATGGTGATATGCAGAGATAGGAACCAGAGAGTAACAAAAAGTTGAGCTGGAACATCATAGGGCTACCAGTGGCTAAGTTGATTTTACAATTCATCGAGTAACATGTTTGGCGCTAATAGCTACCAATGATATTGTTATTATTTATGTCTAAAAGTTATCTATGCTAAAAGCTATCTAATGATCTACCTACAAAAGCAGCGAAGGATGAGAATGTGACTGTTAAGCTAATGAAACAATGTAGCCCGCTCTTTAAAGCCTCCCTTCTTCCACGGATTAATTATCCCCCTCATTCAATAGCTCTCTCATTTAAGAAGAGGCTTGGGCTGCATTCTCCATTGCAGACTTGAAGAACGACACGAGTGCATCGGGGCCATTTTCATGCCGTATCAGGGTCGCCATTTGTAGACCACCCTTTATATGCTCGACTCCCCGGCGAAACATATCTTCCTCATATTCCGCAACGGCGCGGTTCAAGGCCTCTATACCATATGTTGCAATTTTTGAGGCCAGAGAGAGTGCATCTGCCATGGCGCAGTTGACACCTTCACCATTTGGGACGGCGACATGAGCAGCATCCCCCATCAATGTTATACCGGGAACAGAATCCCATCTCAAAGTCTGTGGAGCCGTGTAGTAAAGGGGCCAGCTGCGAAAGTCCTCCGAGTATCGGATCAGGTCTTTGAGTTCTTCTGCCCAATCCCCAAAGAATTCCGAAGAAAGAAATAAACGCCGCGTAGATTCAGTATCCGTCAGATTGACAATGCCACTTCGCACGAAATCTTCGGGTACGGTAACACCAAGATAAACTCTGTACGATCTGTTGCCTTGACGCTGAGTGACGATTTCTTTCGACGATCCCAAGCACATGAGAGTGCCCGCGCCAATTTTTGAGACCATGGTTGGAAAGTAAGGACTTTCGAGATTTATTCTCGACTCTATGTAGTGATTACCCGAATATTGTGGCTTTGTTGGTGTAATCTGTAACTCGTAATTAGCTCTCGTTAATGTGAGAAGTTAGAGAGAGGAGAAGCTCTCCAGCGTCTTACCGAAGCTCGCACTTTGCTCCATGCGCCATCTGCACCAATCACGAGCCTGAATCCAGAAGCTGAAGATCCGTTTGTGAATTGAAGAATATGATGCCCGTCTTGCTCCAGTGTGACGCTCTTAAGAACATGATTCCAGCGAACCTTTTCCTTTGGGATCGAGTCTAACAAAATTTGGCGTAGCAAGATGCGATCAATTTCAGGGGCATCGCGCCCTTGGCCAGTTTGGAAAACCCTTTCTCCCTGTTGGTTGGCAATTGTAAAAGACGTATCCTCGTATCTAGCGTGCTTCTTGAATTCATAAAAAAGCCCTGCTTCTTTCAACGCAAGCTGTCCTGTCTCTGCGTGAATGTCAAGGCTCCCTCCTCTGCGATTAGAGCTATCGGATTCGTCACGCTCGTACACGACATAATCGACGCCTCTGCACTCCAAAAGGCGCGCCAGAGTCAAGCCACAAGGCCCGGCACCGATAATGGCAATAGTGGGAGGCATGGATGGCGCTGTGGTCGTGGCTTTAAGTAAATGTCAAATTGTTTGAATGTGTTGCTGGGGATGCCTATAAAAAACTTTCCCGAATCTTAAGTACTTCGCCCTTTATATAGATTCCTCGTCAAGCTTTATGAGTAAATCGATTCGCAATCTCTCGGGACCAGAGTTCTTTCGCCATTGTACCGAACAGCTGCTGGCGGGTTGCACCGCTTAGCCTGGACCCGAAAAACAATTGTGGATGCAACTTCGGGACCGAGAGCTCTCGGGTAAAGCAACCGGTCGGAGTTCAGCAGCTAAACTACGGAGCCGCGTCGAATTTTGCACGGTTCGTATACTATTAGGCGTAGTTGGTGTGTGGAAGTTCCACATTGCTTATCCTTATGTAAAGTCGTAATCAGCCTACGCCTGGCATCATGAAATAGCATTGAACTGCATGGCTCCCGGTGCCTGGAGCCAAAGGCTACCATGGGACGGAGCACTGGGGGCTTACAGCGGTAAATATTTGCTTACAAACTGCCGAGTTGAGCGCTAGAAGAAGTGCTTGCCTGGAGTTTGCCTACATGCTCGCTTAACAAGGCGAAAGATTCATACAACTGCTAGATAAGACAAAGGAATTGATGGAGCTTCTATGACTCAATTACTCATTTCTTGAGTCACTAACGCTATTGAACTCCCTGAGCAACTATAGCTTGTTTTTAATGTTGTTTTATTTGTTTGATAGCACAGTCTTTAGTGATGATAGCTAACTGCTCTGTCTTTTACTAGAGTCACTGCTTCCTGCTGGGTCATTCCATAGGTTTCAATACTATTATACCAGCTGTGTTAAATAACCTACAATATTGGAGAGGGCGCCTAAGCGATTGACATACTAAATATCATTGCTCGAGCGTATTTATTATACGCTGTCCGTTCGCTTCACCCAGGGTGTTAGCAGGTCTTCCTTTTATATTACTTAGCCAACAGGATTATGGTATCTTTAATAGGCTAATTAGCAATACCTAGAACTTCCAGTCCGCGTTCTAAGAATGTCAGCAAATAGGTATCGGAGAGGGCACCCAGGCTGTTGTCGTATTAAATCTCGTATGATCACCTAATATTAAAGCTCGAGCGTATTTTTTAAACGCCGCTCATTTGCTATATCGAGAGCAACAGCAGGGCATTCCTTCGTACTGTGACTTGGCCAATGTGTATAAATGTATATAAACATATACTGGAGTCCTCCCGCCTATACGTAAATAGCTACGGTTGCAGCCGACATCGATTTCTCTTTCTCAAAGATCTTTAAACCGTCCTCCGCAACAAGGTTCACAAACCAGCCTTGAATACTTTATCCTCCAATGTACTCTTTCAAGATTGCCGCGGCTCTTAGTCTTGCTGCTTTGGCACGGGCCTTTACTATTCCATCTGGTACCCCCGACGGCGTCTATGCAGTCTCTACTAGCGAGAATGGCACTACTGTCCATGCAAAGATTTCTAGTCCCTCAAAGATCGAGCGTGACCAGGCTCAAGTAGCACCGAGGGCTGTTGAGCCCCGTGATCAAGGAATCTACTGTGGCTGCGGATTTAATCTGGACCCCGGCAACTGCGATGCAGCTGTAGCAGATCTCAAGACGCAGCTTCCTGGAGCACACATCTATGAAGGCACGTCGTACTACTCTATTCGCGGGAATGTCGTCGCCTTCGTCTGTGTTCCTTATGTCGATCCAGGCGTATGGACTGACATTTCTCCCGATGAATATGGCCAAGCGCTGGCAACAATCACGTCAAAGTGCGGACGATATATTGCCGGGGCTATGTTCACTGGATTTTCCATACAATATGTTGGATACGCTCAGTGGTATGATGGTTATGATTTCTGCAAACATGCAACGGACTCATCGTCCACTCATTGCTAAACTGACCCAACGTTACGACCCTGGCTTGGAAGTGGTATCTCATATGACATGATATTTATGGAAGACTATGGACCGACGGATCAATCGACCTGTTCCACAATTCACGCATAAACAGCATAAAGCTTCATTTCACCTATAGTGCTGAGGAGATTAGCTACTCAGCTTTCAACAAATCCATTTAGTAAAACACCAGTTTACCTCAATCTCTATTGACAATTGCTTACGTAACGACGTCTTACTGCTTTGTTGTTTAAACTGATCATGTTCACGCACAGTGCCAAGGGACATTGCTCGTAGCGGGCACTATCAGCTTCCCGGTTCCGTCTTGATTTATAAATACTCGGCTGATCTGTGCTTTCTGCAATTAATTTTTCTTGAGATTATAATTCTTTCCTTGCGCCGAAATCAACCATAATCAAAAGACCGGGTTTCAAATATTTACATCTACGACGCTAGGCAGCAAAATGAAGCCAGTGCTCACCTCGACCAGTATCGGCTCGGCCGTCCGAACACTTCACATCACGAAGATACGCAGCGTGTCTGCCACTTCCAATGTCTGGCAAAGGATTCAAAAGCACCAGACCATTACCAATGAGCTCGGCACTCTTCGAAACTTTTCTGGTTATACTCGCCTTCATAACAAGCAGCGGAATAATGAAGAGCTCCCGTCTTTTAGCTTTGAAGGCCTGGGGATGAGCAGGAATGCCAAGGTCTTTGTCATTGTTGTCTTGAGCATTTTTGGCACAATTGAGACTTGGGTCTGGTGCAAAGGCATTTATCGTTGGTGGAATGGTCCTTCGGAGAAGGAAAAGAAGCTGGTTTAAATCCCCAATTGCAATTGAAGATGGAAAAGGGAACCAAGAATGAATAAGACAAGTCGAAATATATATTGCGTCAAGACAGATGTCTACACAAATCCTACGTATATTCCCCTTATGCGGGCCCAGTGACCGTGGTGAGGAATACTATCAAAAGTCAATTCATCCTGTTCCTAACATAACAAATCATCAATTCTGTTGGCATTTATCTCAGCGTTCCCAACTTGCACTCTCCAACGATCGAGATTTCGATGGGAAATGCGAAATGCTGGATAACCAGCAGAGTAGACAGTACAGTGTTCGATGCGAGGTGCGTACGGTTTAGGTAGTCATTGATTTAGTCCAACACCAGAAAGCCAGGTATCATCAACGGATACGATACCTAAAATGCACCACCAGTACTACCCATACTCTACGTATCCTGTCTTTGAAAGAGACTTTCCCCTGCCATATATAGGTTAGTGTAAATTAAAATTAGGTGGATACTTGAGTCATGCTGTTAGTTTTTGGAGGCCTTGCCAGGCCCTCGGGAACAAGGAAGGATGGAGTATTACCTCGTGGTGATTGTAGTCCTTTCAATGGGAGAGTCGCGACGATTGGATGTATCCGGCAAGAATGGAGACTATCTCGCCGTAATATGATTCTCATTGTGAGTATGAATTGGAAGCTTTATTTCTCACTTCACGAGATTGCGCCTGAGATGTGACACTGGTGCAGTAGCTCCAAAACTGCCTTACAGGTAAACGCGTTGCGTCACACTGGCAGTCCCCAGCCAAACCTCATTTCCGTTAAAACGGTTTACCCTGAATGCGGTTTCGCACTGCCTCTTCAAGGGATTGCAGTTGACCTTCATCCAATCCAAGTCCCTCATTATCCAGCTTATCGTAAACCGCTCCGCCTGTGGCCCAAATCCGTCGCAGCGTGCCAACAACGGCACGTGGATTACCCTCATCCCAGTACTTCTTCTCGAGGCCCTTAACGTCATCCAGTGGGATATACTTGGTATCAAGCTTGTGTCCAAGCTGCTTTTCATATTCGGCCAGGATCTGATTTGGCGACTTTGTAAACGAGGCGATTTTGAGCACCTTACCAACCGACACCTCTGGGCGCTGTAGCGCTGCTACCAATGCTTTACCGACACTGTTTACATCTCATCGTTAGCTAGGTTGACAATTGTTAGTGATCGTTAAGACCTGTAACTTACTCTTCCATGGCTGTAAATCCAATGGGTTGCTCTCCATCTCCAAGAAGAGCCGCCTTTTTATTCTTTATATCAAACCCGCCGAATGTCTCGTCGCCGTCCACCCACATCTCAATGTATGGTCCCACAACTAAGTATGTAGGTTTCAAATTCTTCACGTCCTCTGCGAATGTCTTGCGCACCCTCCGCTTGAATTGATGAGGTTTCTCGAAAGCACTGCTAGGGTCATGGTCTGGATCCGTGCCATATTCCGATGGGAAAAACCAGCGGACAGAGTCCGATTCATCCGCCAACCGGATGAGCTCAAATTGATGCTCCAAAGCCCCTCGGCCCAGGCAGCTAATGGCAGTATCAACCCCGCCGTACGCTCTCTTCACGTCTTCCGCGTTGGTGATGTCGCCAACAATAACTGATACGCCTGCATCTTTCCACTGGCTCAAAAGCTCGGGCTTGGTTGCCACCGTGTTCGGTGAGGTGAAGATTGAGATTCTGGGAAATGAGGGCGTGGCGCGAATCAGTTGGTTGACGATGTGTTTCCCAATGTTGCCAGTAGCGCCAAAGGCTAGAATGTGCAAAGGTTTGAGGGACGACATGATAGCAATTGCAATTAGTATTAATTATGAAAGGCTGTAGGTAAAGAGGAACAACAATGTCGCCAGTGCCTTTCTGAAGTTGACTGATTTGCGTCAGTAATTTATCGTTTGGCGGCTGTCTTCGGCATCGAGATGAGGGGTAAAGCCCAAGGGCGCATCTTCAGAGAAGAAATGACGCCTTTGTACGCCAAAATCCGGCAATTTGCTACAAATTGAACCGCCCTATGCGTGTCACCTCTAAACTTAGTCAACTTCATAAAAACTCTTTATAATCCCGCGACCCCCCTTATTCTCATCTAATTTTAAACCTTTTCCTTTTCAGGCTTCGAAGTGGCCGCCGGAGGAGGGAACTTGGGCGTATATTTGCTCACTTTTCGAATCTGTGCGCCCTTGATGTAGAAAATGACGGGCACAGGCGCCAACAGAGCCGCGACACACCCCAATAATGTCATTGCCCATTGTATGCCCATCCCCTTGAACATATAAGAGGAGAAAAGAGGGAATATAGCACCAGATAACGATCGTAGAAAGGTATTAGCTGCTAGAGCTGACGCCGCAAGCTACTAGTTATGTTGGTAATGAACTAAGACACTGAACATTCATAATGAGTAGACACATACCATCAGATAGGCGTCAATAAGGTAATTAAACGCCTGAAGAAAGACCATTGAGATACCAAGGCCCGTCACAACACCACCGAGTGTTGGGACAATCCAGTGAACTTCTTTTCGATAGCCAGACCAACCGAGCCAAAACATGCCACCAGCGAAGAGAACCGCTCCAACCATAGCTTCGGGCAGTCGCCACTCTGGTACAGGCATATTATTGTTTGCTTCACGTTTGCGCCTATAGATCGGTGCTCTCAAAAACCATTATGATGCCTGTTATAATGCAACCAAGTACGGGGCCTAGCTCGGGGAGACCGCTGATGCCCGGCCTCATGACATAAACGCCTTGGAAGATGATAGGATACGCAGTAAGAAACAGATATAGTAGGCCATAAATAAATGCGGAATAGATACATGTAACAAAGGGTTAGCAACTGTAGCTGGGAGCCATGGCATAAGTGAGGTTGATATACCTGATTAGCAAGACAATGGGCTCAACGACAAGCATATGAAGTGGTCGGATAAAATTACGTTCAACCATTTCGTGAAAGCTGACCTCGGTCTCCTCTTGCTTGGCGTGGAAAGCCCAGTTCTTTGTTTTCCGAAGTAGCTCGGTTGCCTTTCGAGTCAAAATAATTGGAGGATAAATCTCGTGTACAAAGAGAAAGTTTGCCACAGCCGCTGCGGAAGCGAGGATGCCCGAAAGATACTGAGTCCACCGCCAACCAAGATGGCTTGTTACAATGAAGCCTCCAATGAATGGTGAGAACATTGGGCCAATAAAAAAAGACAACGTGAAAATTGTAACCTGGATATAGGTTAGCAAGAAAGCAAGGCTGAGAATCTGTCTGAGAGATCTTACTGCAATGCCGCGAGTCCTGTTGTCGAACAAATCCACAAACACAGCGCCGCCCACGGCAAGAGGGCTAGTTCCAAAAAAGCCTGTGAAGAAACGGTTGATCATGATGCTTTGAAGATTTTTGGAAACTGCTACGGCAAAGTGGAAAATCGCAGTCCCAAAGGCGGCAACGATGAGAGGCAGCCGACGCGCCTTGATTCCAGAGAGTGGTCCCCATAACACTGGTCTATAGTAGAGTGAGATAACGTCTTGTAGACGAGAGTAATGATGGCTTGGAAGAGCATCATATTAGAGCAGAGGCTTGCTTACCCTGCCGAAAACCCTAGGACAAAAAGTGTGACGCCGAGTGTGGCAACCTCTGGAGCAACTTTATAGTCTGCCGCTATTGTCGAAATGGCGGGCGCGTATATTCCACTGGCGAAAGTCGCGATAAATGTAGTTATGGATAAAATCGCAGTAATAACAGCCCTGTTTATGTTAGATAGTTTATCCCTATATCCCCCTCCGAGTACTGACTTTGTCCTCATAGGCCAATTTTGCGGATCAGTGGAATCATCAGCGCCTTCAAACTCCACAATCATCTTTCTCCAGGAGGTCCGGAGGGTCAGGTTTTCCGGCTCCCATCGGTGGCAGCGGTGATGCGTCCTCTCTGCCTTCCAATGGCACTTCTACAGTATGACTGTGCTGGCTTTCGATTGTTCGTGCCTGGCTCAAGGCTATTTCGTCCCGTTCTGCATCGCTGACGAGAACATCGTTTCCCCTGGGTTGCTGTTCGGATTTAGACTGACGTTGCCGCCTATCATCATCGGCTTCGGTCGATTGGGTATCAAAACTCATGGCTGATATAGCCTTTAATTATTTGTTTCTCTTAAATCCGCGATGTATCTTTTCCTAGTTGTTAATACAATGGTCAAGCCTTGGCGTATGTTGATACTGTACAGTCAGGCATCCTCATTTATTTGCCAAGCTAAAGGAAGCACAATACATATAGAAAAGGCTTTCAAGTATCCCTACATAGTATCGTGCCTAAACAAGACCTCTTTCTAAACAAATCTGATTAACAATAACTCTAGAACCTCTGAAGCAATTGTTTACATGTTCTATCTCGAGATATGTGAAATTTCTAAGCAGAGCTGCAAATTTCGGCGGCTCGGCGGCTCACTTTCGGAGCCTCGGACTCTCGGACTGATGTCAATTAATGCTGGTTGTTCGAACTCTGCGCCTCGAATAGGGATGGTGAATGTCCAAATCAGCTAAAGAGAGTTCCGTTGCTGCAATTGGCAAAATACTCGTTACGTCAATTACCAGAAACAGAATTGCCTTTTTGGTGTTTACTGTAAAGAATGCATTGGTTGTATGTAGTGTATGAGAATTAGTAACTGGCTAAACGGCAAAGAGCGTTTGCGAAGGAGTTCAGTTGGGCGTTCCCAATCCGCCAATCCTTAGTAAGAGCATCTACTTTGGGGCTGTTACTTCGCTGTTGGAGATGCAGAATGCCAATAAGTTCTATTCTATTCATTTTACATGCGGCGCTACAATCAAAGCGTCTTTGCGAAGCTTTGCTCCCAACACATGGTTTTATCCTGCATCTTAGAAGCACTGATTGAATTGGAATGGTATGCATATTTTGTAATCCTTGTCCAATGGCTACGGTGAGGTTATTCAAGGAACTAGTGGCAAAGCACACCTAGATTCGACGTGAATTGAGTCTATCGAATTAGATGCGTGCGCAATTGTTTATGCTTCTAATAAACTTTTGATTACGTGTGGTTCTTTGTTTCTTAGTAATTCCATGATATTGCTTTGACCTTGTTTTTGTTGCTGATTCACCTTTGGGACTTCCGAGATACCGAAAGAGCCGATTTTCCCGAAAGGCCATGAAGATTGCTTTAGGCGTTAAGAGACATGCGTCCCACTCATGATTTTCAATCCGCAACACGAATGCTGCGCTCGCAAGTATGGAAATATTAATATATAATCTATTAGATCCGGCATCGATGAGCCTATCTACAGCTTGTGAGCATTAAAAAAAAAATCGCAATTGAAACTTTTGAACAAAACAAGTTAACGACATGTCCAACACAATGAGAGCAATCGGTAAGACTCAACCTTCTGAAAGGCTAGAATCGATTCCTCGAAGTCCTCATGTTTAACTTTGGTCTGGTATAATAGATATTCGGGGCGATGTTGGCCCAGCAGAATCCCTTTATATGGCGGATATTCCAAAGCCTGTACCTAAGGAAGGCCAGGCACTGGTAAAAGTCAAAGCATTCGGAATCAACCGCGCAGACATTATGCAGCGTGATGGAGAATACCCGGTTCCTCCCTGGGTCGGTAAAATCATGGGATTGGAATTTTCAGGCATCATAGAGGAACTAGGGGAAAATAGCGAATCTTCCTTTAGTGTCGGCGATGAAGTGTTTGCTTTAGCTTACGGAGGTATGACGACGACCCAAGAGAACCTCTCGAAACTAGGTTCGCTAACGAACGGCTGTTATTTAGGAGCGTATGCCGAGTACATTACTATCTCAACTCATATGCTAATCCACAAGCCATCGCACTTGTCATGGGAAAAGGCTGCGGGCATTCCCGAAGTAAGTCTCAGCTGGTTATGGAAAAATTGGGCATGCCTGGATAGATGCTAATCATACATAGACATGGCTTACCGCAACAAAGGTGATGTATAAGATCGGGGAATTTACACGTGGCAAATCTATTCTCTGGCATGCTGGAGCTTCCGGGGTTTCTATCAGTGGAATCCAGCTTGCCCTCAGCGCTGGGGCCTCAGCCGTTTATGCAACAGCACGATCCGATGAAAAATGCGATTTCTGCGTCAATACCCTTGGGGCCACTGCGGCTTTCAACACTACCGATCCAAATTGGGTTGACCAAGTGATGAAGGCGACTGATGGCAAAGGCGTTGACATAATTGCTGACCTAATTGGTCCCGATGTCTTCGCTGAGAACCTCAAGATTGCCGCCAAAGATGCAAAAATCGTGTTGATCGGACTAATGAGCGGATTTATCTTTAAAAAGGAATTTGATATGGGACTGCTTGCTTTCAAAAGAGTCAGATACGAAGGCTCAACTCTGAGAAGTCGAGACGAGGAATTTCAGCGCAAACTGAGAGATACTTTTGTATCAGAGGCCCTTGCACAGTTCCAGTCTGGGCAGTTCAAAGTCTACATCGAAAAAGTCTTACCCTGGGAAAAAATCATCGACGCGCACAAACTGATGGAGACTAACAAAATTATGGGAAAGATTATTTGCACGATCAACTAATGAATTGATGATAGACTTGGAAACAATGGATTTTCCCCCCACTAGATTCAATAGTTTAAACTGTCTAGATAACTGATTGCAACACGTTTTTGTATGGAATGATTTGTTTATGAACTCTACTGTATCAAAGGAGTGTAATATACCGCTGACTCTTTTAAGCTCAAGGCGTCTCCAAACTTCTGACCCACTTCCTAGTTGAATCTACAAAACCTTGGACTCAGTACCAACCTTCCATGTTGGAGACACTGGGATTTAATAGATGATTTAATAATTACCTGCGCTCCTTATCTCTGGTGGGCTGATCAAGGAGATAAATGCGATAACGATGTTCACGAATTAAGTGATTGATATGAATGGGGGTTAGCCTAATCAGGCAAATGGAATTGATGGTATACTGGGTCATAACCGGGGAGTGGATTTATCTAAGTTGATATCACGCGCGACTCATATGCCGCGGCTGCTTGGGGGAGAGCCAGAGTAATACGAGTATGGGCAATTATCTAGCGTCTCATTCAGCAAACAGTAGCCGTTTCGGTAGTGTTCAAGAGTGAGAAGCGGGATCATCTAGTATCTGAAGTAGCTCCAAATTAATAAAAAGCATAACTTACAATCTAGGGAGATGAATTTGCTATCAAAATACGATACGGTGGTAAGGCTGGGCAGCCATATTACATATTTCCCGTTGCACCTGTGGTGTTAGAGCTAACCGGGCAGTCTATGTCTGGCGTTTTCCCCACTAACAGTTCGCGATATGTCGCGTGCTCTCGTTGGAACGCTACCCACGGAGTAGAAGCGGAAACTTCCCTCAAAACAAGGTAGCTCACTACTTTATGTATTGCGGAGCATTCCGATGCGGATGGACAACTTGGGAGCGGAGTTGGCCTATGGCCGTTTATTGATAAGCTACTTTGGGTCTTACATTGAGAAAAGATGCATATACACATCCGTTTTACTTTTACAAGTTGAGGTCTTATTATAATACCCACACGATTGCAAATACCTACTTGCCTACCTTTGCTAATTCATACGTGGTATCCCCATAGGTTGCGCGGCCTCGTCAACTCAATGAGGGTGATACGCAGAAAGTGAGAGCCATATAGCCCAGCAGTGCGGGCTATTGGGATATTTCGGTACGAGGCATGGCGTCCACACATGTTTGGCAAGCTGAACTCGCCTCCCTGTAATCCTGTCAGGTCATCGCCGCACTAGACACGCTTCACATGCTCCAAATGCTGCCAAGATGCCTCGTGCCGTCGTACGCGACCTCTGCCCAAACTCCTAGCCTAGCGCCAAGTAGTTCATGCTGGATTCACCGCGTGCATCGTTGAGCCCAGTGGCGCTAAATATGGTGGCGTAACGA
Organism: Trichoderma aggressivum f. europaeum; assembly: GCF_033847375.1. NCBI lineage: Eukaryota > Fungi > Ascomycota > Sordariomycetes > Hypocreales > Hypocreaceae > Trichoderma > Trichoderma aggressivum. Next base: position 232,581 of record NW_026946404.1, read on the forward strand.
GAGCGGCCGCGAATGCTTGGCCAGGCACAGGAGCAATTTCCGATCGCCCAACTTCTCCAAACGCCACAGCTCCTACAGGTAGGTAGACCACAGCCGGCCGGCCGGGACGAGCGAAGCCCGATTACATTGAGACGGAGGCGAGACAAGTTCAGCCCTCTAAAAGGAGCCAGATTAGTTCAATAGTCACCACGCCAGGGGCTGCCAAGCTATGTGCCAATCGGCCTCGATGTGGTAACAAGCCCATTTTATTCTCGTTATCAGTTCATAGCCTGCATACTTACCATTAATTAGGCTTTTTACTATGAATACATCAATTTGCTAGTGCTATGCATTGCTTTTCGTTAAGTTTTATCTCGAGTCCATGGCGTAACCTCTCTTTTGCTGCTTAAAGTGTCATCACCTAGAGATATCTCGACAAGATCATAGCTTGTGCAACTCTTCAAATCGTTTTCATGTAGGGCTGAAATATGGCTCTCTACTCATCGGCACCGCCAGAAAGGCCGTTCAGCGATGCGAAACCCACATTGCTTGTTGCCTGGTGGATAACGCTCTTTTGCACCTGTCTCGTCTTGCTGCGTATCTCGGGACGATATATTCGAGTGGAAAAGCTCTTCATCGAGGACAAGATTACGGCTTTGGCATTGTTGCCGTTATATCTGCGCATTGCCTGCACCCACGTCGTCCTGTTATATGGCACAAACAATATTCAGCTCGGTGGTCTGACGTTGCTATCCAAGGAGATCGATCAGAGGGTCATTGCGAGTAAAGTTGTGCTTGCTGGAAGAATATTCTATGCTGCCACGTAAGTTCACCTTGCGGAAGTTTATATCTGTGTTATTCACAAGTGTGCAATGGAAGCTAATTAATGTTTCATAGAATATGGACACTCAAATTTACAACGCTGGAGTTTCTCAACAGGCTGGCTGGCGCTTCCTCAAAGAAAGTCTACAGCATGCTCATCAATGTTTTGCGAGGCATCCTTGCAGCATCCTTTGTGGCCATCCTCGTGAGCACTTTGGCTGAGTGCCGACCGATCTCTCATTACTGGCAAATCATTCCGGACCCAGGACCGCAGTGTCGTCAAGGAGTGGCACAGCTCTTCACAATGGGAGTTTGCAGCGCAGTCATTGACGCCATACTCATCATATTCCCGATCCCAATCATCGTCTCTACACGCATTCCTACACGACGCAAGGTCTTGCTTGCTATGCTCTTCTGCTTCGGATTCTTGACTGTTGGCATCACGATTTACAGAATACCTGAGACCATCAAACAGCATGGGGACCAGGTGGTTCGATCTATGTGGGCATCCATAGAGTTGCTTGCGGCAACCGCAGTGGCGAATCTGGTAGCCCTGGGCTCTTTCGTTAGAGATAGCGGAGCCAGAAAGATCAAGTTTCGGCCAAACTACAACAGCAGCGGGACGACTTCCCGGCCCCAAGGCCAAGGAACCATGAGAAGCGATTGGTATGAAGCTGAGAACGAGGACCGGGCCAAGTCGGACGACAATGGATGGGTGGACGATAAACAGGCCGATACCGCATACCAATCTACAGCAAACTCTCAATCAGCCAGTGGTGGTGGAGTTAGTCCAACGCAGAGCCATGACTCGCTGATCCAGCCGGACCACGGATCACCACCACAGGCTGCCGCGGTCTTGGGCCTTGAGACTCCTCGATCTCCAGAACGTCTGGTGCCCGCTGGGAGGACTAGCCTCCGCCGCAGATAGATGCCTCACCAATAATAACTCTGAACACTTCTTCTTAGCGCCTGCAAATCTTCAAGCCAGTTCCCAGCCACAGTAGGCAATCGACTAATAGTTCGACTGCCCATCACACCCTCACATCTCATAACCCCTTTTTCTTGCCAATTTTAGTTAACGTAAGGAGAGAAAATTCGCGGCTGTTCGTGGTTCATGAGCCTCCATGCATGTCGCTTGCGTACATCCACATCCAGCTAGTGCATGCATGTTGATTCCATTATGCCATAGAATCCTCGAGGAACCTGTCATGGCATCGTTTTTCGATTCTGTTAGTCATGTTTCAGATGAAATCCTGCCAAGTGACAATCCTTATCTCTCAACCCCAGGTTTGCGGAGCACAACATGTATCCCCACACACTCAACCACATGGTTAGTATGCAGGGGCGGCAACACGTCCACGACTTGTAAACTGTTGCTGTCATGAGCGAACCGCTCTTATCTAGCGCGTGCTAAAATGGCGTTGAGACCTCGGCTCCAGCAACGCTGTGGCGTGAGGCTATTGATGCGCATGAAACTCTTCAACGGCGCGGTGTGCATGATATTAGCAAATCACAGCAGGGCTCTTCGTACGATCACCGGAAGGAGCTTACCATTTCGAGGCAGTTTGAGTGCCAAGATGGAGTTGGAAAGGAAATGAGGTTTTCGTCCTGAAAGAGGGCTACCAGCTGCGTCTCCCATTGCGTGCCTTCTAATGGCCTTCCATAGCCCTTCCATCCTGGCCACGAAGGATGATTCCATGCATACTTAATTTTCCGAACGAACTGGATCGACGTTCCTTTTTACATGCCTTTTGCAAATAGGCGTAGGAGGGCCTCCCGCAGCTAAACATGGCATCCAACGAGCCAGAAAAGCCAAAATCCATCAAAAATGGCATCACATACACCAGGGACTTTGAAGTGGTCGAAATGAGCGACCTGTCGGCGAGCAAGTCCCAAAGCCAGTTCGCAGTAGCAACGTCGTATTCCATTACAACCAATTCACGACCCAGGACTTCTCGCAAGAAGTCAATGGGTCGCCGTTTCGTCGACAGCTTTCGTCGAGTTCCTGGAGGTCTTCCCATGACGGGTAACCATGGCTATCATGTCAACGATGATCTCCCTGACATGGGACAAGCCGGTGGTCGCTTCTATGACCTTCGTGCTGCCAATGTCCGGACGGCCAATTCTGCACTTGCGCGAGACCTCAAGGGCCGCCATCTGCAAATGATTGCCATTGGAGGCTCTGTCGGTATAGTTACATTTCCAACAGTTCGCTTAAAAAAATGGCAGTGACCTAACAACCGAGCTCAGGGACGGGTCTTTTCGTGGCATCGGGTGTGGCTCTCTACCAAAGCGGCCCAGCTTCTTTACTGCTTGGCTACCTTGTTACTGGTGCTATACAGTTTTGCACCATGCAAAGTATGGGTGAATTGGTAACAGCATTTCCAGTTGCTGGTTCGTTTTCTGCGTTTTCAAGTCGGTTTCTGGACCCATCATGGGGTTTCGCCATGGGTTGGAAGTAAGTAAAAGAAACCCAATCCTGCAGTTAATCATAACATACGATTCCCTGTAAAGACGCGTTTTACAAAACATGATAGCAGAGCTAATGCTAGTGCACGCGGTAGTTATGCTTTACAATGGCTTATCGCTCTTCCTATTGAGATGATTTCCGGGGCTTTGGCCATCCAATATTGGAATGCATCTATTAACCCATCCATCTTCGTCACCATCTTTCTACTCGCAATCGTCATCATAAATCTGTTGGGGATCAAAGGATATGGCGAAGCGGAATTTATTTTCTCCACGGTCAAAGTAACTGCCATTGTGGGCTTCATGTAATACCTGCCTGTTGTTTGATACTGGCTTGTTTTCATGGTTCTTCTGCTAACACCAAGATGAACAATCTAGACTCCTCGGGGTAGTTATTAATATCGGAGGACCGCCTACCAGTGGTTACATTGGCGGACATTATTGGACAGATCCCGGTCCAACAAACAACGGCTTCAAAGGCTTCTGCAGCGTCTTAGCCACATCTTCGTTTTCGTTTGTCGGTACCGAAATCATCGGGCTGGCTGCGGCCGAGACGGCGAACCCAAGAAAATCCCTCCCAAGCGCCATCAAACAAGTATTCTGGAGAATTGGCATCTTTTACATTGTATCACTGCTGTTGGTGACTCTGTTGGTTCCGTACAACGAGCCCCGTCTTCTTGGAGGCCAAAGCTCTGTTGATGCGGCCGCCAGTCCGTTCGTCATTGCCGTCGAGAGCGCCGGATCAACCATTTTACCCAGTGTTATGAATGCCGTGATCATGATTGCAGTGTTGAGTGTGGGAAACTCTGCCATATTCGGATCTTCGAGAACGCTGGCCTCCTTGGCTGAGCAGTCGCACGCGCCGGCCATATTTTCCTATGTTGATCGCAAAGGACGACCACTAGTCGCGATTCTTTTCGCCTCTTCTCTAGGCCTTTTGGCCTACCTAGTCAATGTCAAGATCCATTCAGAGATCTTCAACTGGCTTCTGGCCATTTGTGGTTTGTCCAGTCTGTTCACTTGGGGCAGCATTTGCCTCTGTCATATTCGATTCCGGAGAGCTTGGGCAGCAGCAGGCTACTCGGTAAATCACCTGCCATTTGTTTCACAGGCCGGTATTATGGGTTCTATCCTCGGATTGGTAGGCAATATATTGGTGCTAGCTTCCCAGTTTTGGGTTGCCATTTCCCCAGTGCCAACCAGTCCCACGGGTGGTCAGCCCGCTATCACTGCCAGAAACTTCTTCCTAAAGATGTTGGCCGTCCCAATCGTCATTCTGTTCTATGTTGGACATAAATTGTGGTTTAGGACACAGATTGTCAGCATAGCAGCTATGGATATCCACACTGGGAGGAGCTTTTCGAGAGTACAGTCCCATGTTTCGGCAGAGGAGGAGGAGATGCGCCGTACATGGCCTTTGTGGAAGAGGATATACAGGACACTATGTTGAGGACAAGGACTGCGAGAAATATTTACATGCGTACATACGTAGAATACGAAGCAATCACATTACATGATACCTTATCTGTCAGCCCATCCAAGTTTATTTGTCTGAAGAGCCTGGTCATGTTGCCTTCCTTTCATCATTTCGGGGCCGAGGCACCTTGGCCACTCCGCAAGTAATACCCCTATTAGATGAGCACCAGGGAAAGCTACTCGTATTTCCAGGGTACAATATAGTTTTATATCGGTTTCTTTTTAAAAAAAAAACGGAGCCCAGGTCTACATTCTTTACCCGCCCCGAGTGAATACCGCAATTCCTTGTCACATTGCTTTTACAAGGGACAATTGATTCAGAAACTATCCATTCCATGTGCGCCTCAACTCTATCTGCCTAGTAGAGTTTTTATTTACATTATACATGGCGGGAGCCGTTAAATATATGACTTTGCTGCAATGCATATATACTGAACTTCCATCTCGTTTTTGTAATTCATCCTAGGTGATATACGTTACTCACGTGTAACCTAACCAACAACCAACACACATGGAATTGGCGCGCTAAGTTGGCGCGCCATGATTCGCTGAAGAGATGGACATGACACAACTGAGCTTCGCGTCGTCGGCACGAGTAGCCGATAGAACTGCGCATCCAACTCTTCATTCCTTTGGACAACGTCCAGTTGAGTTATTTTTGAAGGGGGTTTTCCGCCCGTCCTAGAGCCTTCGTCTTGCTATTAGGTTCGCTCGCGACTGGATATCAACTCTCTTTTCCATCACAGAGTCACTCTGATTGCTACAGACGGCATGGATCCCGCTACAGTTTCAGCGCACGATCGGGCGCTCAGCTACATCTCGGATCCTCGCTTCAGCCAAGAGTTTATTCTTCCCAGAACTGCAAACCGCGACCCCATCACTGTTTGCTATGCTGACCTGGGATTCAAACCCGAATCTCCGGCCGCAAGTCGCAGTACGCCAACTGTGCTCTTCATCCCCGGCATGTTTGGGTCCAGATATATCGGGGGTCTTCTAGATCCAGTTGCTCGTAAATTTGGAGTGAGAGTTTTGGTTATCGACAGGTGAAGATGTGTCCTATGATAATTCAGTATTCAGCGCAGTTGGGCTAGGAATGCTAACGTCTCTCTGCCTCGTGTGCATAGGCCTGGGATGGGCCTCTCCACCCGCGTGCCACTTTCGCAGCGGCTTTCAACGTGGATTGAGATCGTCCCTCTTCTAATGGCACATTTAGATATCGAGCATATCGCCTTAATCTCGCATTCATTTGGGGTAATGTATCTGCTTAACACCTTGCATCATTACCGGGATATGCTGCATCCCGAGCGGCCTTTTGTTGCATTTATGGGTATGTAGAACGATGGCAATTGGCTTCTTATGTAGCCTGGAACCTTGACTTACAAATCATCAGCGCCGTGGGTTGATCCAGCGCACTCCAAACTTACACTATGGCAGATGGCTCACTATATTCCGACACAAGCCATTGGTCTAATGAACCTCATTACACCTGCATTCGCCACAAGTGGAACTGTTTTTACCAAGGCCGCCAGTTTCCTCTCTTCTTCTATTGGCGGTGGTGACGGGCGAGAGCTTTCCTTCCAAGAGATCAACAGGAAAAAGCTGGCGACCGACTATGACTTGCCAAGAGATGTACAACTAGAATTGGGACCGATGCGTATGAAGAAAATCTTTGAGGGAGACACCACTGGTGCCAATGATGAGGCACTTCAGTGTTTGAGAAAAGGCGACGGACGATCGTGGGGAGAGTGTGATGATTACAATGTCTTTGTAAAGGCATTCGTGAGCACTGAGAGGCAAAAACAACAGTTGGACGTGAGTTCTCAGGGCCACATGAAACTGAAAGTGAGAGCATATTTCGCTGAAAGCGATGTCATGATTGGCGCAGGGGGCCAGAAGTATGTGGAAGAATGCTGGGGATGGCAAGAGAACACATTTGACGATGTCATTGACTTCAGCTCGGCTACGGTCCCCGGTACTGACCATGACAGCGTTATGGAATCTATTGAAGTACTCGAGAAGCTTTTCATGGATGTCAAGGGCAGTCTAACATGATGGTTGATATATTGGAATGAGAAGGAGAAGATTGGGAGAAATTGGACAGTTCTAATCATTCGTTGCGTCGTATATTACCCTATATTATACCAGGTGAGTAGTCTATAGTCTCAATAGTTCCGCTATTCAGCCACATATCTTCCAGGTGCTTCGCCAGTCTTTTACAATTACTCTACACGATCTACGCAGCTACTAATGGGGGCTCAGTTAAGGCAACATCGCGTATATGCTGCTGGTTTGATCTCAATGCATAAAGAGAGCCTTAATGTAAGAACGGCTAAATACATAAAACATATTCTTTTTTAAACACATGATATAGGATGCGGCCGTGACAGTATTGTCATCCGGACTATTAAATCCCCATCAAATTTTTAGATTCACCGTTGAGTGCGATGACGATTTGAGCTGGCAATGCAAGAGTAATTCCTCGCCGATATACGAGTAGTCTAAGAACATGAATTGTCATTGTCTACGCCAATCCTTGAGCGCGAATCTTCTGACCACATCTGTTATCCAGCCAATGGTCCTATCAACAGCTATTTTAAGAATCATCACTGCGATAACGGCAGCAGGAGACAAGCATACTGGGCATGGATCGCGCATGCTAGCGAAGATCTGAAGCGGGGGTTGTAGGGCCTTTTGAATATGGGAGACGGAGTCAGAATCCGCTATCTGGCCGGTTAATGCCGGATATAGCGAACACTGGATGTTCGGCAGGCTAACCAATCCTCCAGCTGGGGTACCCCATCAGCTCACATCGCAACAACAGGGCATTAAGATTGAGATCGGAGTTTACAAGCTTACTTGATGCAGAAACTCCCCTGGAGCTCTAGGTCAACAACAGCCACACGGCCGATACCTGCCTAATACTGGATGGACCTTTGTTAGCGTTTCGGAAAACGTCCAATCGGCGGCGTTGGCAATGCTCGAGGAACAACTGGGAAGACGACTACCTTGGTCAGCGCAGGGCGTCTGACTGGGTTTCTGGTGTTGTAATACCTTTGAATAAGAGAAGGATTTCACGACATCTCGGATATTCGGCAGGCGGACTTTTGACAAAGGGGAAGAGTTGTGAATAGATAGGGAGTAGCCTAGCAAATGTGCACACAGATAGTAGTGGCTAGCGGCATTGTAGAGATCTAATGAGCACGATGGCATGACAGGTACTATGGGGCTTTGATGTCGGGATATAAAAGCATGGCTGTTTGGCCAAGAAAAGCTTGAACTGTTGCCAAGGCTTGCTGAGGCGATCCTTCGCAAACAAAGTTTGGCAGATACTTCAATATTATTAGGCAACATGGGCTATTCGCTCAGGACTTTGCTGGCTCTTGCAGCGGCGATTGCATTCACGGATTCATCTGTGTATGGATTGCCGTCTAGTAGCTACGTGCTCCACGAAACCAGGACTCCGACCGGAACTGGCCAGGTCGATAACCATCGGCCATGGAAGCGCGGCAGCCGCCTCGAGCCAGACGCTATAATTCCGCTCCGGATTGGGTTGGTACAAAGCAACGTCCATCTTGGCTATGAGAAGCTGATGGAAGTCTCTGATCCATCATCCGAGACCTTTGGCAAACATCTAAGTGAGGACGAGGTCCACGAGCTGTTTGCTCCAGCACATGAGACTTTCGATGCTGTTCATTCCTGGTTGGTTGAGTCTGGCGTCAATGCCACAGACATCCGCCAATATGTCAATAAAGGATGGCTCGCTATTGATCTTCCTGTGTCCCACATCGAAGATCTGTTCCAAACACAGTATCACGAACATGAACGGGAAGGAGTGCTCAAGATTGGATGTGATCAATACCACGTCCCTAAGCACCTCGCGAAGCACATCGACTATATTGTTCCTGGTGTCAAACTATCACCACCAATGATGAAACGTTCCTTGGAAAGACGCAGTGGAACGAACCACCGAAAGGGTTGGAAGCCGAAGCAAATGCCACCAAACTTGCTGTCATTGTTGAAAAAGCCTCATCCGAACCCCAAACTCCCAGCCGATCTGCAGGATTGCGCTCGAAACTTTACTGCCATCTGTTACCGTGCGTTGTACCAGATCCCAGCAATTAGCATCCCAATTCCTGGACACGAGCCCGCAGTTTATGAGTCTGGAGACACATTCTCTCAGGAAGATATCGACTCATATTTCCACAAATATGCCCCTTACATTGCCAATGGCACGCATCCCAAAGTCTTGTCAATCGACGGTGGCCAAGCACCTGTAACCGCTGATTCTGAATTCAATACCGGCGAATCCGATATTGATATCGACATTATTCAGACTTTGATCTGGCCTCAGTCCATGGTCTTGTATCAAGTGGATGACCGCTTGTATACTACTGCCAACAACTACTCCGGCTTCTTGAACAATTTCTTGGATGCTCTAGATGGTTCTTACTGCCACTACTCGGCATTTGGCATCTCTGGTGACAGCCCAGGCGTCGATCCTTCTTATCCCGATAAGCGTCCTGGTGGCTACACCGGCCAGCGTCTGTGTGGCGCCTACAAGCCAAACAAGGTCATTTCCATCTCGTACGGAGAGGGAGAGATTGATGTGCCCAAAAACTACTTCCTCCGCCAATGCAACGAGTGGCTCAAACTAGGTCTCCAAGGAACTACGGTTCTGGTCTCTTCCGGAGATTACGGCGCTGCCATGCCGCCGCATGAGGACTCGGCAAGTGGTTGCTTGTCTGGATCAGGTCAGAACCAGACCATCTACAATCCTGGAAATCCCGTTTCGTGCCCATACCTCACCTCTGTTGGTGCTACCCAGCTTGAGACTGGCACAACTGTCCTTGACGCAGAGGGCGCCATGCAGACCAACCTCGGTCCAGGAGCCGAACTGTTCGCCTCTGGAGGCGGCTTCTCAAACTATTTCCCTATACCGGACTATCAGAAGGCGGCAGTCAAAAGTTACTTTGCCAAGCATGACCCAGGCCACCCTTACTACATCGCAAACAACGATGCAAGCAATATTGGCGAGAATGGAGGAATCTACAACCGTGCTGGTAGAGGTATCCCTGATATTTCAGCTAACGGAGCTCATTTCCGCGCGTTCAACAACCAGACCGATGGTCACTGGTTCGGAACAAGTCTGGCAGCGCCTCTTTGGGCCTCTGTCATTACACTTATTAACCAGGAGCGTGCCAAAATTGGCAAAAGATCTGTTGGGTTTATCAATCCAGTTCTTTATGCCAACACAGATGCCCTCACTGATATCAAGCAAGGGTCGAACCCGAATTGCGGAACCAGTGGCTTCACTGCTGTAGAGGGCTGGGATCCAGTGACTGGACTGGGCACTCCCAAGTATCCCAACCTATTGAAGCTCTGGCTGAAGCTCCCATGAAGGTACAACCATATTTTTCTGGGCTAGTGATACCAACCCTACCATTAGAGATAATAGGAAATAATGTTTCTTTTCTATTGAATCCTTTTTGCTGTGCCATTCCCTAATCACCAAGTATCCTGCCCAACTTTTTTTTTCTGTGCCATTTCATAGTTTCTATTTACCCATCTATAGCTTTGTAGGGGCTATGATGTGCTTCTGTTCGTCTTGGTTGTGTCTCGCGATAACTGGTGTATGATAGCGCGCCACGCTACCGGGATAGCAAGTAATGTGATGGTTCATTTCTACCTGTAGGAACTTCATGAACTGGGCGCGCAAATACCTCACTTCCATACAAATTCTGCCAATCTAGATCATGAATACATATAATGGCTATCTTGTTAAGTATCATGCAGTAGATATTCCCAAAGTTGATTCATCCTCTTGGGCCTGTTTCTTCCGTTTCTCCCGTCCGTGTGCATACTTTATCCAGAAAGCCATTATTATCATTCCAACAGCGATTCCAATAGATGTTGGGTATCCTTTGGGATACTCGGGAGCCTCAACTTGCTGCCAGATTAACAGTGGCAGCCATGCCTGGATCACATACGCCATTTCGTTCATTGTTCCAGTGACCAATGCTCGCTCCTCATTGTCATCTGTGCAGATCTCATGCGCCCAGGCAAATGTAAGACCGCTAATACCTCCGCCAAATCCAGCCAAAAAGAAGCAGGCCCACTTCCAACCAATTGGTATATTCCAGATCGTAAGGCTAACGTTTGTAATAATGTTAATTATGCCCGCAAAGACGATTGGCGGCCAGCGTTCTCCTCGGAATATCGTATCTGAGGTCCACGCGTAGATCAAGGTAGTAACCACAGTAATGGCAGTGGTGATCGTCGGGTAAGTATTGATTTGGGTGACGCTGTAACCTTCCTTCTTGAGCCACAGCTGAAAGGCGGGCTGAGATGCAGCGCCATTTCCGTTGTTGAAGAAGATGTATAGCAATGTAAGCAAGTATATATGCCAACTAGAAAGTATCTTCTTCACTTTCTCCCTGGTAAACGGAGCTCGGTTTGCTCGACCCTCAAGCTGCATTCTTTTCTGGGCAATCGCGATATCGTCTTTTGTAAAATACCATGCTCGTGTGATTTCAGGCACATCGGGTATCATGAGATACCCAGCCAGAGCAATTGGCAGAGAGATGACGGTGTTGATGATGAATAGCCATTGCCAACCTTTAAATCCATCCTTGCCTCCAAGATGATAGACAGCGGCCATCAGGTATCCTGAGAACATGGTTCCGATAGCGCTACTGGTGTGAAAGATGCAAGACCTTTTGGCTAGTTCATCCTTGCGATACCAAGATCCAATGATGTATTGCATCCCAGGATAAAACGTACTTTCAGCAAGTCCGATGAAGAATCGTAACACGTAAATTTGCTGCGCATTGTTACACTTAACCATGAGAATTGTCAAAACGGCCCAGGTGACTTCGCACGACGGGATCCAAATGGACGGTCTGATGCGGGTCAAGAGAATGTTGCTACAATCAAATTAAACATTAGCTTCGTTGGGATAATGAAGATGAGATTCTTTAGCCCACACCTTGGAATTTGGCCAATGACGTATCCCACAGTCCAGCAAGTTTGCATGTAATTCAGCTGATTTCCGAAAAGATTAAGATCTTCCTTCATGCCAGAAACGAAAGCATTATTGATGTTGACTTGGTCTAGATATTTGATGAAATATCCTAGCGAAGCGAATGAAAGAAGCACTGCGTCGAGCTTGAACAGAAACCGCCTCTCTTCTGGCGACTTGTCCAAAGTGTCCCATAGGTATGAGGTCCATCGTTTCTTCACCTTTGTGTGGATGATTTCAGAAGACAGAGAGTCTGTTCTATCAACATTGATAGAGCCCAAAGATTTGCTATCTGGATTGTGATTGGGAGAGCTCCCTGTCGGTTCAGCCGAAGGCATATTGCACCACTTAGCTTTTGCAGTAACAAAACAATGGCTTTAGAGGTGAACACTTTTGTCATTAGAATAAGTTAGGCTCTAGTGATAACTACGATTCGTTTTGAAACCTATTGTGCCCATTTATCTGTCATCTCGTGACTTCGTTATCTTGCACATTGCGTGCTAAGAGGGGTATTTGAGCACATATCACAGTCTCTGGTGGCTCAGTGTTTCAATGCTTCGTCTGAACGGCGATAGGAAATATAATGAGATAAGAGCTGCAGACTTTCACTCGCCAAATTCGATCAATAATGGGATAAATGACATATTGATAAGGCAAACCCGAGGTTTGTGGTACCATTTTGCTTCTGTGTCCATAAGAATTGGGCGGATCGCTGGTGATATTGCAATAGAGTTGCATCAGCACGCCACCACCCCTTAACGCAATCCCTGACAGATGTGGCATCTAGATCGCATAGTGCTTGCATTTGATTCACGGCATTTCTATTTGACATTTTGCTTTTGATCTGCACCTGCACATATGACATTTGTCTGCTCTGCGGGGGAAAATGATCAGTCATATTCGTCCAGTTACTGTAATGTCGCAATAGCTAAGACGACTTGGGCAATTCTCCAAATCCTTCTAAAGTCCACCTATTGCCCTTGATTGATCAATTACTCGTATTAGAAATATTAACAAATTCAGAAAATGGGATGATATCAACCCAGGCCCACTAATCGTGACGTGCAGCTCCTTCGGAATTAAGCCAGTATTTATAGAGCTTCTTTCTTCACATTACTAAAATTATTCCAACTTGACATCATATCCCACAGTTGCCTGTCCAAAGCATACTATCTATCATGGCTCCCGCTCCCATCGATCCCGCTCCCATCGATCCTGCCATCACGGATGTGGTACAACCACTGAAAGATACTCTGCCACTCCCTGGTCCTGCTCGGGAACGGCTGTTGAAAGCAGGCATAGATCTGTCTAATGGCTATCCGTATAGGCCATCTAGGCCTCTGTATCTACAAGATGTTTATAAAATTAGAAGCGCGGACAGGAAATACGTCGATGCCGGAGCCAGGGCAGATAAATCTAAGAAGCATCTATTCGCCGCCGCGACCAAAATCACCGACTTGACAACCAACATTGGCACCGAAATCGAGGGTCTACAGCTCAAAGACCTCACTCCCGAGCAAAGGGACGAGCTTGCTTTGTTAATTGCCGAGCGAAGCGTCGTCTTTTTCCGTAACCAGGACATTTCACCTCAACAGCAAAAAGAACTAGGAGAGTGGTATGGGGAGGTTGAGATTCATGTTTGTTTGACTGTCTAAACTTACCCCGTGCTATATACTAACCTTCCTCCAGCCTCAAGTGCCACAAGTCCCGGGAGTCGCAGGGGTAACAGTGATCTGGCCTGACCTTCGAGCTACGGAGCAACCCCCAAATTTCCGAAAGCCTGGGGGAGCATCCAGCTGGCACACAGACCTTGTCCATGAACATCAACCTGCAGGTATCACTCACCTACACAACGACACGGTGCCACCTATTGGAGGAGACACTTTGTGGGCTAGTGGATATTCGGCATATGAGAAGCTCTCTCCCGATTTCCGCAAGATTATCGACGGAAAATACGCTGTGTACCGCTCTGCACACCCATACCTAGATCGAGAAAATCCCGAGGCAGGACCCAAATACGTCGAACGCACTCACCCGCTGGTTCGGGTTCATCCAGCGACGGGATGGAAGGCTCTCTGGGTGAACCGATCGATGACTGACCGCATTGTTGGTCTCGATAGAGCAGAAAGCGACGTTATTCTAAACTACTTATACGATGTGTATGAAAAGAACGTTGATATCCAGCTTCGGTGGAAGTGGACACCCGGCACTTCAGTGTTGTGGGACAATCGGTTAGCCTGCTTTCAATCACATAGTCCCATGAAGTGGACATAAATGAACTGAAGCTAATATTCGCGAGCAGAATCACCATTCACAATGCCAGTTGGGACTACGCGGGCAAACACCCAAGACACGGAACGCGTGTGACATCGCTCGCTGAGAAGCCCTTCTTCGACCCTAACGCACCAACAAGGCGACAAGCGCTTGGTCTCTTGGACGAGAGTGAGAAGCAGGAGCTGGGTTTAGATTCGGTCTCTGACAAATTACATGATTTTTCATTGTAATATGAATCACACCAAATGAAGTGGACTATATGACGAAATGTAGTCGTAGATACTCTCATATGAAGAGCATTTCCACCAATCAATTTTATTTAAATCATGAAGGGCCATTTGACGTAGCCTCGCATCAAAACATGGAGTAGTGATTGTAACACAGTCAGTCCCTGTTCTTTATCTTTCTGAGCACATGGATATGCACTATCGACAATAGGAGTAGTAAGCGGCGCACGACCTGATCGGCAAATTATTCGCTAATCCAGTCATCGACAGTACACAAAGAAGTGCAGTTAGTGTATACGCAAATCGGATCATAAAGGAAAGGAAAAGAAAAGAGTAGGTGACGCGATTCGCACAACCACTGAGACTTCTGCATCTTTGAAGACGAAAGAGTAAATTGGGTCAGAAACTATAGAAACAAAGGTCTACAAGTATATAATGCATGGATCATATGTAGTATATTTGTAAATGAGTTACTTACGGCACCAGTCATCAGCAGAGTTTATGGGTATGCTATCTCTACGGCTTGATACAATTTGAAGCACATACACTCTGAAATGCATGAAATTCGAGACTGTTTTACCTTTATTTTACACCTCGAGTTTTTTGTGACCGCCACAAGCAATTTTATATCTTTTATAGCTACTCCAAGCTTCTTAAACCTCTTGCCGTTTTGTAAGGTAGACATATAAGGCCCTTTCTCCTATAGCATATAGACTTTGCTTTTCATATCCCACCCAATGCTTTCTTCCGAAAGCTTTATATCGAAACTCCACACCATTCTTGCAAGAATCAATTTCATCTCTGCGTATGCGAGACTTCCGAATTGTTAATCTTTTATTCCGTGAAGTGGGATATCTTGGCACCAATGTCACTTACTTGCGTCCAATGCAGTTACGCGGCCCAATAGAGAATGGCATAAATGCATCTTTTTTATCATTCTCAAAGCGTGTATCCCCAAGCCACCTTTCAGGGATGAATTACTCGGCTTCGTGGAAATGGGCAGGGTTATGGTGATTCACCCACTGCCATACTCCAACTATAGTCTGTAGATCCATGCGTTACAACGTGGGAACTCCAATAGTGCCATATATACATCACGACAAAGAAACCACTTACACCAGCCGGGACGTATCTGCCGACAACCATGTCACCACCGGGAGAAATGATGCGAGGCTGCGTGCCAGGCGCCGAGGGAAACAGTCTCATTGCCTCGTCAATCACCGCTTGTATAATTCAGATGCTGCACATTGATAATTGTTACCTCTTCTTCTGAGCGGAATGCTGAGCGAACTTCGGCACCAGCTTTTTAAAGGTTTCCGGATAGAGTCCAAGATAGTAAGTTGCTACTGACAAGCCTATAGCGGTTGTCTCCGAACCAGCTGCGATGAGCAAGCTGGCGTTTGATGCCAATTCGTTGAAGTTAATTCCTACAGTAAGCATCAATTATTTATACACATCCGCTTATTTTCTCTGCGCCGCGGTTGTACCTCTGCAGATCCTCGTGTCGTTGTCATAGCCGTCATAAAGTCGGTCGGCTTGATCCCGAATCGAGCCTCCTACGCCTTTTCTCGATTGACAATCTGCGGTGTTCTGTGCCCTTTGTGGGTAAATCCTTTAGTACGGGAAGGAGTGCCAGCATCATTCCAAGAGCTCCGTGCTTTGAGCACACCAATATAAACGATAGATTTTTAACCCCGAAGAAGACAATCGCAACCCAAGGATGGTAGTCTGACTTCTCAAGACAGTAGAAGGGCTCACCAAAAGCTAAAACTCCAAGGATGTCGAATGTGGTGTAGTTATACCACCTGACAACGTCGACTTTTCCTTGGTTGGCGCATTGTGTTTTGAGCTCTGTTAATAACGCATCGATATACTTATTAATGATGGGCTCTCGATCCAACATAGCTTGATGCGAAGATTCATGAGCCAGGCTTCTTCTGTAGCGAATATGATTCTCCGGTTTGCACCGATAACATTACTTTGATTACCGGAGTGTAGATGGGGATCTTTCAAATGCTCTACTCGATTGCCCTTGCGGTGACCACGAATCTCTTTAGAGGCATCTAGATGGCTATAGAATACGGTATTTGGACCAACACGCACAACTGGTCCATATTTGACATGAATATGAAGCATCTTTTTATGCGCATTGCCACTTCTCGATACCAAGGATTATGAAACATCGGAAACTGCCCAAAGCCATGGTCCCGGGTATTTACGAAGAGGGTGAAAGAATAAGTCATGAATGGCGTTGCAAATCGTGCAACCCAAACCCTACAATTACCATTTACTTATCAGTATAACCGTTAGCTGGATCTGAAAGTTGTCTAATACTGAAAAAAAGAACTGCAAGAAGTGGCAATAATGCCAACGACTTCATTCTAGAGCCAAAGGCACCAATAGTCATGTAAATTAATGCCATCGTACCTTCACAGGCTCTAGAATTCTCTAGGCATTGGATACATAAACAGAAAACTGCTCGTTATGGTGCTATACCAAGATCCATATCTATAATCTAGGCTGCCTTTGCCACCGGCTCGAATTAGCCAAGATGCACCAGGACTACCACGGGAGTTCCGGACCAGTGCGGCCCCACAGACTGTGTTTGTATTGATGGATGACCTAGAGATGCCTGTACTTTTCTCACGCCGATACGGGTCATTGCGCAAACAGCGCGTAATATCCTGAAATCAAGGCTGACTTTTCTTCTCTTTTCCTTAATTCGTTGATAGACGAGCAATTATTTATTTGTAGCTTGTATTGCAAACATTTCTAGAGTCTTGGAGGTGGGCCGAAGCCAATAGATCTGACTTTGGAGACAAGGGAATCGAAAGCTGACATCATCAATGCAGACTCTTGTCTCGAGAATGGATACAGATTTGGGATCCGTATATCCTCAGGCGGATATTCCAAAGTCTTGCGTGAGGGGTTCTCAGTTGTAAGGTCTCAAATATTGCCTCGTCATCAAAGTGATTTGTGGAAACTAACGTTTCCACAGAAGCTCTTATGGAATTAGGGAGACAGACGCGACACGAGTCTCATTGCTTGGTGAAGTTCACCAAAGAAAAGGCCCCATAAGGCTGCATTGAATGCCAGGGCTGTTCTATGAATGATGGCATTGTAGATTGTACTAGCACTTGCTAGGTATGTCGAATAACTTTCTGGCCTTCTACATATGGTAACTAAGCTATCTTGCGTTTCCCCGTCTCTACGGACACAATATGACAGCATGGATACGAGCACGCGTAGCCATAGAACTTCTCCTCCATGAGTGGGGTAGCCTTGGAAATGACAGATACTTGTTCGTATTTGATTGATGTCAGCACGGCCGAGGTACAAGCTCGTAAACTAAGGTTAATGGCCTTCAAAGGACACAGAAATTTGAACCCTTTCAATGGTTTATCGGCTCGCGTCTTGACGAGTGTGCCTATTGGCTGCTCCTCAGTTCATGCAGGGTTCACAAAAGACTTATTCTCGTAAAAGGTAGATATCACAATGCTACTCGCGGAATATGGGCAAGTCAATATCTCTGTCTTCAACGGCAGCTTAGCCTCTGTGTAGTGACTACTGCTACAGATATATTCTACTAGTTAAACCTTTTGGTTCAGACCTCAAGCACACCTCTATAACGTAGCTTTCCACTGTTCAGCCTCTCAAATGCATTTGTGATACCCTCTGATGTCATGGGGAATCGCTCAATGGTAGGTTTGATGTTGTGCTTGACTACAAATTGGAGCATTGTCTTAACCTCCTCGGGAGTGGAAGAGCAACTACCGTGGATTGATAGCTCTTTTCCTATCATTGGCATGTAAGGAAACTCGAGGTTGCCTTCCGAAATTGTCAGTGGGTATATGTGACCAAATGGTGCCATCAGCTCCGTGTACCTAAGCGGCGTGTAAGTTAATAAGACCTTTACGACGATTGTGATAGTGTGAAACTTACAGTTTCCAGTCCGGAACAGCACTGGTGGTAACCAGCAGATGGTTAATCTTTTTGGGAACATCTGCAGCCTTCAATCCCGAAGTGTTGTAGAATTCAGTGGCTCCAAAGTCGAGGGCCTCTTGTTTTTTGTTGTCTGAACTGGAGAAGACAACAACCGTACAGCCCCATGCTGCTGCAAATTGAATGGCAAGATGGCCCAAGCCACCAATGCCGACAATGCCAACACAGTCTGAGGGTTTTATGCCTTGTCGCAAGAATGGGACGAAGACGGTCTGCCCGGCGCACATGAATGGACCTGCGTTGACGCTAGGGATCTCATCAGGAATTATTGCCAGACGTGTCTCTGGCCACACGCTATGAGTTGCGAAGGATCCCTGATCAAAATTGGAGAAACCGAATCCGCGGATGCCCTCAACACAGTGCCAGTTGTAGCCTTCCAAGCAGTACTGGCACTTTTTGCATCCATCTTTGACGTATCCGAATCCAACTCGGTCGCCGCTGCAACATTAGTCAGATCATCTATCGCAATAACAAGCAGGCAACATAACCTACACTTTCACAAGGCTAACTCCGTCGCCCACGGCTTGAACAATTCCAACTCCTTCATGGCCCAAGACCATGTCTGCGTGAAGATAGTGTGCATCGGTGCCACACACTCCAGAATGTGTATTTTTAATTAAAACCTGGTCACTGAGCAAGGCCGGGACCGTGGTCTGGCTCTCAGTGATCTTCTTGGAAGGAGACCCTTTGAAGACTGTGAACGTTACAGACATTGCTGGTGTGTGTTGCAAGATTGGTTGAAGAAGAAAGATGCGTGTTGAGTGCCATGCAAGAGGTTTGCATCTACTATGCTTTTATACTTCATGGCAGAAGTGGTAGACCCACCGGCCTTTGATACAGTAACATATAAGTATGTACAAAACAAAAGTCATATCAGGCAGCATTCTTTACGAATGTTACAAATAACATTCTCAATACTATTGCGAAGTTGTGAAAGAATTGGCGTTGAGATGACAAACGCCCGATGCTCTAGTGATGCAAAGTTTGATTTGACTCTTTACGCCTGACAACGTAGCCAGATCGAGACATTGGTGGAGAGAAGTTAAGCACAGCGAACCCCACCACTTCCCTTGATTCGTTTGCCAATTGAAGAGGAAGCTCCAATTGGAATGGAACAAGGCTGAAGTCTAGAAGATAGCCTATCAATATGCTTACCATAATGCTAGAACCATTTACTTCTGCATGGTCTACCAGTCGGCAAAGCCCCACCAGCTTCTCAAAGAAGCTAGGTGTCGATATAAAGGTGGAGGGGAGACCAGCCTGCCTGGGGGTAGAGCCAATGAACTTGTATTGAAGGAGTTGTCAAGGGCAATGGAAATGAGAAATGATTGCCCGGCAAGTATGAAAGCTACAGTTATTAAAATAGATCAGATATATAAGTGACCAACCCCTCCACTTCGCCTAATGCAACAAACTCCCAATCTTAAACTCATAGCATCAATCTCAACACAAGATTGCAGAGTTTATACAGGGCAGATGCAATGGTATCTCTTCAATCATCCAATAGAATGGCTGCGGTGATATGTTGTTAGGGGCATCAATTGTCGCCTGAACCTTTTCCCAAGAAAGCTTGCTATCACTTCCACAGGCCTTTTCTAGGCACAGCCTAAACCACGTTCCTCGGATGTTCTCTCTCCCTGAAGCAACCACCCCGACTAAAAGTACCCAGACTAGTGCGGTGGGATGGCTGGCGAAGATGTCGCCTCTTAAAACAAATGCTGAAACAATCAACTGTTTCAATTGGTCAATCGAAGTGCTTATGATGCGAGAAGATCTATTTGAGCCTCTCAATACCGTATGAGAGTAGAGCAACGCGGCTCTGGCTACGAGGGCCAGAACACTGCAGTCGTTAACACCATGGACGTGTTTCAGTATCGACCTATCCGATGCCAAAAGTCGAAACCCAAGTGCGACTCGGCTATCCGGTGCCATGTTATCTTTCGGGTTGGTAATTAACTCTCTCGCGATTAAGCGCAGCTCATGGATAATTGCGAGCTTGTGAGGTTGGATGTGAAACTTTTGTGCGTCTAGCAAAGGGATTTGCGGGTGAACGAATTCTGAAGAGGGACTGGTTTCGTCAAATGACAACTCCTTGTTCGATAGCTGTGAGTGGCAACTGTCCGTCCTACCTCGAGTTAGATACGTTTTACAGTTCAGGGGGCGGGAAACACTACCATCTAACAATTCGAGCTACAAGCCCTTCAAATCCCAGATGAAGTACACCTTTACAACCTCTAATGAGAGCTTTCAGCCCCTGAAAGTGTATCTCGGCTTCATCCAAATCGCCATACATAAGCTGGATAGTTAGTCCTATGATGCCGTGCAACAGAAGGGGCAGCGCACATTTATATTTGCCAAGCATGCCACAGTGGCTATCACCGCGTCGCTGACCATCTCAGTGTTGCCATTGGCACAATTAGTAGGCTGCTGCAGGCGCAAGGCCAGCGTTTGTATTGCAGCCGCCTTCAGTCTTAGCAAATGCTGTGCAGACTGATACTTTGGAGGGAGGGCATTATAGTTTATGGATGCCCAGTGATACAGAGTAGTGCTAAAAAGAGCATTGTCATTAATAGCATATTTCAGCCATCCAGTTTCGGCCGTAACAGTACACAAGGTTTTCGACCTATAATTCAGGACTGGGGTGGCTTAGTTACATTGCATGCTGGGCAATATCTGGCACGTGCTTGGCTTACAATGGTGTAAGAGGAATCGTGTTTGAGTATTGACTTCTACAGAGAGGCCTGATAGTCGAAGCATGTGTTCTATTCCAGCAAGAGATCGAAAGTCATTATGACTAATGCGATGCTCTACCGATGGATTTTGATCACTATGAGCTACGTTAACAATCGAAGTCTTATCACATCGCTGGGAGGGCTAGAGAAAAGCGACTTGCCGTTCCGTTGCATCCGTCTCGTCATCACGGTGCTCTTCCTTGAGGGCCCGCCTCTGCATCACCACTCTGTCCATAACATGCATTTTGATAAGAGATTTGGTCACTGGTTTATGTGAACCAGTTCCCTCCTCTTGGATGAATACAAAGCCGCCGGCACTCATGTTTTGGAGCACTTTGCCTTCTTTCCTTTCTATGGGTGGAGGTTCGGATGCGTTGTTATAGACTGTGGTACGGATTTGGCGTATATCATGGAAAGCATAGTAGAATGGATTACATCTCGAGTTCAGACTCTGAAGTGTAAGAAAGACATTCGAAGTCTCAATCTTAGTAATCGGAAGGTATGCACTGCTTGTGAAGGCCAGGTTGAGATAAAGTATACAGCATGTAATTCTTTTCAATGTTTCCGGGTGTGTAGGGCAGTATGGGGCACTTTGGAAAAGAGTTGATAATCTATGTAAGCATGTGGCATCCATGGGAGCGGACTCTTCGGAGTTTTGAAGGCTCCATGAATCATACTAGAACTTGAGTAATCGAGCCACAGTCTAACGCGATGAAGATAATGGTGGGGGTAGCAGAGTGGGCTCTTTTTCTTACTAATAAAAAACTTTATTCATAATCTACTCTGTAGGCTACCGTACCTACATGTAGATTAGTAGACACCAAGTACGCATGAAGATAAAAGGCCGGCAATGGAGATCGTAGTGTCTTTCGTAGGCCATACAAAGTAGAGCCGGAATTATCAACATAAGAGGCCCGGTGGCGATGCTCAAATGCCGACAATAGCAGGAAATGTATAGTATGAAGAATTCCGCGCCGCGGTATAGCACGAGAAGGGAAACCTTTGACAGTTCCATGTAATTTTGGCCAACGCAAGGCGCGCTACCCTATAATCTCAATCTTTTTTTAACGGCAGCCATTAGATTGAACCGGGAGAGAGGACGTTCGATCCCAATAAAATATTTTACGTGTTTTCTTTTGTGGCTCATATAATATCCGATAACATTACGCTTCAATTGTCGTTGCGGCGAGATAGTGCTTTGCATCCATGTGAACCGTTTTTCTTTCGCATATCGGCGAATTAGGTAATAGGCATTCAAAAGAGTCATCCATGGCAGCCACATTCTTAAACATGTGAATAAACTGTTTGCATCCCCAATCTCTATTATATGTATGGAGTGTATTGATAATTGCTACTCAAGTTGATGCTCGGAGTGCTGGCAGATGGGACGTGTCGACCGAGTCGAGTGGCATAACGCCAGAGAGTGCAAATACTTCGCGAACCCGTGCAGCAGCGTTAGGCGTTTCGCTTAGTCACCACGGTTAACTAAACCATAGATGCGGTAATAAGATGAGGAAACAACTTGCACTGTCCACGTTCTTGACCGTGAATTTGCCAAGCTAATAAAGGGTTCGCGTTACGCTGAGTCACTGGAATTTGCCCCAAGTGATTCTTGGTCCCTGGGCAAAGGAAATTATTAATCTTCAGGGCGTATTTATAGCTGCTTTATGTACGGCTGAGGGCTAAGGAAAACGTGCATTGATAAATACCAAGAGAAGGACACAATGGCGAGGGATGCACTCAGTGTCTCAACTACCAAAACTCAGTCGGTCACTCAGTTTCAAGAGAAAGTTTACGCTCTATTACTTCAAATCCCCAAAGGTCGTGTGGCCACTTACGGCGCCATCGCGCGCGTGCTCAACACTTCACCCCGAGCAGTTGGCAACGCTCTACGCAATAACCCGTTCGCGCCGGAAGTCCCATGCCATAGGTGTGTGGGCAGCAGCGGTTTCATAACGGGATTTGATGGTGAGAGCATTGATAAAAAGAACTTCAAAAGATCAAAAGATGGGCTTGTTCAGGGAGCTGCACACCAGAGCAAGCCTCGCGGGCCAGAGATGTCACCAGCGCAACCTGCTGGCACAAAGCTTAGTCTAAAGATACAAATTCTACATGACGAGGGAGTCCAAATCGATGGCAAGGGTATGGTTGTGAATCGGAAGAAGGTACTTTGGGACGGGCCGTGGAACATAGATACCATTCGCGATGACATCAAATCGACGAGCTAAAACGAAACGGCCGATGCAGAGCATTCAATTGACCAAGGATGTATTATTGGTAATTTATGCCGTCGTGCAGATTGTTTCGGCCTACTAGCGTGATGCCGAACGCGTCCGCTTCGTGAGGCTCGGTTCTAGATGTTTTCGAAATGTTGCTTCACATCAATTATCAACAAGCTAACTAGAACAGCTTCTCCGGACGTTTTCATTATTTGGCTCTTGGCCCTGGGAATTATAACTCTCGATTGTGGCCACTGCGTGGATAGCAGATGTTTGCCACTCTTGGATTGATCGGAGAGAATGACAATCGTCCGTTGGCTTCGAAGCGGAGACTAAGCCTGTTAGGGGAAAGGAAGGTTTCCTCCAGACAACCGAAGGCAATCTATTCGTTACTCCAAGCTCAAGACTTTGTAAACAAAAGCAACAAAACTATTAGTTCAAGCACTTAAGTCGGTCTCCCACATGAGCCATGGTGATTTGAAGAAGGTATGGGCTGGTTTATGGCGAGCTATCTCGGACATTTCAACTCATCGTTATACCGCCCTTGGGATATAAAACCAACTTAATGCCCTCTGAAATGCAAAAGAATTCTCAAAGCATCAGGGTTGAGATCGACTTCTGATCATATACGACTTTTCATCCATAAACATTTCATCATAACTCACACAATCTGTTTTCTTCAAATTTTGACATGACACCAACTACTGCGTCTAAGTTTATTAGAGTTAGTAGCGATGTTGAGATCGAGCTCTCGCTAACCGTGCCGGCTGGAGGCACCGATCAGAACACGCTGTCTCTGATCTTCCTCCATATTTGGGGAGGCTCTTCAAAGAGCTTTGGGCCGGTCATTGAGACCTTGTCGCCGTTTTATCCAACCATTGGTGTCAGCCTTCGCGGCTGGGGGGCATCTACCGGACCTGATGAGCCTACGGCTTACAAGGTTACCGACCTTCGCATTCGATGTGGAGTTTATCATCAGGGAATTGAATCTGAAATCCGTTGTGCTTGTTGGGCATTCAATGGGAGGCAAGATATCAATGGCAATTGCTGGAAGGCATCTTCTGCCTGTGGGTGTATTAAAAGGCCTGGCTCTCGTCGGGCCCGCACCCCCCGGCCCGGTTCACTTGCCGGATCCTAGTATGAAAGACGCCCAAGTACATGCATTTGATAACATGGAAAATGCAGAGGGGGTTATTCGCACTCTTCTTTCGGCACAAGGGAACTTGACGGATGAAGTTATCAAGGCGGTAGCCGAAGACATGGTCCGTGGGAACAAGTGGGCGAAATATTCGTGGCCGGCGTATGGTATGGAAGACGACATCACTAATCTCTTCAAACATGTTGATGTCCCGGTTGTGGTACTTGCGGGAGAGAAGGACATACTCGAGCCTGTCGAGAGAATGAAAACTGATATCAGGGACAAGATTAACGATATGCCAGGTGGCAGGGCGAGTCTGATTGTAGTGGAGGGTTCCGGCCATTTGATCCCAGTTGAGAAGCCTAAGGATGTAGCTGATGCCATTCAACAGTTCCTCCAAATGATCTGACAATAAACTTTGGATACCGTTATATACTGATCAGGGTAGTTCATGGCTTGGTCTGGACAATGTAACAACAGTACTTCTGTTACACTTTAAGTGCCATAGCGTAGGAGGATAGCGTAGGCGCAATTATCAATGAATTTGATGCAGGCTCTGCTCAAGATGAAGATGTCCATCGCTGAAGGTCTTGTTAATATTAAAAGCGGCAGGAGACCCCGGCGAGATTAGTATATCACAGCCAATCGCATATTCAAGACTGAAAGAAATTACTCTTTACTGTGACTTATAGCTGCTTTGGAAGTATAACATCGGGTAGCCTTCTGGTAAATATGGCTTTATAAAGAGTTGTGAGACGTCACAATGATTACAAAATCTGATTTGCAAGCACAAAAACAAGGAGGTCATATAATTGAGGAATACTACTTCTAATCTTCAGTTGGTTTGCTGTTTTCGCTTCTATTGTGATAGCCATTGCGCAATCTCACGACCCATGGTATGCGGATAATCCTCCTGGAAATAATGGAGACCAGGTCCAAGATGCACAATTTTTATGTTTTGTAGCTTTTTGACAAAATTCTCCACCGTATCTTTCGTAATGACGACCGCCGGCTCGGCCCAAAAGAAGAGCTTCTGAATATCAGTATGGGATAGCCAATCTATATACCTAGTGACCTTATCCCACACGTCAGCAGGATGTCCCTCGATCGGAATCTCATTAGGAAACCGCCATAGTGGCTCGCGTGACTCCAATTGAAGGAATGGGCAGCGGTACTGCTTCATCTCTTCCTCAGATAGCTTGCGCAAAACATTGAGAGGCAAAACTCTTTCAATGAAAACGTTTTGGTTGATAAGCAATTCCCGCCCAAGTTTCGGATCACGAAACGGTACGAAGTTTTCCGCGACAGCTGGCGGAAACACGTCCCAGCTCGGTGCAGGGAGAACGAACTCAAAGAACGCGATCCCGGTAATTCGATCTTCATGGCGGCGTGCCCAGTCAAAGCCAAGTGCTGAACCCCAGTCGTGGACAACAAGGGTGACTTTTTCGGTAGGTAAAACAACATCTAAAAAGGCATCCAAGTATCGCTGGTGGTCCGCAATTCTGTATTCAAGCCCAGCGACCTTATCTGAGTCGCCAAAGCCTATCAAGTCCGGTGCAATGCAGCGACTCTTGTCACAGACATGTGGAATGATGTTCCGCCAAACATAGGACGATGTAGGATTGCCATGCAAAAAGACAGTGGCAGATCCCTCAGAAGCGCCGACGTCAACATAGGCAATTTGACTGCCTAGGATCTCTAGCTTCCGTTTCTCAAAAGGAAACTCGGCAGAAATAAGTTGCGAAGAGTCATACGCCATTGTAAAGAATCTTGCTCTTTTCTTGAGTTTGTGTGACGGATATGAGAGGCAGGCAGTAAAGCGTATAGAGATAAGATTGAGAGAGCTGGAAGGAGCAGTAAAATACGCCTTGACTCAGAGTTAGACTGTACGAAAACTGATATTGATACAAGTGAGAGGATATTGATAACTATATAAGTACACCACACGAGGAAATACAGCATGAGTAACTGTCACTTGCTCACTCCCACTTCATTCCGAGTGGGAGACCCAGCTCGACTCGTAATACAGCGGGTTAAGAAACAGAGACAGGACCACACATAGTTCTCTTTGGGATGGATTGACGTAAGTATTTGCTCTGGGGGTCATCAGCTGCTGACCGGTTGGGGGAATAGATGTGGTAACGACCACATAATGTCAAGCAATGACTTAATATATCCGACCCGGGAACGTTTGCCAGAGTTTGCCGGGCGGGGACTAAACTATTTATAGGAAAGTTCCCGCAAAGTGGGATGAAGTCTGCTTTAATGATCCTGGCGCAACCATATTTGCAACATACGTGAATACTGCTACCTGCGACTCTGCGACAGTGAAAACATAGCACGAAGGGGGTTACTCAGTACAGCGCAGCCAGCTGACTGAGAAGCGCCATTCCTATGCCGAAAACGCAGAGCATCTCTCTTTCCAGATCCTGTCATGCCTGCGCCAAAGCTAAGCGGCGCTGCAAAGTGGGATTACCGAAATGTGAACGATGTGTTAACAAAGGTCTGGAGTGCTCATATGTGAACCAGCCATTGGTCTCGTTTGCTGGGGACCAGCCACAATTCTTACGCGGCAAGTCCAAGATTTGTCAAGGAGCTGGAGACTGCATAGAAATCGGAACTCGTAGAAGATTATCGTTGCGCGATATGGAATTCTTCTACTTCTCCCAAATAAGGACGCCTTCGTACTTTGTTCAGCAGTGGTGCTATTCAGTACTCACGGACGCCGACCTAGCCATCTACGAACCTCCACTGCCTATTATAGAGTGGAGGAAAGACCTCGCGACCGTTCATTATTTAGCGACTAAGCTGAAAGCATTCCCACTAACATTTTCCCGCGAAGCAAAAACTCCCTTCATTCACTCATCATTATACAGCCAGAGTCTACCGAAGCAGATCAAGGGCACGTATGGTGTCTGTCGGTCATATTCGCTCTCGAAAGAAAACAGTAGACCATTTTGTTTTCAGAATCTGTACAAAAAGGTTGATGAACTCGTCAAGGAATACCCCACGCTGTGCTCATTTGGCGATCTTTTAGCTTCTCTTCAGTCGTTAATACTGTACCTACTTATCTGTCTTTTCGATAAAGATCCCCAACAGAGAAGATTTGCAGACGCACATATCAACACTCTCAACCGGTGGACGCGCCATGTATGGGAACAAGCGCCAAGCGAGATTTCAGATGAACTAAGTCCTTGGCAAGCGTGGGCGTTTGCCGAGAGTGTTCGTCGAAGCATCATAATCTCCTATCTGATTCGAGGTGTCTACCATATTACTAGATTTGGCTACCACCCTCATTCTATGTTTGTTGAAACGTTGCCGTTTAGCCGCCACACATGGTTATGGGACATTCCATCTGGAACAAAATGGACATCACTGCCGCCAAATCTTTCAAAGTCAATCGTTTCCTACCACGAATATACCAATGAGTTTGCGAATTATTTGATTCAACCGTATGATCTCTTTGAAACACTTCTCTTGATTATTCGGTTTGGAAAGGATTCGTTCGATCAACGCGTTGGTATCGCATAATATGAAGAAGCAAGATGAACAATTTGGCTTCAAGAGTCTGTCATTCTAGCCAGTTTCCAGCGGCTGATAAGGAAGCTTGGTAATAAGGATCTGTCAGAGGGTAGCGCAACGGGAAGAGTGAAAGAGTCAAGGGTGAGGGTTGCACAGTCACTATCACGGACCACATAGCTGGGGTTATACAAAGAACTGTATTTATCTCTGAAAACAACGGGCCTGCGGTTCCTTTTTAGACCTCGTTCAGCCCGGCAGCCCGGCTTGCTTGCTAGTTGAGAACTCTGACGCCTTTGACTGCGATTTATGAACAAAGGAGCGTCTCCTTTGTAGCTGGCCCCTGACAGGATCTAACCGGGATATATCCATGATTTATTTTAACGCATGTTGAACAATCGTTATATTATTTGCCATTAGTCACTGGTATATATCGAAAGTTATTAATCTCTGCCGTCTGTACCCTTAACTGTTGTGGAGCGTCTCGTGGTGCTCTCAATCGTAGGTTATATTGTACCAGCTCTTAAACTAATATGTCATTCCAATTTGGATATTCAAGCCACGCGCCTGATCTTCTGGGGATGGATAAGGTCCGAAATGAAGAGGATGTTGATATAATCTTTACGTGTCCGTCCGGAAAAGTTTGTGATCAACATATTTAGAGTTAACCGTCAGTGTTTTTTCCATAGTGTGTTTTGCAGGAGAAAAAGAAGGATCGGCATCGCACCTTTATGTGCCATTGTAATTGTTCCGTTTTGTGGAGGGGTTACAAGCTCCGACTTGAAGCTTTATTAGGTAACAAGTCCGGCTCTTTTCTGCTTGTATAATAAATTAGGCAAATGAAGAAACTCTATAGCTTAATAACTGTATGATTCATCAGCGACCTTGAACAGGCGCATTGATTATGAAGATTGGGTTGCTCATTCGGTGGTGATAATAGACTACGCAGTTGCGCCGTTGGAGTTGGGCATATGTCTAGGGCGGATGATGATTAAAAAATTCCTTCTGGGATTCTCCATCTAGCTGAGAGCTCGAATAAAAACAGAGGCCTCTTCTAAAAAGTCATATATACGTAATAGTATAATCGCTTAAACATTGGCGAATAGAAAACTGGTTGATCCAACAACATGCCTACAGTTGTCATTATATTATGCGACCCGCAGAATACTTGACTTGAATGCCAGAAAGTCATGATTAGCGTATTTCTAAATATTCCACACTGGACATGGCTCAATGTACATGTAATGCGCGGTGATATGTCGCAGCAATTCTTCTTCAACGGATCATTGTATTATAGTTGAGGAGTTTCTAGTACCAAACTGTTATTTCTCTTGGCTAATGCGGTCTATGTTTTCGCTATCTGAACCCTTGCCTCTGTGAGTGTGGCTCCAATATGTTATGGATATACTGCCTATAACGCCAACACCTAACGTCTCTTTGCAACGGCTCTCATTGAAGGAGTCTTGCTCAGCTGAGCAAATGGATCGTATCTCATGGCCTTCATTCCAATTGAAGGGGTATATCAGACCATCAGGCAGTAAGATTATGCTATCCAGTGTATCGCCACAGACTTGATATCGCCGAACATTTTTCGCCAGCGCAATAGGCCCGGTCAGTTGCTCTGCTGATGGATAATCATACCACAACTGGTGCAAAATACGTTTACTCTTTTGTATCTCGGCTTTTGCAAATTCCAACGGCAAAAGAAAAAAGGGATGTCGAACCGAAGCTGCCATCCACGCATTCGGCAGATGGTGAGCAAAAGTAGGATCAGAGCCCATGCGACCGAATATGGCGACGTGGCTCATGGAGCTTTCATCCGTGATTTTATTCTCCGACTTGCCAGGCAGCGAAATATTGTTTGATAGGAGTGCATCGAATGTAGGGCGCAGACACTCCGTGTCTAAATCGGCATATATGCTATTCTTTTGGTTAAGAATCATCAATCGTTAAATGTGCGCTCTTGAAGTGTAGTTTCAACTCACCCGCCAAACATGTACATGTAGAGATTCCGTGCCAAATCTGCCCGATAAATATTCCCAGGTAGGCTTAAAAAGGTTTCCTCAAGCCATGGGAAGTAGTCTTTTACAAGTTGGAGATTATCTTCATCAGTCCACAATACCCATTCCCAGTCTGGATGTTGCCTGCGACATGTATCACTCCATCTTTTAAATTTAGCAGGTAAATTATTGGACTTCCAACTTTGATGAAGAAGTTTTGGAATGCCCACTGTTTGAGGTTCTGTTGATCGACAGAGGAGCTCTGTGGGAGATAACGCTGGCGCTAACCCAGTGTAGGAGGAATCTGTCTGCTTATGTGATTCCAACGAAACGGGGCATTTTGTCAATGAACGGGAGGGTATCTGATGCTTTTCAGCAGTGTGCCGACAAGTGGCTATATTATAGAGGCCAGAACCGTAGCTAAGGTGTGAATTGAGTTGCCAAATAGCAATACAAAACAATAGCGCGAATGCCAGCCTGCGATGTCGGGGGAATGCTGAAAAACATGGCATGGTTACTCCTAGTCATGAGCGCATCGTGATTCTTGATATCGAAAAGAAAGCAACAAACCGTCTCGCTTACTTTGGCCTGATGTTCGGGTGTCTTTATAAATTGAGTCATTATGCAGCGACAGGGGGCTCGTTGACTGTCGCCCTCGCTATACCTACTCTAGCTAAATCTAAGCCCTTGACAAATTTGACAAAAGATCACATCATCAATACTGTTTTGGGGTTAGCTCTGAAATTTGTTTATCTGAGCCACGCAGCTTTTCTCTCTATCAATTGTAGCTCTTTGTATTTTGTCAATGTTGAGTAGTTATAGATAACATCATCACGGCTACAAACGCTAGATGTACTACTCAATGGGCTTCTCTTTTCCTCTCTTTTATTTTCTTTCTCCCAAATGAGATTATTTTGAGTTACATATCATATTCAAGCTGGAGTGACGAATATCTAGTGATTGTATAGAAGGGACATTTCTTTTATTTCCGCATTGCTAATATTGTGAAGCTCGCCTGACTGAAGACTCAAGCTGGCCCTCATAATCCCAAGGCTAGTAGCACCCGATCTTATCATTGTTACAATATCTTGGTTGTCTCAGTTCTAGATTTCCATTTGCTCGTACGAGCACGAGCATGACAGGAAAGAGCAAATACACATCTAAGACCAGGGTTGAAGATAAAAATAGAATCTCGTATTTTTTTTTAAGTTGGTGGTATGGTTAAACTGGCATGGATCCACTTACTTGTACGTCACCCACAACGACTGTGGCTGTGAGTGGCACGCAAAATTTCTCATCCAGATAACAGTGACTTCCTCTTCGAGCTGATTGCATAATGTGACAATTACTCCAGATGACAGATACTTCAAAGTCTGAGAATATTTAGGCACACTCTACTTACATGTTTCACATAAAACAATAGCTTGAAGTTCGACTTTGGGGAGTCAAATGTTAGAGCTCAATCGATCTAAATGCCCATATTTTGCTTGCCTTTGTCTTGGCTATGCACCGTTGCTCGTATATCAGTGTCTCAGAGCGCGTGTGTCATTATTCATCCTACGAATCTTCGGCTGTTTGACGCGTCATCAAAATTCAGACTAAGAGGCTTAGCAGCATCCCTTCGTTAGTGGAAACAAGCTAGCCCAATTGCTCAGTCTTTGCTTCTCAATCAACACAGAATACTTACTTGTTCCTGGCAAATAAATATCCCATATAACGTGATATAATGGCAGCAAAAATACTGTCGATAACAAAATAAATATGTAATCTCCATAAAGCAAATAATCAATGTAATGACAACTGGGGGATGTAAGCATTGGATAAGCCAGTCAATATGAGAGGTTATCGAAAGATTGAAGGGGTCTGACAATGAACTACTACTCCGTACTGATAAATTGCAAAGCCACCCAACCTCCCCCAAAACGAAATTCGCGCAGTTGAAGCGGCTCGGAGCAATCGCAATTCGAAATCTAACGAACAAGCATGACTATGCATTAATTGTATTCAGATTGCGGATTATGGAGTAGAATGATTCAAGCAGCGACGACTAGATGAAAGTTGCCCATGCAGCAGCAGCAGACTTTCGGGCGAGTAAACTAACTTGTGTAGGGTAAATCGCCGCTCCATTCTTAACTGCCCCAATTAGCGCCGCCAGTAGAGCATCAGCTTCATGCCGAGGTGGCAGAGTCTCATGGCCGATTTTATAGAAAGAAGCTATGCCCGCAACATGAGTCAAAACAAATGTTCTAGTAACTAATGGAGCCATAGCCTGCGGAAACTGGTCGCTTCTAAACTGCAGCACCTCGAAACCGGCCTGAGTTAAACGGTGAGGAAGATCCTCCACCCATCTACATAGAGTTATGGGTCAGTAAATGCATCAAACCAATAAATAGTTCCGAACGGTTAAGACTCACGAGAAAGTAAAGTTCAAAGCGTTGTATCCAAGACTAGCAAATGCATAAAAAGCCTCCGCCTCGGGCCATTTGATGCACAACTTGTTACGTGTAAGGTCAGCTTCCTCCCATTGGAGATATCCGCCGGTTTCTATTAATTGAACAGATTAAAAGCTATTATACCATATGATGGTTTCATGGCTTGGCGACTTACTCAGCAATTGCATTGCGTGTTGAATTATTGGCTCGGCATTGCCTCCTTTCACAATAGGTCCTAGATATCGAATATGAACTACGTCATATTTCTTAACGAGATCGCCCGGAACTTTAGATAAAGCATCCATGATTCGAGAATTTACGTTATCGGGTATGTTCGACTTGTGAGGAAATTGTCCGTCCGAAATATCGAAGCCATCAAGCTGCACGGTAGGGGGGACCTGAGTAGCCACATCCAGGAGCCACACACTATGGTTATAATAAGCATAGAGATTTCCAACACAGCTCAATTAAGAAGACTTACCCTGTTCCTGTCCCGACATCAGCAATCTTTGTATGTGGATTAATTGGAATTTCAGGATTGATTGTGTAGCCATTGTGAATGTTCCATAAGAGGTGTTGGGTTTCCAGTCTGATAAAAGGTCAGCCATCTATCGATTAGTACTAGACTTGCAAGTTCAAAAGTACGTTCGTTTTAAAGTACTTTCATTTCTGCTCAAACCCAGTGAGGATCGCTTAACTCACCTCAGTCCCTCTGCATAGTCTCTTGCAAACACGTAATCGTCAGTTCCAGCCATCTTATTCAAGTAAGTTTGCAATTGTGAAGATGTTAGGAGCAATTAGCGATACAAGCCCTTATCATTAAATGTTTGTTTGAACAGGCGACATGAGCTCAATTTATAGACTCCATATTCGGTACGCAGATAGCTTCATTCACAACCTCGGAAAGCTGACAGCTAGCCACACAAAGCTGCGTCATATCGATTTACTTATCAGTGTAATCGTCAGATAGAAACATGTTGACTGTTGAAATGATAAAGGTCAAGAGAGTTGCGGGCGGATGCTGTCTAAAGCAAAAACTCTATAATACGAGTAGGTGGTTCGGCACGATGTATAATTATCTTCACATACGTGTTAAGAGGAACCGGTTGTAACGTAGACTATAATCAGAACCTTTACAAGTCACAATAATGGCTACCAGTGCTTAACCTCGGTTTTTGGGAAGAGGGAATAGTACTATACATTCACAAGGCTACGCATTTGTCTTGCATTTACTGTGGCTTTTGTTGTAGCCATAGTATATTATTACCACCTCGGTTGAGCAACGTAATCAAAGACATGTAAGATTAAACTCCGGTTGCAATTTTAGTTTATAGACTTGCTGATTGTTGCGGAAGAGCGAAGTGTATGCGATGTCTTACACGTAAGCAGCCGCTTATACCAACAATCACCTAGCCCTGTTCAAAGTCGCTACTATGCTAAAATGAGGGGTTCGTAACCCAACATGACTGTCCAAGTCTCATGCGGCGTTATATTCTAGCTCAAAGGGGTGCTTCAACCTCGGGTGGCTGACCAATAGCTGCGTTCCTTCTACGCATCAATCGTGTCTATGCAACTGTACTCTTTTACACGCCACGTTTTCTTTGATCATGACCGGAGTAATGTGAGACCCCGGGAACAATGTTCAGGATATTGGGAAAGTGGATCTGGATTTACCTTGACGACCTTGTTAATAAATATACATCCAACCGACTATGAAGTTTTTGTATACGAAAAGATTTATTTGTCTATCTACAATTCTTAACTAGATGTAGTGAACAAAAAAATCTGTTTTTAACTTTTCTTGTGGAGACTCATAGAACTGAACAGCCGCCCAAGAAGCGTCTCAGCTGAATCGATCCCGATTTCTCCGTTCTGCTCATAGTTGCCCTTTAGACGTAAGAGCAAGAGAGAGTGCTGCCAGAGACAGAGCACCTGGTCAAGTCCTTGTTATTGACAATGACCTCGCTGAGTTCAGCACCACTGAGAGAGACCTTCTGTCCATTTCGCGTAGCTGAAGCAGAGGTGAACTGAATAGCAGGGCTGAAAGAGGCAAATGGAACTGGCTGGCAGTTGCTACCATTTGAGTTGCACTCCTCAAAGTCCTCAATGATGAACTCGGCACTGGTTTCGCAAAGAGAGCCTGCAGTGACGCGGCTGAAAGTTTGAGTCACTTTTTGGCCCGTGGACAGGTTCTGAAGAGTGGCAGAGCCACCGGTCAGGGATGTAGCCACGACGGACATGGCGATCTGGTCGCCCTCGCTAATATCAATGCCGGAGAAATCGGCTGTTGCAAGTTAAACCGCCATCCTTTTGGAAGTCATGATAAGAACACTTACCAGCAAATTCGGGGTACCACTCATACCAAGCGTCATATGTGCCATCACCATAGAAATCGAAACCGGTCTGCAAGATGGCGCTGTCACAGGTGGCACCGTCAATGCCAACCCAAGCAGAGCCTGCAGCGCTTGAGCCGCCGCCGCCTCTGGGCACAGTGACAGTTGCTGAAGCCGCGGTAAAGCCTGAGCCACCAAGAATGGCACCACCCCAGTTAGACTGAACGGTAGCATGGCTGGTGTTGTTCCTCATGGGTGCTGAGCGGCGACCAGCACGGCGAGCAAGACGAGCAGCCAGGCCTCGGTTTTGAGCAACACCGGCCAGTGCGGCATCAGCGCAAAGAAGCGCCGAGAGGGCGATGCTAGTGATGAACATCATGTTGGGCAATGAATGTCAAGGATTGTCTCGAAGAGAGTTTGTGGACCAAGTGTGCTGTGTGAATACTCTGTGATGAGGTTGGACAATATATCAACGAAGGACATCGTGCTGTATTTATATTTGCGTTGACTCAGGTAAATAAGAGATATCTCTTCCCAATCTCAAGGCTACTGCGAGGCTGGGAGGCTCCAATTTGAGATGCATTGGGTATCGTACAAGAAATTGTGGTACACCTTCCCTCTTGAAAAACATCTCCGAGCCATCATTGGGAACGAGATTCCGTATTAAGACCAGTACGAGGCCCATCCGCGATAATAACATTGCATTTACGCCACCATGAGGATAGAAGTTCCCAACGCGAAGCTCGCTGCTACATAAGTTCTTTACGCAGAAAACAATCCAAATGCAGTATACATGCTACCACACCCTACAGAGGAAATGGTGGTGGGGAGTGGCGCCGGGTCAAGTGGAAGACCATGTAGACGTGCCGAGAAGCCGTACATCCTCGCTACATGTGTCTGCTTGGCTTGGCGTTTGACGAAATAATTTTATTAAAAGATAAAATAGAGAAGAATGAGGTTGTAAAAGAAAACTTTTTGCAAGCTTTTCCGCATTCTACTTGGAATACAAAACGCTCATCTTGAACATCACGATTATGGTTATTACGCGACTGGGGGAGATAACTCAATGTTTAAGCATTCTTTTATGAGATTGTGGCTTGGCGATCTTGCCCTATCGGAGTAGCTATCGGAGACTATTCACCTTCCCTATTCACGCGGGTTAGGTACCGATCCTGGCTAGTTTGCTTAGACAACCACCAAACCTGATGCCGATGTTCCGATTTCTCCATGTCCAAAACAGGAAAGCGGCTTCACAACAGATGATTGGCTTCAATATCCTGTGTTCACTATCCAGCTACCTACTTAAGTTGGAAGCTTCCGCGATGCCTTATCAACTGGAACAACAAGGGCTAGAGCTTTTGCATTATTAATTACTGGCTGTTAGGGTTGAGCATGATTCGCTAGCATGACATCATCTAGGCTCACCTCCCTCTTATCGACACACACGCGCTAGACGACAAATGTATCATTGGTTGACCTCAACACAAATTATTTGTCTTTTTTGTGCTTATACGGAGTATTGTACATTGAATTGGCCAGCTGCCCATCTACATCTCCTCAAAAGGTATATGCATACCTTCGTTTCCCACCTGTGTTGCGTCGTGATCGAAGGTCACAGAAAGTCTGGTTCGATTTGGTTGGTGTTTATTCATCAAATCATAAATACATTTGTGTTTCCGATTAGAATACCTTTCATACATTGGGAATAGCGGCGTGTTACATTTGGCAACTCAGTCTTCTTTACCTCTTCATTGCCCATCATAACTCTCACCATCTCTCATTCTCGAATATACTTCCCTTTCCCCCCTGTTACTCTCCAACCAACTAGGTGCATCATATGTTTGTGGTTAAATAGACTACATGGTAGATGTAGACCAAAATGATCAACACAGTTACCTAAATGTCTGGAATTGTCTTTGTTGATTTTGTAAATGTAAATACTTATACGGCTAACAAGTACATGGGTTGATTATACCAAATTACTACTTATACATCAAACACCGAATATAGAATGAAGAGGTTTCTTTTATAAGAAGACTTTTGCTTTAGCAGGAAGCAAAAATGTTATCTGCCAATGACCTAGTATTCCCTTGAGCCCACGAATGTGATTATTCCTTTGCATGGAACGGATATACTTCTGTTAAGCAGTTCCAAACATAAAGGTATATATCATACGTTTCGATGGACATAATTCAAACGACGTAAGTATTGCTGCTGATAATTCAGATATGAAGAAGGTCGCGTATATTCTTAATTCTACCTTCAGCTACTCTTTTATCCACTATACTTTACCTGGATGGAAGCGCGTCTATACTGACGCGACATTTGGGATGATGATCATCTGTAATGTCATCAGCGGTATTTAGAATGGCACAGAGTATCATGTTGTAGGGTATCAATCTGCGAATATCTTGATGGGACCTGGAAATAAAATATGAAATATATCTTGTGAAATGTATTTGTTGAATTGACAGTTGTAACGTATAAATAACGTTCATTCGGAGAGAGAGTCAAAAGGCTTCTCTGCCATTTGACTCTTTCTGGATGCTTTGTCTTTAAATACTATCATGAACACGCGTTACAGGTACACGTGATGCTCGCCATAAAAGAAGAAACTACTGCTTCTGAAAACTCATGTAACCGAACAGTTTTATATCCTCTATGCAAGTGTCTTTTACAGGTTAGATCCAAGTTTAAGCTCCATAGCACCGCATCTCGTGGTGTTTTAATCAACATGGGACAAATATAAATTTATTTTCCATTTCTTTCCGATCATCCCGATCGTGTATGTATCCACTAAATCGCACTAAATACACCCATAGTTTGAAGTCGGCATAAGCAAGGGCATAAAATTCTACCACATTCATTGGCAATTGGAAGAGACTTTCATCAAAGTGTAAGATGAGAAGATACCAATACTATACAGGTAAAGCAGATAACCTTGCTTTGACGATGTGTATATTTTCGCTTGAATAAACCACCTATTCTTGTCAATGTTCCTTGCCAGTAACTTCAGCTCGGAGTTCAACTATCGTGTGATTTCGTGTAGCCCTCTAGCAATATGTGTTGATTGCCCAATGTCCAAATGCCCTCAATCAGATGTAAAAGATGCATTAGTAACTTCAATCCCCTCATAGTCAATGATATGCCGTCGCTTATAACAATGGGCAATATGATGAAGGCTAGAACTTGAAATGAAGAGTATCTGGAATATGTGTACGACTCTTCTCTACTCATATATACGACTACGCAACCGCTTTTTTTTTTTAATTCGGAAATTGCTAGGTTACAATAGGGCCACAAACATGCGTCTCTTCATGAAAACATAACGCCTCATGTGGATATGAGGTAGATCGGTTTATCCGTTTATAAAATGTGACTTTAGAATACTCCGAAATCTTCGGCCAATCCGCATAATGGAGACGCCTGGCGAGCTTTTATAAAACGGCTGAAATAAACACCAAACCGTAATAGATCAGGCTAACCAGCTTCAATAGAGGCAGAATCTGTTATTGGCATGTCTCATCTTATCCACGAGCAGAAGTCTCCCCATTGGTGGAAGACAGCCATGCTGGGTGATTGTAATCGGATATTCCTAGGAGGAATGAAACGGAATAATTAAATAGGCAATAAGGGCCCATGAAGTTTACAATGCCGGGACGCTCAGCCTGGAGATTGCTGTACCCCGCCTTGCCTCCAATACCCACGGTGTCTTACTGGATAATTATGCTTTCTCCAGTTTCGATACCACTTACTTTGGCTTGCGACAGTCCGTGCCGCATGAGACATATGTCTCCCAGCGTCGTCCTTCAGAGCAAATAGCTTCCAAGTAGAAGCTTCATGACCGAACGTGATGGATACCGTATTTCTTATCTCCGCCCATAATAAGTGTTCAATCAAGGCATTGGTTTAGGCCAGTGCCTTCAGTTAGGTCTCATCGTGTGTTTTAGGCACTCAATGCAACGTTATAGAAGAATACAAACCGGTGGCTAAAAGTAGATGGGCTATTGGCTAAAGATATTATAAACTAGCGGCTAAAAATTCACCAATTAAGTGGCTAAACATTTAGCAGCTACTTAGAAGGTTACAGAAGAAAGGATAGGCCCCACTTCCCCACGTTGTTCTCTTCCGCTCATCTTTAATCTCACTCTTTCCGAGAACCGTTGGTTGCTCTTGAAGCAATAGTACATACAGACGGTCTAGCAAGAGAACAACGATAGGATACATAATGCTGAGTAAATTCTAAAGCATAGAGTGAATTCTGCGTCGTTATGTCCAGTCAGCCAGTTGATGATAGGCTGGGAAGTTTGGTAGCCAAAGAACGATGAAGTAGATAATAATTTATGAGGTCTCGCATCGAGACAAGACCGCGATCACTGGAGTATGTAATCGAAATCTACCGGGGTTTCTCTGTACAGGCAATTGAATCAACTTAATCTGCCTAAGGAAATCGGTCTTCCAAAATGGTTAGTGATCGGAAGGTATTCGGTGTGGTGGGAGTGCATTGTTGCTTTTGCCGTGCAGAAAAATGGACATTACAGGTAAGTAACTAGGTTGTAGTGCCGATTGACCATGTGAATTAGAAGCTTAGGCACCAATAATAGCCGGCAAAGATAGCCTCATTGTTCTCATGTCCATGACAAGAAAATTATATATAACCCAAGCTCTTTCCTCCTCCATCCCCATCTCTCTCTCTCTCTCTCTATCTCTCCATCAGCTCGGATACTCCAAGAGCCCTACACACCATCTTTGTGTACATCATCTTAAGTAACGAAAGGCTGCACACCATGTATCAGAAATTGGCCGCAATCACGGCCTTCCTGGCTGCTGCTCGTGCTCAGCAGGTCTGCACGCAACAGGCGGAGACTCACCCACCTCTGACATGGCAGAAATGCACAGCTTCCGGTTGTACAGCTCAACAAGGCTCTGTAGTTCTTGATGCCAACTGGCGTTGGACTCACGATACCAAGAGCACCACCAACTGCTACGATGGCAACACTTGGAGCTCGAGCTTGTGCCCCAACGATGCGACTTGTGCCCAGAATTGTTGTTTGGATGGAGCCAACTACTCGGGCACTTACGGAGTTACCACTAGCGGCGACGCTCTCACTCTCCAATTTGTCACTGCGTCGAATGTCGGCTCCCGCTTGTACTTGATGGCATCTGATACTACCTACCAGGAGTTCACGCTGTCTGGCAACGAGTTCTCCTTTGACGTCGATGTTTCTCAATTGCCGTAAGTAACCACCACTCAACACCTTAGTTAGTGCCGTGGCTCGTGGGCTAAACCATTGCTAGTTGCGGCTTGAACGGAGCCCTGTACTTCGTCTCCATGGACGCGGATGGTGGCAAGAGCAAGTACCCAACCAATGCTGCCGGTGCCAAATACGGCACAGGTTATTGCGACAGCCAATGCCCTCGTGACCTGAAGTTCATTAACGGTCAGGCCAATGTGGAGGGTTGGCAGCCATCCTCCAACAACGCCAATACTGGTGTTGGCAATCACGGAAGCTGCTGCTCAGAGATGGATATCTGGGAAGCAAACTCCATTTCTGAGGCTCTTACTCCCCATCCTTGCGAGGATGTCGGTCAGACGATATGCACCGGCGATTCTTGCGGTGGAACTTACTCTGATGACCGATATGGCGGTACTTGCGACCCTGATGGATGCGACTGGAACCCATACCGCCTGGGCAATACCTCCTTCTACGGACCTGGTTCATCATTTGCTCTTGATACCACCAAGAAATTGACCGTTGTGACCCAGTTCGCCACCAACGGTGCAATCAGCCGATACTATGTTCAGAATGGAGTCAAGTTCGAGCAGCCCAGCGCTACACTTGGCAGCTACACTGGCAACACGATCAACACCGACTACTGTGCAGCTGAGCAGACAGCTTTTGGCGGAACCTCATTCTCAGACAAGGGCGGCCTTGCCCAGATCAACAAGGCATTCCAAGGCGGTATGGTCTTAGTCATGAGTTTGTGGGATGATGTGAGTTTATGACATAGTTGATATGATTCCTGTTACAAAACTGACTGGTTTACGCAGTACGCTGTCAACATGCTTTGGTTGGATTCCACCTACCCAACAAATGCCACTGGTACCCCCGGCGCCAAGCGAGGAACTTGCTCTACTAGCTCTGGTGTTCCCGCCCAGGTCGAAGCTCAGTCACCTAACGCCAAAGTCATCTACTCCAACATCCGCTTCGGACCAATTGGCAGCACTGGCGGCAGCACTGGCAGCCCCCCTCCCGGAACCTCGACCACTCGTCTGCCTCCGTCCAGCACTGGAAGCTCGCCCACCGCGACCCAGACACACTACGGCCAATGTGGTGGAACTGGCTGGACCGGACCTACCAGATGCGCTAGCGGCTACACTTGCCAAGTTCTGAACCCATTCTACTCTCAGTGCCTGTAAGGTGCTTTGGTGGCGGCTTGAGATATTAGCTTGTAGATGGATTGTCTCATCTTCAACTAGATGTAGGATTTATTTTATTGTATCTACTTCTGATGCTAGCAAAGACGGTCATTTTATTTGGAACTATGGCTGTTTGGTGTTGCGATGAATGCTTATGTGCTGGGCAAAACTGGCTTTCGCAAAGCATATTGACCCCTTGCTATAAAAGCATTATATAGAAAGAACATGGAACTCTTTTACAAAGTATTTTTCTAAAGTTACCGATTATTCTCTTGGGCTAAATAACAAACTTTTTGATCATTCCTTTTTTTCTCGCCAAAATGGCTCTACTCCCATTTCAATGAATCTCCGTTTCTCAAAGTCTTTAGTGGCGCGCCAATTGCTGATTACCCAAATAGAAACAAAGAATAAAATGGCGACGGCGGAAATTAGTGGCGCAATGATGGAGAATATGGCAAGACCGTAACTAGCGGCTTGGAAGGCACTGTTGGCAATCAATTTGTCCGTGGCCAAGCCGACTTGCATTGCTGTTAACACAATAACAACGTAGCCAAGTAACGTTATAAGTGACGCAAAGTTGTCGCGAATCAAGTCTCCGTAAATAGCGTAACCAGAGATTCTAGAATATCCTCTCAATAAATGACCTTTTCGAAACCGGTATATCTTGTTCAAGCGCCCCAGCCGGAGTTCACCGTACCAGTATCTGGGGTTGACTGTAGAATAGCAATGCTGCTGCAAGATTTGACTCGACAGTATCCTCCAGTACTCCCAGGTCACGGCATCTGGTAAGAGTCCTTTCTCGCGTGCGATGCGAAAGTCGCTATAGTGTGCAATGAGAGCACAGTACGAGAATAAAAACCCCCGAGCACATTGCTCTAGCTCAGCGTGTTCTCGACTCGCATTTGACAGAATATGCTGTTTCCAAAAAGAGTGATCTAGCAGATATTCCGGCAGTGGCTTCAAGTGAATTCCTTGAGGACCCCATATGAGATGTAGTTCCGGGTTCTCTGTAACGATAATGTCTCTAGAGAGCACTCGTTGGTGATGCAGCGGCCGAGGAGGCATAGGTCGACCGCAGGCCCACAACCAATCTTGAACAGCATTAATCTTTCTAACGAAAAGTTCTTGTTGCAGAAATTCTTGTAAGTTGCTGGTAGGGGAAAAGATCTCGTCTCTCCCAGAGCGAGCGGTTGGTGGCAAGATTCTCGCCAGTTGTGTCGCGTCTTGCCCATCCTTGTTAAAGTCTTCGGCGGTCGGGCCGCCCAATTGAATGGTAAAAGGCGGAGCTTTCTCTATGACTGCAGCCATGGCGAAATGTCATAACATGTACTCCGTACAGTAGGGCTAACCTCAGGGAATCCCTGATGAGCGAACTAAAAGTTTTTTTGCTTTGCTACTGCTCAAAGGAGAGCAGCTAATTATAAACTCAAGCAAACTGCAAGGAACTACTTGTCCGCAATTTCCGTTGGCTGCCTAAGAAAGAGTAGTCTAGCTCTGATCCTGGCGCTCTCAAGGCTGAGTTTAGAGTGTGTTATCCTCCTATTGGCTGTTTAATGAACCTGAACGGGGAAAGAGGAGCGCGATGGATTCGCCCGCATGGTTCCAGGCCAGTATCCTGGCCAGATGACTGCTTGTAAGGGCGTCAGGGGGATATCAAGAGGCTACTCAGTGGGTTGCACTCCGTAGTTGTTGCGGAAATTAATAAACAAGCCGCAAAGTACGGATATGTGATGATTTGACTACGGATTTCAACATAGTCTACAACCGTTACAGAAATTTCGTCGAGAAGGCAGTTATTGATGAGCACCATTCCCATCAAAAGTACAATGAAAGTATGCGCTAATAGAAACAGTTTACAACGCAGTCGATGATGACTATTGTACCTATTTACAGATGATGAAGTACTAGACCCATATTTAAACAGGACTTCAATTCAGCCGCACGGGAAAATTTGGGGGCCATGCAAACAGAGCCGCTAGATACCCTGTTAATAGTATCTGACAATGAACAGCAGGAAGGGAAATTTGACACATCAAGTTTCTGCCTAAGGAACAATGGACCCCTGAAGCTCTCTGAGGCATCTCCTCATTTGAGCCTCAATAGCTCATAAACCACGGCTTACCAGAACTCTTCAAATAATCCCCTTTGAATCAAATGCGATAAAAACTGCCATCGAATTCTCGAAATGTCTCTTGAAGTACAGCGATCGACGACTGTACGGCGGTCGGCAAACATCCAACGGTCAGGAACGCGAAAAGGGCCTAATCCCAACCTAAACCCAGCCGCACCGAAAAAGCAAAAGGGCTATGAGATTGTGCAGCAAGGCATCAAAGAACTGTATCCACTTGATAAAGGAAATATTGTTCCCGATCTCGAGTACGTGCACTTTATTGGTTAAGGCCTTTTTTTAATTCTAACAGTTGTAATAGCATTGTGTTCGTCCCAGGATTAGGAGCCAATCCAGAAGATAGCTGGAAGTCTAGTAAAACTGATTTCAACTGGACCACTCACGCAGATGGCTTGCAAAGAGATTTCCCACGGGCTCGATTGCTGCTCTATATGTACGACTCAGCATGGACGGGTCAGCTAAAGGTGAAACAATTCATGGGCAATATTG
Source organism: Trichoderma aggressivum f. europaeum (assembly GCF_033847375.1). NCBI lineage: Eukaryota > Fungi > Ascomycota > Sordariomycetes > Hypocreales > Hypocreaceae > Trichoderma > Trichoderma aggressivum. Next base: position 276,259 of record NW_026946404.1, read on the forward strand.
CCATGGGCCTCTTGGTTGGACTGAGGAGTAAGAGAGAAGTAAGCCACCAAGTCCTCGGTTGTGAACCTAGCTAACACAGAGCAATTAGAGCTGCCAACGAAGACCGATCGTATTCATCGGACATAGTATGGGCGGTCTAGTAGTCGCAAAGGCGATCACCCTTGCCGATTCCCGTCGCGATCTATTTCCCATCATGTTTGAGGCAACCACCGCGTGTATTTTCTTTGGCACTCCATTTAGTGGTGCTCCCGTTGCGGCTGTGGCAGCAATGTACGCCCATTTTGCAGAAAAGGTGGACGTAGCATTCTCATCAAAACTATTGGACCTCATGAAGCCAGGCGACGAGGAACTGCGACAGCTCAAGCATGAATTTATGCGTCTCGTGGGGAAAATCAATCCGAAAATCGACTTGTTCTGTTTCTGGGAAGAGCATCCAACTGACTTTTCGAAAATGGCTGGCCTTCCAAGCCTCTTTGGGCTTACCAAGAATCTTATACCAAAGCAATATGCCGAATTTGTCAACCGGGACTCTGCAACACTCCCTGGAGTTGAAGAGCTTGGGTTGGCCTGCAATCACCGGGACTTGGTAAAGTTTGATGGCCCAAAAGACGATCGATGGACACAAATGGTGCGAGATCCGGTGAAAAAGATCATCCACGGAGCTCAGCTATCCGTAAGGAATCGCTTAAACTCGGTGAGAGACATTGACCGCGCTATGATTAGCGGCATAATGGATGCACTAGACGGCGCACAAGTACAAAAGAAGAGGAAAACACTGTCACAATCCTTCACACCTTCGTCTTGGATACCTCAAGAAGCTGAATACTTGGAGTGGCTGCGATATGCAGGAGATGGTGACAAAGAGAAGCCTCCCCTGGCGGTAGACTGTTTATATATCCGTGGTCGCGAAGGCCGAGGCAAAACGAACGCCGCTATGGCTGCCCTACAAGGCATCGAGAAGCTAATACGCGAAAATGAAGAGAACGACACCGGACAGGGCCCAATTCTCCTTGTTTATTTCTTCTGTGATACGACAACAGACTATTCTACCGCCGAGGATGTCTTGAAGTCTGTGATAAGGCAGCTGATAAACCAACAAGAGACGCTTGCACCATACGCGAAGATATTCACCAAGAAAAAGGGAAAAGATGATGCGAATCGGTCACAGCAAGCACAAATAACTGTTGAAAACATGTGGCAATCAATTCAAGATATGCTCGCTGATGAATTCATCGGCAGCAGGGTCTATTTCGTGCTCAACAACCTTCATGCTCTGCCCGCCGAATCAGATTCGACCATTAAATTGATGAAGTTTATCGCAGGTGAACTGGAAGCTCTGGGTTCCGTGGGCGCTAGACGGGTCCCGACTCGATGGTTCATTACCAGTAGAGAGTCTCATAATGTTGACGCAGCCCTCAAGGTCGACGGCGTCCGTGTGATTGACTTGGAAGACAGCAGATATGAGAATCAAGTCCAATTGGAGCTGCGAAAACATGCCAAGAAAATGATTTCGGCAATTGGGGAACAAAAGCAATACAACAAAGCGCTTGCATACTTTGCCAGCAGCCTGGTAGGCAAGCGCGCCCAAAATACCCAGTGGATTGATATCACATGCATCCAACTAGGGGAGCTTTCCAACACTGAAAGCGACCTAAGAGTTCGAAAGATTCTCGAGAACATGCCTCAAGATTTGAAGACGCTACTGGACCATTCCTGGCGTCAAATATTTGAGCTAAATGAGGCCCATGTTGAGAAAATCAAGGAAATTTTGCGTGCTCTGGTTTTGACCTATGAAGATCCTACCGAATCAGAGCTTAGTCTGCTCGCAGGACTTACATCTACGGATCAGGAAAAGGGAGAGCTGCGCAAATTGATTGAGCAATGCAAACCGCTTCTATACCTAAAGCGAACGAGTAAAACTGACTCTGTTGTTTGTTTTGTCAACATAATTGTAAAAACGCACTTGTCAGAGAATGCGAAGGCACTACTCGGATTGTCCAAGGAGGAAATCAAGTGGCAACACGGCGTGATAGCTCTACGATGCTTCACTCATATTAAGGACACTTTGGATTTCTCCATGCCGGATCCGGTCTCTAATGAATCAGCGGCCGAAACCTCCGATAAGGATGAACAACATAGCCCTGACCAGGAGGAGGCTCGATCCGAAAATGGTAGTGCCCTCGAGAAAGTGGATGGTGAGGAAGAGGAGGAGGGCGACGACGAGGAGGGCGACGACGACGACGACGACGAATATTCGGACAGCGAAGAAATGTATGAAGAGGAGGACGAAGAAGACGAGGAGGAGGACGATCCTGAAGTAGAAATGGTCAAAGACAAAGCCCTGGCTTATACTGTCAAGCATTGGCTACACCATGCCAGCAATGCGACTCTGGAGATCGCCGAAGACTTGAGTTTCGAAGATGACTTTTGGAAACCAGACTCTACCATTCGGCGTCGATGGATGATCGAGTACGCCCGCATGACGACCACATTTGATGACTTCGACCATAAGACGCTCAATGGATTACATGTTGCGGCGGCAATTGGCTTCCGACAACTAGTTGCGGCTCTTATACGCAATGGCCATGAAGCCGAGATCAAACAACGAGACTCATTAATCAATACTCCGGTAAGCTCCATGAATGTGTTTCATTGAACGATACCTTGAAAACTAAACGATTGCAAGCTGCATTTTGCTGCTTTTCTAGGCCGACCCAATATTGTAGAGGAACTGCTCAACCGCGGTGCAGTAATCGACGATGCTGCAGAGATTCACGAGCAAACTCCATTGCATATGGCTTCGTTCGGTGGACATATCCAAGTCATGAAGAAGCTGCTCCTACGAGGCGCAGATCCGAACGCTGTTGCAAATGATATTGGGCCGGTTGTCAACGCAGCTATTTCCTCTGGGAGTCGTGAAGCTGTTGAGCTGCTCGTTGAACACAATGTGTCACTAACTTTCAAGTCGGATGACGAAGACGTCCAGTGCCCTCTTGCTTTGGCAGCATTGTTGGCCGACTATTCGATGTTTGAGTACTTGATTGAGAGCTATGCGGACAAACTCCCCCCTCAAGACTATAGCGCAGCACTTATTGCCGCTGCCGCTGCCGGAAGGATTGAAGTATTCAACAAGCTACTCAATTTCGGTCATGAGACAGCTGTATTTCAATCCGCTCTGGATTGCGCAGTTGAAGAGTGGAACTGGGATATTGTGAAATCCCTCCTAGACCATTGCCAAGGGCTGGATGTCAATGGTCTTTTTACCGAAGTTGCAACGTGTAGCGAACCACAAGACAAAATGCTGCAGTTGGCTTGGAACTATGCAAACGGTTCCATAACACAGGAAACATTAAGCGACGCTCTCTATAATGCGACTGATAGAGAGAAAGTATCGACTGTGAGACTGTTGTTGCAGAGTTTTGCTGCAAACCCGAACGCCACAGGAGAAGAGTACGGAACAGCTTTAACGGCGGCTGCGTTTGATGGCATCATGGAAATGGTGCAGTTGCTGCTGGATGCCGGTGCTGATATCAACGACGAAAATGGCTGGGCATTGCAAACTGCCGCTGCTGAAGGCCACTATGAAATTGTCCAAGAGCTCATTAATCGGGGAGCCGAGGTGAACGCATGCACCCAAAATGCCAACTTCGCAGCAGGTACTGCGCTTCAGGGGGCGTGCGAGTCGAGTAAATCCGATATTGTATCCTTACTGTTGGAGAAGGGCGCAAATCCAAATCTCGGACTCGGGACAGACTCGCCCCCAATTCTAGCCGCGTGCCAGCGTGGTGAGGCTCACATATTGGAGATGCTTGTCAATGCCAAAGCAGACGTAGATGTGTTTGGAGGCTACGACTCGTCAACGCCCCTCATAAATGCTGCCGCATATCTGCCGAAAGAATCCTTACAGGTGCTGCTCAATGCAGGGGCGGATATCAACTTGCCGGATAATGACGGTGACACTGCTCTGATTGTAGCTGCTGCACGTGGTGATGTGGAGGCTGTGACCTTTCTGCTTGATAACGGAGCTGATATTATGCATTCAAGCAAGAGAGACATGAATGCACTTCAGACAGCCTTTGAGGCCACCCAACAATCTGAAGGTGAAGAGCAAAGTGGGTTTGTTGGCTCTTCCAGCGAACAATGGCAATGTTTGGGGGTGCTTGTCAACCGCGTTACCGTGCTTCTTGACGCTCTTAAGACGGCTGCAGATTCCGGCAACGTTGCCTTGGAGAGCGTCATTCGGTCAGCCAACATTAGCAAACAAGGCTTGAATTATGATGATGACCATCCAAACGTCTCGGACTTGAATACTCTGCCGGATTCTGCTGTTCAGTTAAATGATGGAGATGATACTGCAGACGATCGTCAGCCGGACGAGAATACGAATTCGGAGCCAGCTATAACCATCGATTCTGAAACGGTTATAGAAACGGCCATAGAGACGAACATAGAGACGGCCACGGAGACAGCCGCTCCGGACATTGAACCTTTGGTATATCCGGAAGTTAGCGTTTCAACAATCGTCGAGGCTACACACGCCCAATTTGTGTCTCAAAATCCGGTTCCTCTGTCGCCTCCTCAAGTTAACTATGACACTGCTTCTATTCAACCAACGAATAGCTGGTCGAGTCATGAACCCTCAGCATTCATCCCAAAGAGGGAGTCCATTGCCAGTATTCGTGATGTGTCTGCGCAGATGGCAATTCCAGCGCCTTTGGAAGTCATTAGAAGGAAACCTGCACCGCAGCATGTTCAGAGGGCGGACCCTAATGTCCATTTCCAAGCCCCAATGCCTCAAGTCACAGGGCTTCCTTACAGCAGTTCTCAATCGCTGCCAATCACCAGCCCATCACAACAATCGTCCCCTCCAATGAATGAGCCGACAGAGCAATTCAAAGCTTACCCAGGGCAAGCAGGAACACACCCATACGGACAGTATCACAATATGGAGGTGTACAATAATCCTCACGCTAGTGATGGTCAGAACCAGGACATGAAGCGATATTCCGCATATGGTGGCAGCATTCCAGCGCGGTATAGCGGATACGGTCCTCAGACCGCGCAGCCACCACCAGACAGGGCGCGACAATCGTATCAGGGCCATGGATACCCGAATTATTACAACCAGCAGCCACAGTATTACAGCAACAACGGCGATACATCGTTTCACAATCAGGGAAGTGCGCAACAAAAGCCGCCCACTACGGAGGATAGTCGATTTTATTGAAGCCGCATGTGAGGAGGATGAATGAGCAACAACATACCGTTATACCATTTGACTCCATATCACGAGATGAAGGCTGTCATAGATTGATTTCAATATAAACCATAGATGTTTTTCTAAACAAAGTTAGGTATTGAGAGAAAAGAAGAGAAGAAAGATTGTATTCTTATTAATATACCACGTAATATTCTCAGATCAGCGGGGGGTGAATCCAATGTTTTGGTGGGTGAATGTGGCGGGGCTGTCGAATTCCACGCTACTAGGACACGGTAATACCGCACTGTCCTACATTCCCCATTGTAGCTGGGCGGTCATTCATTTTCATGATTCCATATCTCTTGAACAATGACTTGCATGTGCGTTCTAACTGCTCCAGGAATCACAATGGACCCTAAAGCGTATAAGGGCGTGAGGTTCAATATTCGGCAAAATAACAAAAGAATATTTTCAGCAGGTCCTTTGCCAATTTGCACTTTTTCCGTTAATGCCCAACGGAGCACACATCGAGGGGAGGGCAGCATGGCAAGGCGCGGCTTGATAGAATGACACTATTGGCCATGCAATATATGATAGCCGGTGTGTCGAAGACGGAAGGAGGTTTTGGACAGAAACTGCAGTGCCAAAATATCGAGATTCTGCTCTAATGGTATAAGCGGTAGTTTACGCCATTGGTTCGCCGTGGCATTGAACAAAAGTGGAATGTTATTTCTACCTAAATGGCAATATTAATGACAAAAATTGATAACCTAGGTTTCTAGGAAATATACAAATAAGCCTATTCTAATAGAAGGCCCTTTGAATGCGTCTCCAAACATCCTGATGCAGGCTGAAGCGGGTAGGCTATTGCTAATTTATATAGCACGTTTAGGCATCAAGCACCGGTCACCAGCTCTCAGCGTTACAACATGTTTTACTATTAGCCATTCAATACTCGATGGCTAAGCTCATTTTATCTCGGTTGTTACGTCCCGCGAGGAACATCGCCGACTCTGCAGCGGTGTAGAGCCTGGGCCCTTGATTTCAGCATAGGACATCCGCTTATCCGATCCACGAACACCTGATAATACTCAGCCTAAATAGCACCCCTCAAGCAGAGAACTTCGGTGCATCAAAAGTCATACCACTGCATTTATATAAAGCTAAATAAGTAAGACTGTCAGTAAGCCGTCTGAACTAGAGGTATTCGCCTTTCCCAAATAGTCGTAATAGCCGGAATGGCTCGTAAACTTAGTCTCCTGGCTCTTGCAAGCCTTGTTTCTCTGTCAGTTCAGCAGAATTGCGCAGCATTATTGTGAGCATACTGAGCGCTATGATATCTTCTACCTCACCTACTAACCCGAATGCAGTGGTCAATGTGGAGGCATTGGATGGACCAGCCCAACATGCTGTGTTTCTGGTGCCCAGTGCACCTACGTGAATGACTGGTATTCTCAGTGTCTTGCCTCAACTGTATGAGCTTCTACGGCTGTTGTGAGACTTTTTCTAACCAAGTATAGGGAGGCGGCGGTCCTACTAGTGGATCATCAACTTCATCCAGTTCGGTTTCAAGATCCTCATCCGCCGTCTCATCGCCTGGGGGCGGCTCACCAACTGGCGGTGCGTCCACGTATACGACAACCGATACTGCGACGGTTGCTCCCCATTCCCAGTCTCCTTACCCAAGTGTTGCTGCCTCCAGCTGTGGGTCTTGGACTCTAGTGGATAATGTTTGCTGTCCATCGTATTGTGCCAGTGATGACACATCTGAGTTCTGCACAGGCGGCTGTACCTGTGCCACGCCACCTTCTGTGGATTGCAAATCTGGAACTATGTACCCAGAAGTCCACCATGTAACTAGCAATGAGACTTGGCACTACAGCGTAAGTCGATTATTCCTGCCACCCTTAATTCGTCTGAGACGTGCTGATTGTCGGGACTTCAGAGATCTACGCATTTCGGCTTGACAAGCGGCGGAGCTTGCGGCTTTGGCCTCTATGGTCTCTGCACAAAAGGCAGTGTCACTGCGAGCTGGACAGATCCTATGTTGGGATCAACTTGTGATGCTTTCTGCACAGCATACCCTTTGCTTTGCAAAGACCCTACGGGCACTACTCTTCGCGGTAACTTTGCAGCACCAAACGGGGATTACTATTCACAGGTAAGAGACACTGCCCATTTTTTGCTTCCACTAATCTAATGCCACAATAGTTTTGGTCTTCTCTGCCAGGAGCTCTAGATAACTACCTGTCTTGTGGCGAATGCATTGAGCTCATCCAGACAAAACCAGACGGAACCGACTATGCTGTAGGAGAAGCTGGCTATACTGATCCGGTCACTCTGGAAATAGTAGATAGCTGCCCTTGTAGCGCAAATTCCAAGTGGTGCTGTAAGACATTCGGTCCATGACGTGGCGAGGGCTCTAGCTGACTTGCTATAGGTGGCCCCGGTGCCGATCATTGTGGAGAGATCGATTTCAAATATGGTTGCCCTCTCCCGGCCGACAGCATTCATCTCGACCTCTCGGACATTGCCATGGGACGCCTACAGGGCAACGGTTCGCTCACAAATGGTGTAATTCCAACTCGATACAAGAGAGTCCCTTGCCCCAAGGTTGGAAATGTTTATATATGGCTTCGAAATGGCGGGGGACCGTACTACTTCGCTCTGACAGCCGTGAACACAAATGGACCTGGATCAGTCACCAAGATTGAGATCAAGGGCGCAGGCACAAATACTTGGGTTGCTTTGGACCATGATCCAAACTACACCAGCAGTCGCCCACAAGAACGATATGGCAGCTGGGTAATTCCACAGGGGTCAGGTCCGTTTAATTTGCCCGTTGGAATACGCCTTACTAGCCCAACGGGGGAGCAGATTGTGAATGAGCAAGCCATCAAGACATTTACTCCACCAGCGACAGGAGATCCAAACTTCTATTACATCGACATCGGCGTCCAGTTCAGTCAAAATTAAGAATGGAAACTTGGGCTAATCGATGTTTTATTTCACTTGGAATTATTCCCTTGGTATATATTTTCAGCGTCTGTTAGAATATATATGCGCACCTATTTTTGACATCATTCCCGACTTCATAGTCTGATCGTTCAACGTACCCAAGGTAGTCGCCGTATTATACCGCTGTAATTGTAGGTGTTTTGGACAAACATCAGCCACACTACTAGCTAGATATCAACAAGACACAGTTCTCTGAATCTCTGCTCCGCAAATGGCTAGTAACATTCCAAATATTCCTTCTCTATCACAATGAACTCCGCCAACCATTTTGTCCTGCCATCTAGAGTGACAGCTCCGAAAACAATCAATTATTATAAAAACAAGTCCCTCTATGTTGCTGTGATGATAATGTTGAAGTACCTTCATTATCTACAAAAGAATTTGATGGCTGGACGAGGCAGACCGGGCTGGGTTTACCTTATAGGTTAGGCAGTTTTATCATGGACGAGATCAGCAACCAATGTGAGAGCCTAATTAGAGGCTTGCTTCAACGATGGAGAGATAAATTTAAAAAGCTTTGGGCTACTTGTGATATGATGATCTTATATTGAGACTGACTCAGGACGCCACCGATCCAAAGATTTCCCGAACTCAGTTACAGATGATACGTTATGTGAGCCGGAACTTATGACAACTCTCATCACAGACACCTCGAAGTCAACATTTGAACCTCTCATATGTACTTGTATTCCCAAAAGCTCCCTGAATGTCAACCCAATGAGTTTTGTTTTGAAACGAAATACGGAGTGCATAGCTTTGAGATGGGGACCACATGATGATTTCGCCTTGTGAGTAAAACTGCCTGGATTCTCGTCATCAAGCGTGGCATCCCTGGCCTAGCGGTATCTGCAATGTCTGTGGGGTGCATCGGCTAAAGTCCCGATAGCGCCATCCGTTGCCGGTTTGCCGAGACGATGAATATATCGCTCCGGATTAAATAAACAATCCTGGGGATACAGATCTACGTTTACTACGCGTTTCTCTTATTTAGATGGTGAGATTCCCCTCTTATAAGGTCTTCAGGTCATAGTACAAGATATAATTGACTCGGTCAATGAAGTTGATGATGCTTCAAAGGCCTACCTTGAGCAAAAATAGCGTATGCGGGCGGGGTCAGGACACGGAGAAGAGTTTGTGACAGGCACCGGCGCAAAAATGGAGTCATTACCCCTATGAAGTCTGGGGTTGTCAAGCATTTGGCATAGCCAACTTGCTGACGAGGAGTACCGTACATGGTCATACTGCGTGAGTAAGGAGAAGTTTATATCACCACGGAGAAGTAGTCATGAATTACCGAGGTTATTTATCTAAGCGTAGTTGACATGCTGCAGTCTCATTCTTCCTCTACATTACCATTACCAACCTACTTTACCCTCTTATTATTAGATATAGTACCCAGTGCATCAGAGCGATTACACAACAAACCGTACTTGAAAATGGTGTGGAACTAGATTACATGGTTCTGGCTAGAATAAGGAACCGATCTATCATTGAGGTAGCATCTGCCAATAGAAGGTTTATGACCAGTAGCCAAGCGCCAGACGCAAGACAGCTGAAAAGTGGATTTGTGTCAATGAGAATCCAGGAGAAGAAACCTACATTCATCGGAATAAGGAAAATGGGAGATGAGCTCAGGAATGGAGAGAAGAGACAAGGCATTCAGATGTAAAATATAGGGAAATGTATCCGAAAAAAACATACACCATTTGTTAGAAGCATTTACTACAAGACGTAGTTTAGTATTCTAGATTCATTTATGAGTTCCATTCTGCTGTATAGACTGACCATACTGTGATGCATAGGCTTAGTAGTCGTCTGATGAAGACAGTTATAACTTTGAGGCTTGCAAACACGGGCTACGTAAAGCCTGTTGGTCAACATCCCAGCTATTTCGTTGGCATAGTAGTTCTTTGCAGAAGTTGGGAACCTTTTTTTCGTCGCAGCATCATATTCATACAAAGGAAATAGTTGCTTCAGCGCCCAGTAACAGTTGCCAGGGAAGCCCATCTTCAAGGTCTGCTGATTGCTGAGGCTAATGCCGGAGTGACATCTCACCGGTAGATATATCTCCAGCGCATGACATCAGAGGTAACAAACATATTTGTCATCGAATATATCTTCACTATAGATATCTTATACATCCGTTTAACCAACACCGAAACTCATCGCTATTTTAGATGCCCTGAACCGGTGTGCGCGATTGGCTTGGTGTTGATTGAACCCCTGCCTCATCTCCGCAAAAAGCGTCATCGCGGATAAAAAGGCTAAATGGTTCAACCTCAGAGGTCGTGCGACAAGGATTCGAATATGTGTACAGAATAGTGACCGGATAAATGTACGAGTATCCATTGTAAGACCAAAGTCAGAGCACGGGAGGGGTTTCAAAGGGCAGTTGAGATATAATGGTCGTGTTGGGAGTTGATAATTTTCTCCTTTGATCTAATTCAGCAGTGTTCTGATAGTCAATCTCCCCATTCATCTCTATTCCACCTCATCCAGGATGATTTCCACCATCTCAGTTGTCTTGGCCTTGCTAGGTCAAGGCTCAGCATGGTCATACAGCACCAACTCCCAATACAAAGCGAATATTAAGATTAACGGTCGTCAAACTTATCAGACTATGATTGGAGGCGGCTGTTCTGGTGCTTTTGGTATTGCTTGTCAACAGTTTGGGTCTTCTGGCTTGTCGCCCGAAAACCAACAAAAGGTCACTCAAATTCTCTTTGACGAAAATATTGGAGGTCTGTCTATTGTCCGAAACGACATTGGATCCTCTCCGGGAACCACCATTTTGCCCACTTGTCCCGCCACTCCAGAGGGCAAGTTCAACTATGTCTGGGATGGTAGCGATAACTGCCAATTCAATCTTACCAAAACGGCTCTCAAGTATAACCCCAACCTTTATGTTTACGCCGATGCTTGGTCTGCTCCTGGGTGTATGAAGACGGTTGGGACAGAGAACTTGGGTGGACAAATATGTGGTGTGCGTGGCACCAATTGCAAACACGATTGGCGCCAAGCATATGCCGATTATCTCGTTCAATACGTCCGGTTCTACAAGGAAGAAGGTATTGATGTCTCTCTTCTGGGTGCCTGGAATGAGCCTGACTTCAACCCTTTTACCTATGAGAGTATGCTCTCAGACGGATACCAGGCTAAAGACTTCTTGGAAGTCTTATATCCTACACTCAAAAAAGCTTTCCCGAAAGTGGATGTTAGCTGCTGTGATGCAACCGGCGCAAGACAAGAAAGAAACATTCTCTATGAGCTTCAGCAAGCTGGCGGAGAGAAGTTTTTTGACATTGCGGTTTGTTCTCCATTATGCCCCTCTTAAGCTACACACCGATGTGATATCTGACTGAGTTCCAGACGTGGCACAACTACCAGAGTAACCCTGAGCGCCCATTCAATGCTGGCGGAAAGCCCAACATTCAGACAGAATGGGCTGATGTAAGCTAAAGCCCTGAGATTTCTTCTACCGTTTGACTCACACGTATCACAGGGGACCGGTCCGTGGAACAGCACTTGGGACTACAGCGGCCAGCTTGCGTACGTATCTTCTGTACTAGAATAGTCCTCATTTCTCTCCAGGTCGATGCTAACAATTCATCCATGCTAGTGAGGGCCTTCAATGGGCGTTATATATGCACAATGCTTTTGTGAATAGCGACACCTCGGGTTACACTCACTGGTGGTGCGCACAGAACACCAATGGCGACAATGCTCTCATTCGGCTCGACCGCGACAACTACGAAGTATCATCTCGACTCTGGGCTTTTGCACAGTATTTCCGATTTGCTAGACCAGGCTCTGTACGCATTGATGCAACAAGCAACGTAGAAAATGTCTATGTGACCGCTTATGTCAACAAGAATGGTACTGTGGCAATCCCCGTCATTAATGCGGCTCACTTCCCTTACGACTTGACTATCGATCTAGAGGGTATCAAAAAGAGAAAATTAAGCGAATACTTGACCGATAATAGCCACAACGTTACTTTGCAGAGTCGGTACAAGATTAGTGGCAGCAGCCTCAAGGTGACGGTTGAGCCAAGGGCTATGAAGACGTTCTGGTTGGAGTAAGTAGTGGTCTAATGTAGCACCCATAATCAGCATCTGAAAAGATGATAATGTAGTAGTCGGGCGAATATCAATTGTTCTTTTCTATCTCTTTTATGCATAATATTATATACGTAATAGTATGAATATCTGAATCATGGTGACATTTTGTTCCAGAATATTGGCGTAAGGATTTACGAATATTGTGATGGTTGATTTGCTCCGCGGCGGGCTAAGAGCACCCTGATAACTTTAGTTGGCTGTGCCCGCTATAATCTCCGGATATTTACAGTACTGCATGTGATTTAATCTATCTACATACAAGATCTACCCATCCCTGTTTTTTGTTTGCCAACATCAGCAAAGTTTACCTCATGGCGTTATTTAGAACATTTATGCAAGAGTCTCTATCGTTTTCGAAGTGGCAAATATGTGAAGTCTCGAAAGCTTCTAGAGAGAGGGATGCAACATTGACCCTTGCCATACGGATGAGAGATCGTCCTGCTTAACCGAAATTTTATATACAATTGCTTTACTTTGGTACCTAGTAAGGGCGTTAAAAAGCGTCCCTCAAATCTTTCTAATGCTCATCAGTCTTCTTTTCCAACGCTGACTCTTCTCATTTCCAACCAGCGGGCTTATATTCCCAATCGTACTTAAGATACCTAGGCATAAGAAACAGTTCTTAGCGGAGTTGTACGGCAGTAAGAAGCAGCCTCAACTGATGACTCGCAAGTTTAAATCCACAACGAAGCTGGGGTTACAAGATGTATACCTCGCAATATAGCCATGAACCGATCGCAAAACGACACAGCTAACGGTAGGTATGATACGACTGTAGTGGAGATTGTTTCCCAATCAAGCCTCGTAGGGTATGATTCACGTACAAGTACATACAGTAAGGCGCGCGCATTAATTACTTGGGTCCTCTCTGAGTCAACGCTTCAAATTGGTACCTTATCAGTTTCCTGGCCTAGTCTAAAGATGCCTTTCTACTTGCCCATCAACAAGCGATTCGCGATGGCATTCCATTAGGGGCTTTAAATGAACATATTGAGCTTTTTCAAATTCGTGATTAGGTATGATCTGGAGCCTGCGTATATGCAATCTTCTCGGTTTCTTGAACATTCATTCGGGCTCTTCATTATTTCTTTCTCTGCGGGGTAGGTAGATTTGACCCAGGTTCACTGGCCCCTCACAACAGTGAAATCGCGCTACGATCAACAGGTACTGACGACGAGCGTGTTTTTGAGCCTCTCCCCGAGCACTGTATACCTGGAGACGCTAGCTAAATTGCACGGGAGCATGTCACCCTATACTTGAGACTGTGGCAACAGGAACTTGGCTCAGCAACAGCAATCCTCTGTGGAAGGTGGGATAACAAATCGTTTGTTCCTCTGTCACATGCCGGGCTAGGTAGGTTTTCCCCAAAGTGATGTGAGCAAAGCTCCACGTACTTGCGAAAAGCGGTATCCTCCGAAGAGAGCATCGGATCTTCTGCAGTAAAGTGTTTTTTGGTGTAATAAAGAGGGTAGTTGATGGATGTTGAATATAGCATTTGGGGGCATCGAAAGACACTTGCCACACTCTACAGACCATTCCGCATTTGAGACATTTAAAGCTCTGACTCACCGGCGAAAGGCTGCAATTTCGTCCTAGCTGTATGGGGTATGGAGAAATCTGTAAGCTCATTCGGTACGGAGTACATTTTGAACTTCCTACCGACCTAGATTTTGTATATATGTACTCTAGTATATATGACCGGGGAAGGCAAAGCCTTCCCCATTGTTCCGATATCTTCTCGCTTCTTCTATTGACGGACAATTCTTTTATCAACCGAAGCACAATCTCCCGGTGGATAATTCACCGCCCTTATATCTTGTTCAGGCTATCGCATCGAATCCCCAGTCTCCAATCATGTCGGCAGAAAAGACGAATGAAAAGATTCAAGAAACGGTGCAAAAGGAATTGGAAGGTACAGAATATGCCGTATCGTCTTTCACGCCTCTGTCCGGGGGAACTGCAAACTTCATTTACCATGCCAAACTCCAGAAGCCTCTATCAGACGGTGTGTCCGAGGTTGTGCTGAAACATGGCGAAGCGTATGTTGCGCAACATCCCGACTTCAAACTAAAAATGGTTCGATGCGTGAGTTCTCCTATTGGTCTTCCACATACCTAGAAAAAATTGATACTGATTCGCGATTTGCGTGCTTTTTTTTTATTATGAATAGAACATTGAAGAGGAAAGCCTACGGTTTCTTTCACAATTTCCACACGTAACTTCATCCACATACGAAGTTGGGACTCTGAAACTGTATCACTTCAACCCTGAAAGTAGTACTCAGATTCAGGAATACGTGTCTAATGCTGTCAATCTCAAAGACTATGCTCTCCGCCACTACCAATTTGCTACTTCTGAGGTAGTCAAACCACAGTGCCTTCAGCTTGGACAGGGTTTAGGTCAATGGCTGCGGGGATTCCACAGCTGGAGCGACCAACCAGAGCGGCAGGGTCTGCGTGATCTGTTCGCGCAGAATACAGACATGCAGAACATCAAAAAGCTCATTAACTATGACCAGCTACTTGGAAGGGTGAACATGTTCCCAAACCTTCTACAGGAGTGTAAGGATGTTTTACAGGAAATTGTCAACATGGCCACGGCCGAGCTGGCAGATCAGAGCCAACTAAGTGCTATCCATGGTGATTTTTGGACTGGCAAGTAAGTTGAGAGCGCAACATAGCTCCATGCAGCGTCTCGCTGCTGGGATGTAGACTGACATTTTTCTTACTTCTAGTGTGCTGCTGCCAAATATTGCTTTTGCAGATGACCAACTGGTTCCAGTTCGGATTATTGACTGGGAAATGGCGCAGGTTGGTGTACGAGCCGAAGACCTCGGCCAGCTGATTGCCGAACTATGGCAGCTGAAACTGTACAAGCATATAAATGCTGCCCTCTGGATTATCCGCGGCTTTGTGGAAGGATACGGCAAGGTTAATACTGATTTCATCTTTCGCGTGCTCGTTCATGTCGGTGCTCACCTAATATGCATTGGATCTACGACACCTGGATGGGGGACGCCTGAGGAAGGCCATAATATTGCCAAAATCGGAAGAGACGTCTTGCTGAACGCTTGGAAGAAAGATGCACAGGCATTTGAAGAGCATGATCTTGAATGCCTATTTGCTCAGTATATATAATTAAATGCAAAGGCCAATATCTACAGCGTCTTTGGATCCCATCAAAGACGTTCGTAAGATTGAGCAAAGTTTCGACGGAGAAAGTATCCTTTTCGTCGGTTGACCTATTATCTCTACTTAATCTTTAATTGAATAAGCTGAAAACGTCGTTTGGAATTGCTACAACTCCATACGATCTTCGCCAATTAATTTTACGGCGTACCGTTGTTGTCCACCCCATACTTTATTTGGAGAATTAAAGCTCGAAACAGCCCCATAAACGTCGCTAATCATAGCTCCCGGACCACTAGCAAATACGATGGTTGGTCATTTGACTGTGCTCTGTAGGAACTCACCAATTAACTTAGCAACTTCTGGACGCCGATGACCATTGACCCCATCGCCTTGATGTAGAGATAGGCCCCGGTTTCTGTCATCTGTCGCGCCAGAAGATTCGATACTGGTTACACCTGCTAAATGAGTATCAGTGGGGTGCAGCTGCTTTCCCTTTGACTCGTTCTTCGTTATAATGCCCTAGGTGACGAAGATATCGATGTCAATGTTCTTGTCCCCCGGAGCTTGTTGAAGGTTATTTAGCTCTATTTTCGACCCAATTCAGATCCGTATTTCCTTAATACTCCACATTAAACTAAGCTTAGCTCTTACAGGACGCAGAAATTGTGTAAGCTCCAGTAAAACCGGCAAACCTTACGTGATACTGGTGCCTCCCGTAACACATAAAACATTGCTATGAGGCTCGATATTGTCCATAGTTGTGTGTTTCATACGGACCAGTCAATATGAATGCTGTGGATTTATTATCTGGACACTTCCCTGAGTTCAATTTGCCTGCACAGAGCTGAGCAATCTCTTGGTCTCTGCATATTTTGCGCAAATGATGTATGAGTATTTCACGAGTCTAGTTTCAACTCAGGATGCGTTAAATGGAGTAAACGAGCGCGACTGCCAAAAGCTGCTTTCGGGAAAGCATAAATAATAATGTTGGTCAATTGCCCGAGGATCTTGATTGTTTGTTAGATCAAGACGGTACACATCTCCATATTCGAGGTTGGAAAATAGCGTGATGTCGGCCGTACAGATTCGGAATCCTACACTGCTGGAGGAAATAATAATATAATGAAGGAGGCCTGTTCTCATTAGACGACAGCCCCGATCAGTGAGCCGAAAAAAGAAAAGAAAAACCAAGAGAAGGTAGCATGAAGACTCCGTTGCAGACAATCATATGCTGCGATTAGAAAAGAATATTTTCCTATTGTCAATAGGCCTGGGCGCTTGTTGTGTCCATAAAAGCAAAGGACCAATGTCATGGGGATAGGCTAGGCCATATAATATACTCAATTGTTCGTTCAAAATATTAGGGTAGATCCGTCAAATTGGCGTTACCTTGTCCCGCTTCTGTTCTTTTACTCTTTATTTCTCTTTTCTTCTCTTTCCGTTCATCTTCTTTCTTTCTCTCCCCCCACAGAAACTTCAGTGCAAGGCCAGCCATCTCTTTTATGGGATAATGCAATAAGCTAATATTGTCACAGACGAAGCCAATGATCTAAAAGGTATCCATACTTGGATAAGTGTAAGCATATTCGTAACTAATCTTACGTAAATTCGTCAGCTGTGCGCGATGCTCCATTGCTAAGCAAGCGCCTTTTTTGCTTTGGTGACAAATTGCTATATTGAGTGAATATTTTCATTATCCCTCGGGACGTTTCCCTCGTTGCTCCTCTCCCCAAAAGTCTAAATATCTGCATTGTATATATCCCACTCGGCTGACGCCAATTCAGCATAAACATGTCAACTCCTTTGTTGGTATTACCGCGTCCCGGTGTTGCACCGCTTGACGAGCTGCGATCGATATCTGCGCCATCTGAAAGCGCCTTCGTTGCAACATTTGGCCGTTTAATGCCTCAAGCATCATTTCTACAAACACAGAATGGCAGAGTCGCAATTTACGAGCTGCTACCCTCGTCCTCTCGGCCTGCAGATGCCACAAGTGCGATATCCCGTGTCCTCTTTGTGCATGGCATCCAGACCTCCGCAATTGGCCTGCAGCCGCTAGCAAGGGCTCTCTCTGCTCGTTTTCCATTTGCCAAATGCGTGCTTGTTGACCTTTGGGGCCATGGGCTCACAGACACCCCTTTAGTAGCTCACGATGCGGCTCTATTCCACAGTCTACTGGAATCTGTAATGGTGCATCTTGAGTGGGAGAAAGCTCACTTGGTTGGTTTCTCATTCGGCGCATCAGCAACTGCGAGTTTTGCTGCGGCAAAACCAGAACGTGTGGCTTCCATGGCTCTTGTTGCACCGGCTGGTTTCATCCGACAAGGAGAACTTGAAGAATTACATAGAAACTACTTGCGCGGCGGCGAGGGCATAGAAGAGCAAGCGAAAGAGTGGATTCTGCAACTCCTGGAGGGCGGAGACCTGGTTGTCCCGGCCGACTGGAAAGAGAGAGTTAACAAAGGTGAGGTGGTTGCTGAGGCAGTCAGAGACTGGCAAATGAAGAACCATGAGGGTCACGCAGCGAGTGTAGTGGCCATATTCAGAGATGGCGGCGTTTTAGACAATGACGGCGAATTTTTGAAAGCAGCGAACACAGGTATCAAAAACTTCTGTATTCTTGGAGAGTTGGACGATATAGTTAGCGGACAGGATCTACTCAGTGTTGGGATGAAGAACTATGTGGTCGTACCACAAGCTGGACACGCTGTTGTACGAGAAAAGGTTCCCGAGGTGGCCAAGTTGATTGAAGAGTTCTGGAAAACGCTTGAGTAAGCTATATAGCAAATTTTAATTTTCTGTTAAATAGATTAATGCTTGCCGTTAGTACGTGATTGAGGAAGTTGATAGATGTTGTGGCACTGATTATGGAATATTGGAGGACGAGAGATGGTATTGTGGGATGAATAATATCACAACCGGCGGGGAATGTTTGCATTCTTTTGACTCATTGGTGAGTCTTCATAACTGAGAGTTCAGAGAAGCTTTCTCCTCTCGCGATGGGTAAATCCATACGGAATGTTGTCAATCAATCATTGCTCATATAGCCGGTCGCTTTTCTGCTCCTTCCTTCCCCAATTCTGCCTTCATCGCTGCCAATGCCTTCTCTAACTCTGCACCCAAATCGCAGTTCCAAATCTCTCTGATTGGGACATCAATAACGGCCTTTAACTTCTCAAGATCGTCCCCTATATCAGGTCTCTGCAGATCCAACAGTTCTCCTTGTCGGCGCCCATGGATCTGGACAAATTTGGCCCGTGGCATGCGCACACTCTCGTAAGCCTTGAATGCGGCGAGAAGATCAGATGCCGAGCGACACTCGCCGAGGACGTGGGAGAGGATATACGCGTCTTCCAATGCTTGGCCGGCACCGGCCCCCTGATGAGGAGCACATGCGTGTGCGCTGTCGCCCAGGAGCAGGAGGCGGAGATCTTGGGACGAATACGTTGGGAATTCCGGGGAAAGATCGAAGATTCCCCAGTGGTCGGTACTCTCCATGAGCTAAGTCCTCAGTCAGTACACTGAACTTCGCTTTTAGCCACTGCTTTGTTGGCCAAGCATACCGAAAATATCTTTTGACATTCCTCCCCAAAGCCCCCAAAGTCGGCTGCTAAATCTTTCCGTTCCATTCGCTTAACCCATTCGCCCTCCCACACTCCACTCTTAGTCGTGCTGAATGCAACGACATTCATTACATCGCCATTAGCTACGGGGAAAGTGAGCACATGCCCCCCTTTGCCAATAAACATGAAGCGGTTCTGGGCCTTCTCTTCTCCTATGGCAGCAATAGCTTTGTCCATTGGTATAAGCCCGCGATAGGCATGCTTCCCTGTGAACGTCGGCTGGGAGAGGGGATTGCCTTTTCCCAGCACAAACTCCCTGCATACGGACCGAATGCCATCACATCCAATAACCGCGTCCGCTTCTGCGGTAGTGCCGTCAGCAAATTTGAGTATAGTTTTGCCTCTATTCTCATCCCGTGAAAGGTCTGTCAATCTCTTGCCAAACTCGGCCATGCTTCCAGGCACAAGTTTGATGAGCTCGTCCACGAAATGGGCACGGTGAGCCGTGCTGTGGCGCTCAGTCTCCGACAATTTGGGGGATATGATGTGGGTCCCAGTAGGTAGGCCATGAAGCTCGTGTGCAAGTATAAAATCAAAGTATGTATCCTTCTTTGACTCCCAGCCTACGCTCGTCGATATTCTAGAGTAGGCCTCTCCAACAGTCGGGTGTATAAGGCTCATGGCCCGAATAGAATTGGCACCAAAGAAGACGCCGGCTACCATGTTTCAGTGACGGTCATTCATACACGTAGAAATACCGTAATTTAATTATCAACTCGCTTTCACGGTACGGGGCTAGTACTCACCCCCAATCTCGGAGAACTTAGAGGCAGCCTCATAGATTTTGATTCCGATATGGCCATGTTGTTGCAAGCCAATAGCTAAAGCGAGCCCGCCAATCCCTCCACCGACGATCGCTATATCAATAGGCTCTCGATCTTGTACGGAACCCATTTTCTCTTGCAATAACGCTGAACAGCACAACCGTAACCAAATGAAAGCGGATGTCCTTGGTATGCTGCCAATGAGGCAAGCGGTAAAATCGTGAGCCGGAGTTCTAGTAGGTAGCGGCGTTTCCAAAGTGTGAGAAAACTAGCTGAGTGTAACCTTGGAACTTGGTCTCGTCTTATCTACGGCTAACAATCCTTCGGGGAAGCACACGCATTGTCCCGGTCACAATGAATTGCACGATACTAGCGTGCAATGGTTCGTGAGGCGGGGGCACGAGCCCGGGTGTGATATCCATTCCCGGAATGCTACGGAGTAGAATTCTCTGTTATATGTACCCCTGCATAAAATGCCCAGAAGCCTCGCCTGAGAAACCCCCTACCACAATGCGGTCGTGCGAGCGGTATTATTTTACTCACCATACACTGTGCTCAGTATTGGTGCCTAGATTGAGATTTTGATGCATTTGGTTGATCTTACGCTGAGCCGTTCGGCCGGTAACAGGCACATGATCCCTGTCACACCCTCTAAGAGTGCTGCATCAACCTTTTCCGGATTTTTGAACTGAACCAAGGCTTCTAGACCTTCCATTGCTGATATATGGTCTGAGACTTACTGTAGTAAAAAGGGGGGTAGTTCCGGTCCGTGTACTGCATTGATTCGTCATTGAGAGGAATGGCTAAAGTTTCTAAATTTGAACATGTTCCCCTCTTCCAACATGGTTTACACGTATCCGGCTACTCCCGGTCATTAAAACATGAGCTCTCAAAGCCTCTTTGGAGCACGAGCACCTACATACGTACATTGACTTATCTACCCAACTGAAGAATCAAGGAGCACAGAAGAGGTGAGACGTACTGTGGTGTGCTGACACAGCGACATTTGAAAGATATCTCCGTATAATACTCCGCGGACGCTGGCATCATCTGTTCCCTGGCATTGTCACCGTAGCATCCGTATCATAGAAGGGTTGAACCGGCAAATTGGCCCCTGTATGCTCATCTAGCATGGCTCACCAGGCACTAAATAGCACAGTTACATATGGTCACTGGACTGGCCGTATTCAAGATAGTAGCTGACCGCTTATGTTGAGGAGTACTGTTGTGAAAGGAGGAGACACTGTGGTACCCGTTTCAGGGCCTCTGTTGATCCGTACTCTGAGATTAACATATTCTGAGTTCGCTATGGAGAAGTAAAAATGATTATTATTAGAAAAGCAATGACAAAATATTCGCACCAATTCAAACGGCGTGTACCATTTCCTAGTAGCACATAGCCCATTCGTACTGATCCCAACGGTTTGCAACTCTAGTATGTGTAGATGAACTGGGGATGGGCGTCTCCCAGATTATCGCCCTCTTCCTCCAGCAGGTGGTTCCGCCTCCCCAATCGCTTCTGCCGATTCTCATACCAGAGGCCAGCCACATAAAAGCAGATTAGCCCAATTGCCATGCACATGAGGGAGAAGGTAGTTCTGAATCCTGTCCAGTAAAATGGGGCCGCTTTAGATTGGAAGGAGAACGACGCAACAAATCCACCACCGTTGCCCAGACCAATCTCCATACCCATGGCAAAGGCCGTCTTGTAAGATCCGGAAACGTTGTTTAAAAGCAGGATCCAAGCTCCAGGTAAGGCTGCAAAAGAACCGGAAGCGATAAAATACAACGCTCCATATCGTACATTGACCGAAACGTGCTCTTGATTGAGAATGATAATATAGCCAATGATTGCAATAAAACAGCCGGCAATGGCGACGCCAGCGCGGTGTTTTAATTTGTCTGAGATGTATGCACACGCCAGGGTGGTGGCTGACGCCGCAACAAAGATTGGAATTACCAGGGACTGGATTTTCTTGGAAGAGGATCCGGGCTTGAGAACCGAGACGATCGTCGGGGCAAACAGAGTGCATGAGTAGACGCTCGAGATGACGCCTACAATGATGAAAGCACTAAACCTTTGTGTTAGCACAACTATGAAATGCAGCCCGCTCCGGAAGTACTCTACCTGAGATAAATCTTCCAATCTGTGAGGCATCGGATGACAGCCTTGCGGTCCAACACGTCCATACGGCCAATGATGCCGTCGAGACGAATGCGTTCTTCCAAGACGGCCTTCTCACTCGGCTTGAGCCATTTCGCTGTGGCTGGCCAGTTATTCATAAAGGGCCAGCACAATAACGTGAGGGCAATCGTGATCGAACCCTCAATGACAAAGATCCATCTCCATCCATGCCATCCATTTGATGAATGAATGCCGGCAACAGCATAGGCCAACAGTCCGCCGACGGCGTTGGAGAGCGCATTGCCCACATGGAGCATGCTCACACGCCATTGCAGCTCGTATCTTGGGTAATATGCTGACAGCAAGAAGATGGAACCAGGGATCAGTCCCGCTTCTAAGATGCCAATGATAAGCCGTATAGCAACGAGGCCACCAAAGTTTTTGAGCAGGCCTTGAACAATTGTGAAGATCCCTACCCGATATGAGCACCTCGTCAATCGGATCGACTGTGTAACTTACCGAGAATTATGCATTCACCACAGAGCACGGTAGACGGTGTGAATCTTTTGACCAGCCAGTTGCTTGGAACCTGCTCTCGCGTGTGAGTAAGATATAAATTGATGTTGGTTGGTTGGGCGTGACTACCTCTGCCAGCATGAGGCCAATGAAGACGACAACTAGGGAAACACGAAGTCAGACACAATTATGTCCAGGTTTTTGTGGCGCAAAACTTACCGGTTGCGATGTTGAATTGGTTGGTCAAAGGATTCATCCCCAGGTCCTTCTCAAGACCCTGGATCCTCGCCGTGCCAATGTTGACGCGGTCAATCAAGGAGATGAACCATAATACAAAGAGTGGCGGCAGGAGATGCACGTCGAGTTTCCAGATAAGCTTACGATACTCGGCACTGGAGAGGGACTCTGTTGCATCCGCAGTCGTCGTGTCAGAGGGTGACATCGAGACTAAGCCCAAAGGCTTTTCTGCTGCGACCTCTGCATCTAATTCCATGATTGCGTTCCGTGTGTGTTGCTGCGTACGGTTGGGAACACTTCTGCCGTGTCTTGACAGGGTGTGTAGTTGTAGAAAATAAATCGAAGAAGAACAGAATGTGCGCTGCCTAAAGAAGACTTGACCTTTGATACCAACCCCCTCCCACCAGTAGCTTCTGCTACGGCCGCCGTTGCAAGAAGCCCATTTCGGCCAACCGCAGCCAGTGATCACACACTGTGCTGAGCCAGATTCATCCACATCCACGCGCCCAAGCCGGCAAACTCATCACGGATTACCTCACTTTCTCTCCACACCTTTGGTTGTTGGTTCAGCTACAGAATGCCTAGAATGTCACGCTTGCGTCGCGGACGTGGATACTAGGCCGGGGCAAGGGGCCCCTGCCGAATCACAAACGGATGGGATTCCCGGTGGACGCGGCCCGTGCAAGACCACGGCCGGGAGGAAATTGCCTGGCGCGTTGTGGGGGAATCCACAGCGCTACAAAAGAAGTTTATGTTGCGAAGACTCAAGGTCTGGCCCTAGCTCAAAGCCGGCGGCATCACGGAGTGCCCTCACAGGCTCTCGGCCGTGACCCTGTCACCTGGACCCTGGAACAGGACCCTTCCTCACGAAATCTTGGTCTGCCACCTTGCTTCCGCGAGTGGGGCGACCTGACAAAATATCTACATACCATCTTGTTTGTACCTCTCATCTACCGAGACCAACGGGGTGCAGAGGAGGCATTACTTTTTGGTACCGTAGAACCTCGCAAAACTCGTTTCTCTCGATCAAAACAGGGTATAAGTATGGGGAGACCCACAAAACGAGTTTTGCGAGGTTTTACGGTATAGCAACAGTTCGCCTAGTACCTGTACTAGCATTGCCTTAGGTAGCCCGTGTAACCCTATTTCACTGGAGAGGCATTTTCAGGATTTGCCTGTATTCCAAACTCGTACGAGTTGGCCAAAGACCGTACAAGTATTACGTAGAAAACAAGTCTCCACACACATGTTGACAAACCACAGGGCGTGACAGAAATAAACTCCCGTAGGCATACTCGTATGCCTAGTCAGACCCCTTTCTGTTGAATGTGATAATCAACAGGAGAGGCGATTGCATAACATCACAAATGTTCGAGATCAGGCCATTCGGCACAGGATTTCTTGATCGCAGGGGGAACAAGACGAAAAGGGCTTGCTGCATACAGCAAGCATCCATGGCGGGTTGGTCCAGACACGCGTCTATCTACACTAGCAAGGGACGGACTTCAGAATTCTACACTTGCAACCAACACACATACCGTAGAGTCGTATTGCATGGGAAATCTTTTTTCTCACCTCTATGCCATTATAAGTCAAGCTCAGGCTCTATCGATCTTTTGATTCCACTAATTCTTCAGCTCATGTACTGTAGCAATGGATTTCCGATTTGTTAGCTAAGGCTCTGGCTGAAGCAGCACCCTCGTTTTGAAACCTTTTCTCTGTGACTGCCACTGGACTCAAGTCTTGTCGAAATACGAGTAGTACTAATACCAAGCCAGAGCCACAAAATTGTTCAAGATTTTGAGGCACAAAATTAATCAGAAATCACTTTTTTTTGTACTATGGCCGTTACTCACTATCTACGGAGCTTCCGCGTTCCGCTGCTGCAATACAACAGTAGTAGCATGAAACGGCATAAACGTTAAGTAATTAGACTGTAACAATTCGGTTGTTACGCATAGACTTGTCAACTAGGTAGTACTCGTAGTGAGAGTATTGAACAAAGCGTATTTCCTGTCGTATTCCACGAGTGGTACGTGCTCGTATGTACCGCTCTTCGGCTCTCACAATCTTAATAATAATGATCTCTTAAGTGAGAAATGACTGCACGCGTAATTGCGCTTCATCTTCAAAGCTAAAACAGCAGTTATACCACAGTGCATACTTAATATTGGCTTAGCTTGTCAGGGTCTCCTGGGCTGAATTCAGCTTTCGAAGTGCTACCTGAATGAGTTACACATTGGTTGCAGTTTTTCAGCCACCATTGCTACCAATGTAGTGTTCGAGACCTGTCAGATGTCGGTCAGTGATCATTCAAGCCACTGTTCGACAATTGGCTGAGGTATCACCACGCGTTAGCCCCTTTTCCGCAGCCAGGGCGATGGACAGGAGGAACGCCGCACTCCCCTGGGGTATGTTTCAGCCACTGGTCCGGATAACACCCGGCAGCGGGTTGTGCCTACTAGATCCCTTGTTGGCATTAATACTAGCAGTTTGCAAGTGCAGTTACTGCACATCACGGCATGCTGCCTCGTAGGACAGGTTGTTAGGCCAGAGTCGACACATCAACGGCTGCAGCTGTAAATAAATTTAGATGCGTTTCATGGACAAGTTCAATCGGCGATATTTTTTTCATGCTCCAATACTTACAGCTGTATGATGGGCGATATGGTTGTGAGGACAACGGCATAATGTAAGAGCGAACCGTTCTACATTACCTACACCAGCAGTCTACTACCTACTTCACACGCATTGGGGACTTGAACATCCTGTCCATTTTATGACTTACCGTTCGTTTTGAGTTAGATTACATCTGATCTCCGCCACTAACAAGGCTGTCACAGTAGTACTAGTTGTATCTTGGGACAATGCTAGGGCGCCCCTTGGGGCTGGGACATCCACGGATTCGGACGAAGCTTGGTCCACCTCATCTAGTGAAGCCAGGATCAAGGATGAGCTTAGCGGAAGAGCAATGTCTCGCTGTCCAAGGTCGACGATTCCTTATAGATAGTGGGCTCTGTCAGATTGATTGCTGCGAGTGCGATTCAATCGTCCAATCCTTGCCTAACAGCGAACCAGAATGATAGGCTGCAGCAGTACCTGAGATCGGTATCGCTAACCTCTCATCACATTATCATTCCTTTGTCTTTTCATTGTTCTCACATCCAACCAATACCATGACGGCAACGGCAGTCACCGTGCCCAATGGCCCAGATACGAAAAATGGATACACTTTTATATACGTGAATATACCTCTACTCGTCCTTGCGACGGGTATTGTTGGATTTCGTGTATGGTGGCGGTGCATCAAAAACGGCGGTGGCGCGTTGAACAAGGCCGATGTTTGCGTTGTCATCTGCTTGGTAATGATGCCGTTTTAACAGATGTCTTTTGCATGCGGCTAAATCGCAAATAGATCTTCAACATTATTCAAACAGCCTGTATAACAGTTGGTAGGGGCTGTTCGATGCCGCATCAATCATGTTCTGCTGCTAACCGAACCATTCAGCCATTTTGAACTGGGGCTTTGGACATCACGCTCCTTATCTCAATGCAGAACAACGATATCACTCCTTGCTATACTTTTTCATATTTCAGTGCTTTGTCAAGAACACCGTCGCAATAACTAAGTTGTCGTTTCTCTTCTTATACCTCGACATTTTTCCGCAGAGAAAGTTTCGGATTATCTGCTGGATACTTATTATCCAGATAGGTTGCGCCCTGATTGCCCTCAGTTTTACCACAATCTTTCAGTGCACTCCGGTTAAGTACTCGTGGGACAAGACCATACCCGGACATTGGTCAGTCATCCTGCTCGTCTTAGAGGTAATGCACGGCTAATATTGGTCCAGCATCAACATTAAAGCATTTTGGTACGGCCAATCTGGATGGAACACCTTCATGGACGTCGTCGTTCTCGTCTTGCCAGTTCCTGTAATCTTAAAATTACAGATGAATCGTCGAGCAAAGATCAGCGTCATCGCTGTCTTTGTTCTTGGGGCATTGTGAGTACTCCAGATAATTCTTGTCTCGCATTTCTAACGTCTCTCTCAAGTGTATGCATCACTAGTATCGAACGACTGATTAGTCTCAACTTCAATGCCACTTTCATCCAGGACTTCACCTGGGCAACTGGAACATCAGTCATCTGGACTCAAGTGGAATCCACGGTCGGCGTGATTTGTGCCTGTACACCTTCGCTGAGAATGCCACTGGCTCGATTTATTCCCTTCTTGTTTGGCTCTACAAAGCATGACCGTTCGTACGAGCTAAGTGATGGTGTTCACGGCGAAGGCGCTCGATCAAACAACTGGAACAGTCAATCCAACCACTCGAAGAGGCGTGGCGACTTCGACGATGGTATGGATGACTTGGAGACAAACTATAAAAGTGAAGGAAGCGAAGAAAGGATAATGGGCATCAAGAAGACTGTTAGTATCGACATGACATTTCAGGAAAGGTCGCGTGATGCAGATGCAGATAACAAGTACACGGTATGATGGCTCTTGATGTCGGTGCTACGATTTAGGAGAGTTGAATGCTATCAAATTTCGTTTCCCTTTCCCTACATAATTCAACAATCTCTCGCCCATGTTGAAAGAGTTAGAAGATGTAGAGTATAAAATTTGTATTCCAGTCGATGAGCTCTGACGCACATAGACATCCAACTACCTTATATATACATATTCTTTTGCAAAAGATACTATTCAGTCTTCAATTCTTCTATAAAACTGCGATAACCAGATGTCCAACAGCGAATCACAACTCTTCCGCCCAGTCTACAAACCTAGTGAACGACCATCAGCTCCCCTTAACCGTACACAAGTAACCATCTTCCTCTTCCTCCCAATGCTGGGAGCCCACGCAAGTAGTGCAATAAAAGATATCTGTGGGATCGTATTTCTTTTTAGCAGCCTCAAGGGTAGGCAAAATAGCTCCGAACTGGTTAGTTAGATAGTCAGGATCAAGCCAATTGCCTTCGTTCAGATATGAACCAGTATCAGGGGCAAAAGCTGCTTGAGCCTTGCCTTTGTGGTATGTGATATCCTTTTGAGCAGCCGCGGTGTCTAAGTTTGGTGTCAAAATATCCCAGTTGCGGGAGACAATGTTTATTAACAGCGCTCGGCGGAACACGGGGTTGACACCTGAGAGCGGTAACTCTTTGGTCGCGGTAACTCTTTGGTCGCGGCACCACCGCCAGTCATGTAAATGACGGCCGATGTATTCTGTCCCGGTAGACCGGCAATTGCTTCGACCATTTGCCGTACCGCCGTTACATTGGCTGAATTCTTCTCCTCGAACAAACGAGAAGACATGAGGATACCTCCGCCAACCTCCGCGTCATAATGTATCAGTCCGGCTAAGTATGCATAGCAGTCGGGAAAAGTCAGGTAATCAACTGAGTCATCAATTCCCGGGGATTTAAATACTGTTAGCTTCTTCAGGATTGGCTCCATTGTTCTCTGCACTTGTTCGAGTGTTTGGTTGAAAACACCCGCGGCCTGCTGAAGCATACGAGACGGTGGCCCCAGAGATGACTTTTCATCCCATGCCGCCCACCCCGCGTAGCCTTGCACACCACCAGCCAAAAGAGCTGGTATTTGTTGATATCAGGTAGTGATAGCGTCAAGAAAGGTGTCTAAGTCATCTGTACCCTCTTGTGGGGTGATTTGCAAGATGAGCGCGACCATGGGGGTCTCTGGATATGTGCGGACTGTTGCACTCGTGACGATGCCGTATGTGCTAGGACCTCCGCCAAACGAAGAGCCTGGAACAAATCTGGGCTGGAACCTTTGAGCCATTAGCCAGAACGACGTTAAATTCCAGGATCTGGTCAGATCCAAGGCCATATTCATGTATTGCTGCTCTGTGTCCACCACCTTGGAGATACCCACCGATAATTCCAACCGTGAAACAGGTGCCACCCCCGACGACAACACCAATTTTGTGAGCAGCTGGATAAACATCTCCCGAGGTGAAGCCTCCGCCAATGCGCGCGGCGCTACCGCCCCAGTAGGAAGCACCACCTAGTTGGACATCGGCGCATGGTTCCGTGGGAACATGAGCCTTGTTAAATTCCAATGGTTTGGCGGAATCATCTCGCAGATATTGAATCTATATCAACATACCTCCTCTTCCGCTGGAACGACCGAGAAGGTCATGGCCACTCTGCTTGACGGAAACACGAATGTTATACCTAGCGGCAACCTTCAACCCCGCGCTGATAGCGGCAGGTGTAGTGGCATTGATGCTATATACAGCAGTGTCCCCGAGAGAGCATGTCGAAGAGTTTCGTCCTGGAACATGGTACGACCACTCATGTGGGAAATCATAGCCACCTGGAAAGTTTGCATAAAATGCTAAGTCGTAGAAATTTGCCTGAAGGAAGGCGCAAGCCTCTGTATCTTGATGTGGCCCAGAATAACACGGCGCGGCAGATGGAACGGTTCTGATCAAATTTCCAGACAATGTATTGTTCAGTGACGCCCAAGCCTGGTCGGAAGGCCAGCAACGGTCACCATATGGCTACGGAGATTCCACCATGTTAGAAAAAGTCTCGTTTTCATCCAGTGAGTTGTTAAATGCACGCTTCGAAGGGCCCTGTCACCTACACATTTGCATGCCGCATCAACATTTTGGAATGACCCTGTTAACACCGTGGCGAGAGTTGCAGTACATATAGCTTTCACCACCATATTAGTATTGTAGCCGACTAGATGCTACGTTGGATACGATTAATTGCGCGGATCATGAAAACTTGAAGATCACCGCTCCCAATATTCTCTCCGCAACGACAGATCTGTTAATAATTTATATACCTGCCTCGTCTCAAAACTACACGGCATGTTAGGTTGCGCATGCGCAAGGGCCCTCTACATGCTTATTGGTAAACTTATCGCTTCACTGTGCCATATATCCTATGAATCAAGGTGCTACATGTATATTGCCCGATATTATCGGGTTACATGATCTATCTCTCCTCAAAGCCCGCATAGACCATGACGAACTATCGGTATATAAGCGAACGACTTGTGCCTTGACGACCAAGCTTGTAGGTATTGCTGAAATTATAAGTGGAAACACGTTTATTAATAGGTGATATTGAATGGGTTATACTTCAGTTTGATTGACATAACCACATCCGTGAATGTCTTTGTGGTTTTCCATTTGTCAACAAGATGTCTTGAGTTTTCTCTTTGTCGTTCATTATTTTACCTTACCCTTCGGTTAGCTGTAAGACACTCTGGAGCATCACATCATTCACAAACATGGTTCACTCGAATTCCGTTATATATTAAATCTAGACTTTGTGCTTATTCTAGAACCATTGCTGGCCTTGCCGTGTTGTTAAGAAGAGTGTACGGATTACGGTTAAGCTGATCATACTGTAGGGTAAACTTCAAAATTGTGAGCTTTATTATGCAGGCTTACTGGGGGCACAGTTATGCGGACTTGCTTAGCTTGCACTATACAGTACTATTCCTGTTATGGCTACCTTTGGTAGATCCACAGTAAGCTATGGGGGGCTTGAAGTCGTTGTAAAGGTACGCTACTGCACTAAAAGTGTCATCAATTGTGGAGGAGCCGGTAACGCCGGAAAGACAAATGCTGTGATGTATCAAATGAGATACTTGAATATGAGTCGTTTTGGCTGGAATTTGTCTGCCAAAAGAACAGCAGTAGCAGAAAGGATCCAGGTAGGTAGTACAAGTAGGTAGTAGGGACCTTCGATTGTCAGGAGCAACACCCAACGACGGTTTCGGGCCTCCCTCCTAGATTTGAGCTAGTGTTCTTGGACAACCCTTTGCCGTATTTGTTTGTGGATACGACACACGGTGCTCATGTTGTTGGTTCAACGTCGCATTTTGCAAAAGTCCGCCAGGGCATGCAGGCCTCCGAACTGGGAAGTTGGGGTAGCAGCCTGAAAAATCATGTCACTGCAATGAGCCAGGAATATAAATACGAGTACTTCGTAGCATGGCTGTAATATGTGGAATTAGCATTGACCGAGGCTTTCGGATATCGCTCACGATGAACTCATTACAAGTAAACGCAGCAACTTAGACACGAGGGTACAATTGAGGCGAAAGTGAAAAGAGTACTGCGTATTTATGTGTAAATAAACTCATACTAAAAGAGCGTTTTTGATGGCCGCTTCATATGCCTTCACGGAGAAAGCAGAAATATTTGCCTTTTATGTACATTGAGATAGCTGATGACCTCCAATTATGTATCAGCGCTTAATTTATGCATGGTAAGGTAGCATCTACAATCTGCAGTAGATAATTTATTTTGTCTCAAGTACGTAAAGCCGAATGCCTCATGGCCTGAAATGCTTCCTCTAAATTTTTAATAGCAATCTGCTGGGTAGCAAGCCCAGAAAGGGTTTGTCTTGAATCATGGCAGTTTTAACATTCCAACAATATGTAGTGCAATGCCATAAACCCCTTGTTGGACTTCACTGCTATAGAATGCCATGTATGTGGCATATTTTGACTTTCCCGGCCGACGATATTGATGCTCCGCTATTCAATTATCTAGGAAAATCGAGCCTTTCGGTTCAGGATTTACCAAGGCTACAGAGGACTGTTAACACCACATGATGTATTTATCTCAGTCATCCCCGAATGTTAGTTCACAAAAACAATAATAAAACCTCGCTTAATATCACTCCCTGATTTCCCATTCATGATGCTTCAAGTCTATTGAGCTTTGTACAGGTACCTTACTCGACTGTACTGGCACGCGGAGTATTAACTACTGTCGGACGCTCCATATTTATCGGGGTAATGCGCCGTTGGATATTGCTTTAAGTGGCTAACATTTCTTACTCGATGTTCATGTCTCTTTTTGAGTCCCAAATCATGTAGTCAAATTGGGTTTAAGAAGTCCATTTGCAAACATAAATTAGGGGGGGATTATGCAGCTTGCGGTACTTAATAGTCATATGATATAATCAAACAAATACATCACACATACGCTGATAAATATACATAGACAAGAGTGCTCGCTGATAACACATCATCTTGATCTGCTACCTTTCTCGGGTTTCTTTACGTTCCTTCACAAGGCCACCGTGAATTGACGGCAATTACAGCCTTCTGCCGCTTGTCATACCATCCTACGTAGATTACCACCCTTGATGCATCCTGATGATAATATTATCTTCTACTCGCGGCCATTTTGGCTTCTCAATATTCAAGCTCGTGTCTTAGTCTTTATCTATATATACTAAAAAAAATTTCTTTGTGGGAGTTTCGTAATGATGAAGATTTTGAAAAGGTAACTGCTCTTACACCCATCAGTGATCGCACAATTGTTCCTCACTCTCCGTTGGTGGTAAACCATCGGTGTAACTCTTATTGAGCTTCGTATCATTTCTGGACGACATTTTGCTCGAATTCATTTCGATTGCACCTCTATGCGACGCCTTTGAGTTGTCCACAGCAGCATTGCTGCTACCAGTGAGAGCAGTGGCTTTGCCAACTCCCAACGTATTTTGTCGCCAGCAGCTCCAGAAAGCTTTCAGAGCAGGCATGTTCGCGGCAATAATTCCAATAGACATCTCAGCGCTGCTAATGATGACCATTTCCCCTAAAGAATACGTAAAATCGGGTGATTTTGAGAACTCAATCAGAATAATTGCACGTAGACCACCAATCAGGACAGCAGAGCCACCCGTTGTTAGCACGACAAGCACAGCGACTCGTCTTCTCAGGGACATTTGCAATGTCCAAATAGTCGGCAGAGGGAGAAATAGTATGCAAACATCAACAAACAAATGCTAGTAGTGTAATTTCTGTCAGCTACACCTCTTCAAAATGACATGCCAATCATTTGCGTTAGATTTGGCTGATATGATAGTTGCAGGCAACTTTCGGATCTACATACGAGAGAATATGGAACGAAATATGTTCTGTCGAACTTGCGTGAACTTCAATCTCTTGTAACATGTAGGTAGTCATAGTACAAACATGGTAGTACTCAGGCATTTGGCGTCTGGATATAATTCTGGAGCATAGTAAGCCTTCAAAGGACGGCATTGCAAAGAATAAAGAATCCAAATGGCTATCGTAGACGACATGTGGAATCCAATTATGGGCCAAAGAAATTGCAAAAAGAGCTGCGTTTCAGATAGCCGAAAGAAGAATAGAAGAAAGCACATCTTGACAGCAAATTGCATGAAGACGTACCAATATTCTTCAAGCAGTAGAACCTAGAAAGTATAAGGAAGTTAACTCAGCAGCTTAGATTTTATCACACAAAGAAATGGCTACCTTGAGAAGTACCGCCATCCACTCCGGATGATCTTGCATGACTTGTGTGATATGCCTGTGAGTTAATATACTTAGCGTCTCTCCATTTTCTCATTGAAACAGAGGAGTTTCTCCAGACAGAGATGGGGGATAAGTCTATGACACTTACATTCCAGCACCAAATTCCAGAAAAAAGTACAGGAGGGCTTGTTGAAAAGAAAAGAAGATCTGGAGATTAAGACCTTATAGTGTCAGCTGCCAACCTCAGATAGCTGCGAAGATTCGTACGAACCAATAAAGATGTCATGGCCCAGTCGTCCCAGCCAAAGGACTTCATGGAACAACCCCGAACCTATATTCGCATCACGATAGTAACCATGGTGAGGATATATAGCAGCGAGATGATGATATATGAAAGTGGATGGAGATCCTCCATTTTTGCCTTACGATGGTATACATTGGTATAAGGATTTCAATGCCCTTACGTGAATGTTAAGGAAGAGAGGAGAAACTGGCGGTTTGTATCGAATCTTCCATCGTTTACATTTCGCGAGCACTAATCTTACACACAAGGGTAATTGGAAGCACACATATCTTCCAATTGATCTGCAGCACAGAGTACAATTAGAGCATTGGTTCGCTTATTTCCTCCGCGGGAGTCATATGCATGGGTTTACTCAAGTACGGGTTGGTCAACCTGATGTTTTGCGGAACTAGTATATCCATAGTTGTTGACCTGTCACATTTTTAGCGAGAATGTGGTTACATCTACTCCATACTCGTTGGCCATTATCGTTAGCAAAGCCGACAGCCTCCACTTGTTTTGTTGGGCGACTTGCAACCACCAGCAACCTTCGTCCCAGATTGAAGACGGAAGTGACCGCAAAAGTCTATAAACGGAGAGCTGCCTCCACTGGATTTTATTGTCAATTTGTACCTGACATATGGCTCTATCAATAGCATATGAGTACGTACTCCGTGTCTCACAACTTCGACGAATGCTACTCCTTGCATGTAGATGCCCTAGTTTTCGGGGCTCAACCCCTGTGTCTGCTCCACACGGCACAAGGATTCACTGTCTGGAGATTCCCCTTAGCACAGGTAGCCTTTCAGGCAAGGTTATGATTCAACTCTTCACAGCGCTTCTTGCAACGGAGGACAGGTCATTTCTGCATTGCACTCCAGAGCCCTTTGTCTACATATTTCATCTCATTACAGTGTCTTTTTCTTCTCCTCCTCTTCCGTTGAGTATCAACTATAATCACCATCATTCAGGATGGCTCCAGCATTTTGCGATGCTCTTAGCACGGCGTTGCATGCGTCGTTGGAGCTATCAGCACTTGTTTCACTACTGGCCGGTGTCACTTCCCACCATCTAATCTTTCGGCCCTTTGAGATTGATGGC
Source organism: Trichoderma aggressivum f. europaeum (assembly GCF_033847375.1). Classification (NCBI taxonomy): domain Eukaryota; kingdom Fungi; phylum Ascomycota; class Sordariomycetes; order Hypocreales; family Hypocreaceae; genus Trichoderma; species Trichoderma aggressivum. Next base: position 310,655 of record NW_026946404.1, read on the forward strand.
CATGCCTGGCAGATCCTTTTCATCTTTCTTGGTTCAGTGTTCATCTTGATCACAGCCTATATACAAGTAGCTGGCTATGGTGTTATGCTGGCTCTGTGTCGTGCGTCGCTTATCGCAGCTACCTACAGCGCTGGCGCCACGATTAGCATCCTCATGTATAGAGCATTCTTTCACCCACTCAATCGCTTTCCAGGCCCATTCTTGGCTAAAATTTCCCGATTTTACGCCATGAAAAATGCTGCCAAGAACATTAAAGCTTTTGAAGATATTCAAAGTCTCCACAAAGAATACGGAGATATAGTTCGAGTTGGTGAGGCATCTGCTTATGTCCATATTTATGTCAAAAACTAAGCTTAATACTTCCGAAAAAAAGGCCCGCGTGAGCTCTCCATCAATCGCCCCTCCGCCATCAGTGTTATATACGAACCTCCTACACGAACAACAAGATCGCCATGGTATGCACAGGTGTCAAATGATGTGACCAAAATTTCCCTAAATTCCACTCGAGTTCTTAAAGTACATAAGCTTCGCAAGAAGGTCTGGGAAAGAGGTCTTGGTTTCCGAGGTGTGTATGAATGGAGTATTTTTTAGGGCTTTCAGAGAAAATCATGTGGCGCCGTGCTAATCGCGAAAAGCTCTGGCTGTTTATGCGCCGCGAATAAAGGCTAAAGTAGATCTTCTGCTATCAAAAATCGCTAAGCATCATGGCCACCCCATTGACATGACGGCATACGCTATGTTTTTTGGCTTTGATGTGATGGGCGATATCGGTGCGTGAAGTTCAAGAATATTTTGATGCGGATATATCCATAGTGATACGTTTCAAAGTGCCCGAACTAACAGCATGCTGCCAGGATTTTCCAAAGATTTCCATATGCTGGAGCTGGAAAGCGAGCATCTCGCCATCAAAGGCGTTCACGAGAGCATGCTGGCTATTGGTGTTCTAGGCACAGTACCGTGGCTCTTGTCCATGATATCTAAGGTGCCTGGTGCAGCAGCAAGCTTTTCTCGATTTACCACATGGTGCCATCGGGAACTTCAAAAAAAGCGTGAGGTAAGATTTCCTGCACCTCTAGAGCATCCGGAAAATGTAACGAGACTAATTGGGCGGGCAAGATTATGGCTAGTGAAGTCGCTGTGTTAAAGGATCAAGACCCACGAGATATAATATCCTGGCTGCTGAAAGCCCGCAACGAAGGGGATCCTTCTGCCCCACCTGGTGAAATAGCAATTCAAGAAGATGCTCGCCTCTTGATTATAGCTGGAAGGTAGGCAAACATGTCTCTTTGGAATCGGATATCGTACTGACTATCTATTGCAGTGACACAACTAGCGCCGCTCTTTCAAATGCGTAAGTATGATTTCATGCAACTCTTTCTCCGTATTCCTTCTTCTATATGAGTTTTGTGGTATGTGGAACGTTGTATTAACAGGTGGAGGGGCTTTTTAGACTCTATTATCTCGCTGGTAACCCAAATTGCTATCAGCGTCTTCAAGCAGCGATTCGAGAAGAATTCCCTGGAGGCATAAACGACTGGACATATGAGAAAAATGTCCCATATCTGGACTGCGTGATCCAGGAGACATTACGCCTAAAACCATCCGTCCCAGGCGGCTTGCCTCGTGTCACGCCGCAACAAGGCCTTATGATTGGCGACGACTTCATCCCTGGAGGTACAGTTATCGCCGTCCCAACATACACAGTACAACGGGACGCACGTTTTTGGTTAGACGCAGATGCTTTCAAGCCCGAGAGATGGGAGAACCTGTCCACGGAAAAATCTCCTTGGATTCCATTTACACGAGGCCAATGGGCATGCCCTGGTAGAAATCTAGCTATGATGGAGCTTCGCATGGCCCTTAGCAACATTGCACTCCGTTATAGTGTGTCATTTGCTCATGCAGATGCTGGCAAAAGCTTTGACAGTGGAGTTATGGATACCTTTACGTTGACACTTCCGCCGTTGCACCTTGTATTTACGCCTTTGTAGCTGCGACGATCCCTAGTCTCGGTGTTGCAAACAATTCAGATGTTATTGCCGACATAAGAGATGGAATGTATTACTTCACCCCGTCAGGGAAGCTTTGAATCGACTTGCGCTAGCTTTTGGGATGCATGTATTATTGCCTACTTTATTACCAGTGTTTTTATGATCTTCTACTACAAGATACAAAGAGTGAAGAAAAATGAATACTGCACGCTTGATTGGGCGATGCAACTTTCACTGCCTAGTATATACAATCACTAAGTAGACAACGTTTAGAGTCTAAAAGAAAAGCTTTGTTAACTACCTACGGTACATGTGAACAACACTAAGTGGTGATGCTTCGACCTTATTTGGTCAAATAAACATTGGCTTTCGACTACGTATGTACCACGCGAGCTAAAAGCGCCATGCATGTAATAATATATTCGTCTCTTACAATGCTTATGCCAGTTTAAAAGTTTATCGTTGTTCCCTTCATTAATTGACGCAGCTGCTGTTTGAGAGAATTTTTTTCTCGTCGCATCAAACGCTCCATCGCATTTCTGAACCGTACTTGACAACAGCAAGTTCAAATAACCTCACTATGTCTCAATACGATCTGATTGGATCATCCTATAACGTCGTTGAAAACCTTCCTTATAGAGCTGTTGAAAAGTACAATGTGTACATGACCGTCAAACCATTGCTGAAGCCAGGTATATCTGTTATTGAATTTGCATGCGGTACAGGATTCTATTCATCGCACATTCTTACTTGGGGTGCTGAATACATAACTGGCATGGATATCTCACCCACAATGCTGGAAGGTGCGGCATGTCGTTTATCGTCACAAGTTGCTTCTGAACATGCGCGATTTGTAGTCGGAGATGGTACAATGTCGACATCATTCGCTCCCAATGATAGTTACGGCCATTTTGATTTGGCTTTTGGGGCCTGGTTTCTCAACTATGCTCCGAGCAAAGAGAAACTAATAGCTATGTTTGAGAGCATCTCTCTCAATCTCAAATCAGGTGGTGTTTTTGTGGGAGTTGTTCCACACCCAACAGATGACCTAGCAGAACGAGCAGAAAATTACAAAGATGCTTCCCTGAATCGGTGTTTTCCACGCAATGAATATTTAGACGAGTTGGAGTCGGGTGATGGCTGGAAATTACGGGTTTTTTTAAGTAACGATGGAGTGGACTTTATGACTTGGCATATAAAAAAGAGTGCGTATAAAGACGCTGCAAGGCTTGGTGGCATGAAAGGCAAACTGGAATGGAGGAGAGAAGCGCTGGGTGCAGAGGACGAAAGAGAGCAGTTTGGCTTGACAGCTGATGAGTGGCAAGTGAGAGCGGCAAACCCTCATTGCGGAATATTGTTAGTCTAGAAAGATTAAATGCAATTACAAAAGTTAGAACCAAAGAAATCTCAAGAGATTCAACTGTTAGGACAGAACACGTCAAGACTCAAAATAAACAGCATTAAATACATTATAAATCGAAAAGGGGTTAGGGATAAAACTTGGCTAAGGGGAATACTTCAAATATGCACACCCACTTATTTATTTATTTATTTATTTTATTATTAACGTCCACTAAGTAAGCTAGTTATATAAGTCCTTATCTAGGCACTAGGATAGTAAAAGCCACTAAGTTTAGATTAAGCGTTCGCTATATTTTAATATAATAAAGAAAATAAGGAAATATTAATTTATTTTATATATTTATATCTATAGGGGGGGGGCTATATAGGCTTATATCCTCTACTAGTTTTTAAAAGTCCTTATACTCTCTATTATTAAGAAGGTATTAAATATAAGTAGTTCTAAAGTATACTTTTCTCTTTAATATATTAAGGAAAAAGGGGGCTATTATATAGTATTTTATAAAATACCTTTATATTCTTAGCTTACTATACTTATAAGTAAGCCTAATATTATATTTAAATTTTTTATAATACTTTATAAAATCCTTATAATTAAACTTTTTAGCTAGTAGCCTATATAAAATTAAGTATAAGAGATATAATTCTAAGGGTATAGGGGAAGTTTTATAAAGGCCTTACTTTCTAGCCTTATAAAACTCTAAGTAATTATTATTTTAATTAATATTTTATATTTCTTTATATTTTTTTTTTACTTACTTTTTAATAAAAGTAATAATAAAGTAATTTCTTAAGTAGTATAAGAGTTTTAAACCCTTTTTTATTAATTAATTAGCTTTTTTATTCCCTAGTATATTTTTATAGCCTAAGACCTAAACTATTTTAGTTATTACTTATAAAAATAGTTTCTAAGTAATTTAGTATAGCCTTATATAAGCTCCCTAGGATAAGGTAGGGGTTAGCTTTAATATTTTATTTACTACTGCTAAGTTATTTAAAAAAAGTAAAATCTCTTAGATATTTAAGTTAGCTAAAGTATATATCTTAGTTAGTTTTATAATTTTAAAAGCGCTTATTACTTTAGTATTATAAACCTTTACGTTAGTAAAAGGGCTATATATTATAATTCTTTAGTAATTATAAAATATAATAACTCTTTATTTTATATTACCTTATTTATTTTATAATTTATTTAAGTAAGTAAAGAGGGTAAACCTAAGAAGGCTGTTAAAAAACTTAAAATATTTTTCTATTATATTTAACTTTAAAAAGCCTTTAAAATTTAAACCTATTTTAATAACTTTATTATTTTTAATAAAAAGGGAGGGTTAAATTATTTTACTTACTAAGGCTATAGTATATTATAGTTTAGTAAAAGGGATTTTAAAAAAGAGTTTCTTATTAATATATTTACTAACTAAGTAATTCTTATTTAAGCCTATAAAGTAAGCTATTATATAAAGTCTAGTTTATATTACTTATACTAACACTAAGGGGACTTTAAATTCTCTATATATAATAAAAAGCTTAATTATTTTTTAAATAGGGATAACTACCCTAGCTACTATTATAAAGGGCTAATTAAAAATTACTATTAGTCTTATTAAGCCTATTCCTACTTATTTACCTAGGTTTATTATACTTTATTTACTCTCACTAGGCTAAAAAGCCTTTATTTTATATAAAGCTATAGGGGTAATATAAGCTTTAATTACTAAGGCTATAGTATTTAGTAAAAACCTTTTTTATATTTTATTTAAAAATCTTAAAAAATTAGCTACTTTAAGAGCTTTTCCCTTTATAATCCTAAGGTATTTTTTAAAGAAAAGCTATAAGTCTAAGTATATACCTAACTAATAAACTAAGTCCTAGGGAGCTATAGTTTTTTCTCTAAAGTTTACTCTTTTATTATAAAATTAGGCTTTAGTTTTATAAAAATATATAAGTTTAGCTTTATTAAAGTTAAAGAAAATTATATTTCTATTACCTTAGTTTAAGGTATTTTCTAATTTTTATTAAAGCTTTTAAGTAGTTTTCTTAGTATTAGCCCCTATTACTATAATACTTATATTATCTATATACCTAAACTAGGTATTTAAATTATTAAGCTTTAGGTTAAGGGAGAAATAAAGTATAAAGATAATAAATAAAATAAAGGACCCCTGTGGGGCTCTATACTTTAGCTTTATTTTTAAAAAAGTTATTTTATACTTACTTTAAATAAAAGCTTTTTAATTACTTATAAAAAAGTTAACTTATTTTATAAAAAGAGAGGGCCACCCTTATTCTCTAAGTTAGTATATTAAGTAGTTATATATAACTATATTAAAAACGCCGGAAATATTAAGTATAAGAAAAGAGATAATAAGGCCTTATACTAAGGTAATCTTAGTATTATATATTAGGCAGGTAATAAAGTCTATAGTAAACCTTTTTAAAAAAGCCCTAAAATATTATTTTAGTAGGATTTTATATTTTATTACTAAAAGGAAAATTTTTTTAGTTAAAAGCCTCTTAAGGCCTTTCTTTATATAAAAAAGTAAGAAAATAAGTTTATACCTTTTATATATAATATATACTTTTTTAAGCTTTTTAGGTTTAGGGATAATAATAATCTTTATACTTTAAAAAAGTAGTAAGTAATATTTTATTATTAAATAACTATAGAAAAAGTTAGTTATATATTTATTAATAATAAGCTAAGTAAGCTATAAAAAAGTAATTAATATATTATTTACGCTAAGTATAATATTACTTAACCCTATTATAACTTTTTTAACCTTTAGTTTTAATATTATTTAGTCTTAGTAAATATTTTTATTAATAAGAAAGTTTTTTTTTTATAAATTTAAAATATTCTCCTTTATTATTTTATATTTAAGGAGTTTATTTTTAAAAAAAGTAGCTTTTTTTATAAAGTTAAAGATATTTTTATTTTTATTTATTAAAAAGGGGGGTTAAAAGCAGTCTATTACCTTACGCTATTTAACTATTAATTATATATTCTTAGTAATACTTACTTCTACTATAATTTTATTTTAGTAAGCTTATTTACTATAGTATATAATATCTCTAAGGGTTTTATAAGCTTTCTCCTAGGCAGAGGAGCTATTTATTAATTTTTTATAGGCTTTATAAACTACTTTATATTTCTTTAACTACTAAGGTACACTATAACTATTCTAATACTTAGTCTTACTAGCCGCCTTTATTATTTATTTAAAAAAGTCCTACAGGGCTTTAGTATACTTATCTAAGTTAATCTCTAATAGTAAAGTTAAATTAACTAAGGGAAGGGTTTAGGTAAAGGAGTATATAAGTTAACTAAAGTTTTTTTAATAATCTAGTAGAATATATTTTTTCCTTATACCTAGGGTAGTTCTAAGGGGCTTAAGAAGGTTTATAATTACTATATAGTAGTTTAAACTTATATTAAGGAAGTATTTAACCTTAAATACTATAGGGCAGTTTATAAAAGCTAAGTTAATATATTTTCCTAAATATTAAGTAAGTATATTTATTAATACTAAGAGGAGGTTATACTTTTCTGCTTATTTTATTATTTTATTACCTATAGGGTTTATACCCCTACTTAAATCCTAGAGTTAATATAAGGTATTAAAGTTACTTATAATAATTAAGTAAAAGAGAGAAAGGCCTTATTTAATAAGGGTTTTTATAACTAAGTCTACTAAAGCCTTTTAGTAAATATTAATAATAATATACTTATATACTTTTATTTAGTAAATATATTTATTTTTTAGGCCTAAGGGAGAGAGTTATTTACTAAGGAAGTTTAGGGAGATTTTAATAAATATAAGAATTAAGGGTTTAGCGTTTTTTTAATTATTTAAGGGGTTATATACTTAATATTTAGGGTAATTCTTAGTTTACCTTTTATTTAATACCCTATTTTATTAAATATAAGGTTCCTAAATTAGTATAATATTATAACTACTTTTTTATATTAGTAATAGGGTAATATCTTAGTAAGACTTAGACTTCCTAATATTAACTTAGAAAATTTTAAGGCTAGTGTTTTTTTAATAGCTGTAATAAAGCCTAATATTTATAAGCTTATGTTAAGGGGTTTATTAATCCTAGGGGGGGTATTATATATATTTTTATCCTCCTTACTTTCTCCTTCCTCCTTACCCTTTTTATCCTCCTTACTATTTAAGCTAGTTATATAAACTACTAACTTAGTAAGGGAAGATTCCCTATAGGGGTCTTTCTTATCTAAGTTAACTTTAATTATAACCTTTTTAACTAAAACCTAAGGGGGGAGGGGGGGCGCTAAATTAAATAATAATAGCTGGAGGCAGGAGCTAGTTTAAGTACCTAAGGTAATTATTTTATTACTATTAGCCGCTAAGATAAGGGCTAGTTTTAGCTTAAGAGGGTTTACCTTATTATACTCTTATTAACCTAGTTCTTAAATAACTTAAAGTTAAGCTTTAGTTATTTAAACCTTTTCTTTATTTTTAATAATTAGTTTAGTAGGATACTTTAGGGAGTTTATTATATAAGGGCTATTATAGTTAATATATTAGGGGGGTAGTAAATAGTTTACTATATTATTAATATATTTATATACTAGCTTACTATATTTATAATATTTTTTAGTCTTAGTATAATTCTAAGAGTTATAAAAACTAAGGTATTACTAATATTAAATAATTTAAGGCAGCTAGGTCTAGGCTTTTGCTAAGTAGGAGTTATTAAAAAGCCTAAACCCAGGCTTAATATTCTCTATAAAGGATATAAAGTAATAGTAAGTATTAAGGGTTTCTCTAAAATTAACTTTATAATAGGCTACCGGCAGGGTTTTAGCTCCTGCCCTAGTATATACCTTTTCTAATACTAATATATTTATAAGGTAAGTCTTACTAAGGTTAATATATATCTTTACTATACTATATATAAAAAAAACCTTTTAAGAATATACTTTTTTAATTTTTAAACTATTACTTTTTACTATTAGCTAAAGTATAATAATTTTATTTTTAATATTTTAATTTCTGCCTCTAAGGGCAAAGCTTAATTAAACCTTTTAAAAATAAGTAATATTTTTATTTATAAGTTTTAAAATCCTAATTAATTCTTATCTAGCCTTAATAATTAATAAATTTCTTTATATATAATTTAAAGGGACTTAGATAAAAATATAGTTATTAAAGCTTTCCTTAGGTTTATTAATTTTATCTATATTCTTTATATTAGCAGCAGGGGCCAGCCCTCTGCTACTAATAAGGGAGTTTTTTAAGTTATTAATTCCCTTCTAAGGGTTTTTATTATAAGTATTTTCCTATAATGCAACTTATGCCTATATAACCTTAGGGTCCCTCTAGCCTGCTTTTTTAATAGCTATAGAAGCTTTTATTAAGGTAGGGTTCTTAATAGTATTTAATTTATTTTCCTTACTATATAATATATTAGTTAATAATATTTTAGTTAATTAGGCATATTATGACCTAGCTCTTAAGGTTATAATAATAGGCTAATAGGTTAGCCTAAACTAAATTAACTTTAATCCTTTAACTAATTAAGAGAGGATTAAAATATAACTTCTTAATCTAACAGAAAATTAATAAATTATTTATTAATCTAAGAATAAATTAATAAATAATTTATTAATTTAGTTTAGGTTAACTAAATATATAAGTTTACTATATATTACTTATTAAAACACTTAGATAACTAGTTATTATTATAGCTATAGTATTTATAATATAATTAAATTAAAACCTAGACTTTTACTTTTATTTATATTATTAACTAATAATAAAATTACCTATTAACTAACTTAATTACTTTACTAATATAAACTATAAAACCTCTTTAAGGTTTATCCCTTAGGAAAAGTATTATTTATATTAATATATAAGCACTAATTTATTATATAATAATAACTCTTATTTAAATAGTTACCTTAGACCTATAAGTAATAAAATATTAAAAACTTAGTAATTTATAAGCTTTAGAGTCTTAAATAATAATATTAATTACAAAAGTAAAGCTTAAAGTAGTTATAATAATAATATTAAAACTTAAAATAATTTTAAAAATATTACTAAAGATATTATAATAGCTTTATAACTATTTACTAATTAAAATAAAGCTAATAACTACTTTATAATACTTAAAGAATAAATAGTAAAACTGCTTAAAACTATTACTACTTAAGTAGCTATTATTATAACTCTTTAAGAATAATAATTAATAAAAAACCCTATAATAAACCTAGCCCCTGTAGTATATTAATAAAAACCTAGAGAAATTATTAAACTACTATTATTAAATAAATTTAAAAAAAACCCTAAGTAAATTTAAAAATTCTTTATAAATATAAAAAACTACTTTAGCTATTTTTTAATTATTATAGCTAGTAATATTATAAAAGTTTAAATTATAAAAACCTATTTATTTAAAATTACTAAAAACTAATTTAAATTATATCTTAGAGATTTTAAATAAACTTAGGAATTAAAAAAATAGTATATTAATAAATTATTTACTAATTATACTATTTTTAAAAAATAGCTTAAGAAGTTATATAAAAAAATTAATAAAGTTAAAAAAGTAAAAGAAATACTTTTATAAATTAAATAAATTAAATTATATACTAAATATATAGCTACCTTTATATACTTAGCTATAAGAATTAACTTAAATAATAAAGTATAATATATATTTTATTACTAAGAACTAAAATCTAATATTAAAAATAAGTTATATTAAAATAAGTTACTTAATATTTTAAATAAACTTTCTAAGAAAGCTACTTATATTAATAAATATTTATTTAAATAATATAAAGAATATAAATAAAAAAGAAATATATAAAAAGTAATTCTTAAGTATTTTTACTTTAGTAATAATATTAACTAGGGAAAGAAATAAGATATTATATTATATAATAATAAAAAACTAAGACTTATAGACCTTAGTATTATTAAGGTATAATATAAAAATATTAAATATTATAATTATAAAAAGAAAAAATATATAAAGAAATATTATTAAGCTTTAAAAAAAAATAATAATAAGAAATTTACCCTTATTTTAAAACTTAAGGAAAACTAAGCTATTAATACTATATAACCCTTAGTAAACTATAATATATTATACTTCTTAGTATATTATAATAATAAATACTAAATATACCTTAGTAATAAGTAAAAATTAAGCTAGTTTCTTAAAAAATTAACTAATACCTAAATTTTAAATATACTTAAGGAAGTTACTTAAGAAAAAATAATAAAAATTAAAAACTAATATATTATACTTATAAATAACTAATACTAAAAAGGTATAAAATATACTTAAATACTAGTTTAGTAAGCCCTTAATAATATAAAACTTATAATTATATAATTATACTTAGAAAATAAAGGGATAATAAAATAAAAAAATTTACTTAACTTTAAGGATAAGGAAGAAGTTATTTATAAATAGGAATAAAATAAAGCTATATAATATATAATAAAAATCTCTTAAATACTATATTCTTAATATAATATAACTTTTATAAAGGGATAACTTAGGAAAAACTAAATAATTTTAAAAAATATATATATAACTAATATAGGTTAGTAAAATTTAAAAGTATTTACTACTTTTATAAAATAATTATAATAAATTAAGAATACTTTAAAAACTAATATAAACTTAAAGGTATTATTAAAAAAAATAAATATTATAATAAAATAGTTTAATAAAAAGAATTTAAAAAGTATTAAAAACTCTTAAAATAATAAAATTAAGCTAAATAAATTAATTTATATACTGCCTTTAATAAAACTAAATTATTTAAAAACTAGTTTTAATAATATATTAAAAATTATATAAATAAATACTTAATAACTAAGGTATTAAAATTAGCTTTTTATTATATTAATAATATTTTAATTATAAATTAATATAATAAAGCTAATATAATTAACTATAAACTTCTGCTATATAAATAATATATTATACTTAAACTCTAAGAATAGTATAAAAATTATAGAATTATAAAATATAAATAAAATAAATTTATACTTTATAATAAAGACTATTATAAAAAATACTAATATTAATAATATACTTTTATATATATTACTTATAACTTAAAATAATAAGGGTTTAACTTTATAAAATATAATATTAATAATAAATTATAAGGAATTAACTAAAATAAACTTTAGAAATATTATAAGCTTACTATTAAAAATATTCTTTAACTTAAATATACCTAGTGTAAATACTATAATATTTAAAATAATAAACTAAAATAAATTACTTTAAATTTAAATAATATAGTTATTAACTTTTATAATAATAATTATTATAATAATATAAATAATATAATTTACTATAACTTAAATATTATTTTAAAATAAAAACTATAAAAATTCTAAGTGCCTAGTACTTTAGAAAAATACTTAATTATAGTTTATATAAACTTAGGAGCTATAATAAGTTATATTATACCTTAACTTATTAACTACCTAAAGTTAATTAATTATAAAAAGGAGAAATTATATATACTTATTAATATTAAATAATAACCCTTTACTTATAATAATAGAATTATTAACTATAAGACTAATTACCTTAAAATTTAATTTAGTAAAATCTTAAATTATTTAAAGTTTAATATTATTAATATCTTAAAATATAATATACTCTTAGGATATAATTAGCTAGAGTTATATAACCTTAATATTAATTAAAAAAAAAGTTATATAATATAATAACCTTATGCCTAACTAATTAATTTTTTAGTAAAATTATAATTAAATTAAGAAAATTAATAAAATATAATAATATCCTTAATAATAGAATTAAAAACCCTTATATTAAATAAAGAAAAAATATAAAAATATATAAAAATAAAAATAATTATAAAATAAGTATTTATTATAAAATTATAAAAATTCTTAAGAATAGTTAAATATATTAAAAAATTAAAAAAGAAATAGCTTAGATTTCTTAACTTAATTATATAAAAGGTTAAGGATTTATATTACTAAGACTAAAATACTTTAGAATATTTAAAAAATATATTAGTAAACCTTTAGTATATAAAAGTTTTTAATAAAGAATTTAATATTAAATTATTAAAATATAATTAATAGAATTATAAGATTAAACTCTTAAATAATAAAGTTTTAATATTTAATAAAATCTATAACTTAAGTATTACTAAGCTTAAAATACTTAATAAATAAATTAGGGATTAGCTAAAAAAAAGCTATATTAAACTTTTTAAATCCTTAATAAGATATTTAATTATATTTATACTTAAAAAAAATAAAAAACTTTAATTTATTATAAACTATTAATAATTAAATATAATAACTAAAAAAAATATTATATTATTATTTTTAATTTTAGAAATTAAAAACTAGCTTATAAAAGCTAAGATTTTTATATTACTAAATCTTAAAGAAGTATATAACTTTATTTAAATTAAAAAGGGTAATAAATAAAAAACTACCTTTTATATTAAGTATAAACTTTATAAATATTAAGTAATACCTTTTAGACTTATAAATACCTTAGTATTTTTTTAGAAAATAATTAATTATATATTATAAAACTATATAAATTATTTTATTATTATATACTTTAATAATATTTTTATTTACTTTAAAAATTTAAAAAAATATAAGGAATATATTAAAAAAGTATTATAAATACTTTAAAATAACTAACTCCTAGTAAAACTTAAAAAATATAACTTTTATATATAAAAGGTTATATTCCTAAAATATATTATTACCTTAGGAAAAGTTTAAATAAACTTTAAAAAACTTAAAGTAATTAATAACTAAAAATTTTTAAAAAATATTAAGTAAGTATAAAGCTTTTTAAAATTTATTAATTATTACTAATACTTTATTAAGGATTTTTTAAAAATTACTATATTATTTATAAACTTAATTAAAAAAAATATTAAATTTAAATTAATATAAAATACTTTAATTACCTTTAAATACCTTAAATAAGCCTTTATTACTACCTTAGTATTTATAATATTTAACTTTAATAAATTTATTATAATTAAAACTAATACCTTAGATTATATAATTAGCGGAGTACTTTAATAATTAAATAATATACTTAAGAAAAAACTTAGGCCTATTATTTATTTTTTTAAAAAACTAAATAAATTAAAACTTAAATACTTTATTTATAATAAAAAGTTTATAATTATATATTAAGCACTTAGTAAGTAATATTAGAGATATTATTATAAAAAAAGCTAATTTTTAATTATTATTTTTATAAATTATTAAAATATTACTTATTTTATAATAATATAAAAACTATTTTATAAATAAGTTAAATACTATAAGTAACTTTTTAAATTTAAACTTATTATTAAATATTATAATAGTTTAAATAATAAATATACTAATATACTTAGTAAATACCTAGACTACTTTTAAAAAATTTTAGAAATTAAAGCCTAAGTATTAGAGAAAAACTAATATAAAGATTTTATAATTAGATTAATTAATATAATATACTAAATTAAAATAGATAATTTAATTATTAATAATATAAAGAAATATATTAAAAACTAAGAAAATAAATAATACTTAAAAAGTATTTTTATAAATATTAAATACTTAATATTAAATAAACTTATTTAGGTATTAGAAAATTTATAAAGTAAGGTAATAAAATTAGTTTATATATATAAGCTTAATAAATATTATAAAATATAAAAAACTATTTAGTAAGTTATATAATACTTTAAATTTAAAGATATTAAAAAATAAGTATAAAAAATTATATTTAAATATATAATATATAAATAAGCTAAGGTATTATATTATTTTTTTTATAAAAAATTATAACTTTTACTAATTTTAGTAAAAAATTAGAAATTTATAATATTTAACTATATTATTAAGCTTTTACTTTTTAAAGAATTTATAATTAATAGAATATAAGATAGTATTTTTATAATAATTAACTAATTTTTAAAAATAGCTTATTTTATTTTAATTACTAAAAAAAGCTTTATAAAAAACCTAGCTTATATTTTTTTTTAAAATATTTATATTTATTATAAACTATTAAATAAAATTATCTTTAATAAAAAATTAATATTTATATTAAAATTCTAGTAATTACTTATAGTAAAAATTAAACTAAAATATAAAGCTAGTATAGTTTATTACCCTTAAATAAATAAATAAATTAAGTAAATTAACTAAATTATTAAAACTTACTTATAATATTATATTAACTTTAATTAAGATAATTAAGTAAAATACTTACTAACTACCTAAGTATTTTATAATAATATATTAGTAAAATTTATAAACTACTTACTATTTTATATAAACTATAGGTTTAAACTAAATTTACACTAACCTTTTATTAAAAAAGAAAATATTAATAAAGCTATTATTATAGTAAATAAACTTAAGAAACTATATTAAGAATTATAAGTATAGTTTAAATTTATTAAAGAATAAATAGCTAAATTTACGGATATTAAAAGGATTAAAGAATTAATTTTTAAAAAGGGGGATATAATTTACTTACTTTAATATTTATAAAATAATAAATAACTAAATATTAGGATTAATAAGTTAAGTAATAAATTTAACTTTAAAAAACTTAGACTTTATAAAATTATAAAGAAAATTAGATTTATTAATTATAAAATAGATCTTTTACTTACCCTAAGATAATAAAAAAAAACTATATATTTAAACTTTTATATTTTACTATTAAAAAAAGTATTAGTAAATAAGGAAATAAGTAAAGTTATATAAAATAAAATTATTATTTAAGGCAAGGAATTTAAATATAAAGTTAAAAAACTTAAAATAATAAGATTTAATAAAAATACCTAATAAACTAAATACCTAGTAAAATAAAAAGGCTATAATAAAATAAAAAACTTATAGTAAATTATTAAGGACTTTAAATACTTAAAAGACCTTGTGAATAACTTTTACTAAAGTTTAGGTTTAGTAAAGAAGGGTTAAAAGTGTCTTAATCTATAACGTTAACTACGGAACCCGCAGTTATAAGATTAGTTAGATTAGGTAATAATATTATAGCCTAATAAATAGCCTCTGCCTCCTTATGCTTAACCCTATCTAACTCCTTTAAATTGTTAATACCCTGCGTAACTGCATAAGTTATTTTCTTTAGCTAAAGTTGCTTTTATTTACAAAAATATTTAATTTTTGCATTAACAGTCTTACGTTCCTCTTTAGCCTTCTTAAGAGCGTTTTTATATTAAGTATAAAATATAGCGATTTTGTGAAGCTAAGTAGATAATAAAGGACGCGCGTTATATAAGGATTTATTGTTTTTTATATATTTAGTATACTAAGTAGAATTCTCTTTAGATATTTAATACTTTAAGAAGCTTTACTTCTTCTTATTAGAATAATATATATAATCTTTTATTTTAATAGAATGCGATAATATAATTTCTAAAAGAATATTGTAACGCTTTATCTTAGGATGGGATTTTTTGCGAATACCTGATATAATAATTAACGGAATACGGTTAATATAAGAAAAAGGGATATTAATAAGGAAGGAGGGGGAACAGCTACTTATACTAGCTATAGTAAGGTCTTAAGGATAAGACTAATAGGAGGGGGGATATTATATTATAACCTGGCTCTTAAGGTTGTAATAATAGGCTAATAAGTTAGCCCGGACTAGATTAACTTTAATCCTTTAACTAATTAAGAGAGGATTAAGATATAACTTCTTAATCTAATAAGAGATTAATAAATTATCTATTAATCTAGGAATAGATTAATAAATAATCTATTAATTTAGTCTAGGTTAACTAAATATATAAGTTTACTATATATTACTTATTAAAACACTTAAATAGCTAGTTATTATTACAGCTATAGCGTTTATAATATAATTAAATTAGAACCTAGACCTTTACTCTTATTTATATTATTAACTAGTGATAAGATTGCCTATTAACTAACCTAATCGCTCCACTAATATAAACTATAGAACCTCTCTAAGGTTTATCCCTTGGGAAAAGCACTGTCTATACTAATATATAGGCACTGGTTTATTATAAGGCAGCTTTTTCTTTACTACTTAATTTTTTAAAGTTTTTAGGCCTCCCCTTAGGATTAATATAGAAGGTAATAAAATTTTTAAGTATAGTGTTTAAATATAATTAAACTTATTCTACTACTATAAAAAAGAGTTAAAATATATATTATACTAGGCAGAAGTTAATAATAATAATAATATTTAATATTATATTTTATTTAGCTTACTATTATATATTAATTTTATTAATCTAATTTATAATTTTAGTTTTAGTAAAAGATTTTCCCTTTTTATTTAGTTTAGTAACTTCTTTTATATTATTAAAAATAAAAGCTATAAAGCCTCTTAAGGCTATTTATACTATAGTTAATATTACTATTAAGCTTAATTTAGCCTTAGTAAAGCTAAGTAAAAGTATTTTATTTATTCTAAAGGCTTTTATAAAATATTTTTTTTTCTTAGGGGTAAAGGAGAAAATTATAAACTCTCTTATTCTTAGGCCTAAGGGGGTTATTTCCTTCTAGGGTTAAGGGTCTATTACTAATCCAGGGGCAATAGGATTTATTCTGTTTTAGTTATCTAAAGGGTTTGCAGATATTTCTATCTCTTTAAAGTCCCCTAATAGGACCGTAAATAAGAAGAAAGTATTTATTTTATCTAATAGCTAGTTAGACAGAGTAAGGTTTTTAATAGTTAAGCACCCAAAAGGTAGGGTACCTGTAAATATAGGAGGGAAGCTTGTATACACACCCACTATATGTCTGACTTAATCAGCTTTTTTTTTTTAGAAAGCTAATCGGATTGGGCTTGTTGTTTTTCAAGTGACTGCAGAATCAGTTGTATAGTTCAATTAAGGAAATTATTGTCACTCATTTTAGTTATACATGGAGAGGTGAGGTAGGACACTCTGCATGTTGCTTCATATTGATGCGGACTAGAGAATATAATTACCAGACGAGCGAGGCTGTATCACAATATTCAGGATGAAAGCATTACCTTTAACATCAAGGGAAATAGGATAGTTTTAGCAATCAATTGGAGTTTATACAATTTCTGTTGAATTAAAAAGTGATGCAGTGGAATCATCGTGAGAATTACGAACAGTTACAAACATAATACCAGGCACACTATGGACTGTAGAGAGATGTGGACTACTTTCCCAAGGATACCCATGGCCCAAGCATAGCCCCGCTATGTATACAGGTAGTTTTAGAGTAGTTGGATATTGCGATGAGCAAGATGTGCGTATTTGTTTTCTTCCGTAATATATTTCATAGTGAAATATTATTCTTACACTGCGGCTATATGCATCATGGCATGAAAGTAACATGCTCCATCGGCACTGGTTTTTTTAATTGGACAAATACTATCATTGCATACACCTCAAAATACATTTACGTAGTCTTATTGAGCAGTTAATTTCCGAGCCACAATAGGTTCCAATACCCCTGAAGAAACGCTTATAAAGCGTCCCACATTCTTACACTTAAACGCGCGGCACGTTGTAAGTCCTGCTATTTTTTTCGGGGAACAATGTGGGCTTGCTATTGCCAACAAGGACAATCGGAGAGGATGTGGATTGTTGACTCATTCATTGACGGCATGATTGCTAATGCCACAAGGTCGGTGAGCCTTATGTCAAAACGCAAAGAGAATGAAGGTAATCGGAAAGTGTCTATAGTTTAATATAAAATGTTCGACATAGAACTGTACAACCATACGTATTGTCATTGGCTATCTTAACACCACTTAAACAGCCTTGTACAATCTTTCAAGTCATCATGTCTCGATTTTTAACCACAGCCCTCCTCCTTGGACAATCTCTTGCTTATGACACTATTCTCGGCTTTAATTCCCACCCAATAGTTGAGACTCGGTCACTTGATGAAATACACAAGGCTGCTCTCAAGGAGGGTGGGACAGTTACCGTGTGGCATGGAGGCGACGAAAAGGACCAACAAGAGACTCTAAAAAGTGCTTTCGAGAACCGCTTTCCCGGAATGACTCTAAATATAACTGTGGACCTCTCGAAATATCTCGAGGGAAAAATCGATCAACAGTTATATGATAATGACGTTTCCGTTGATAGCATAATTCTTCAGACACTACAAGACTTCCCCCGTTGGCAACAGGAAGGCGCCTTGCTCAATTATGCCCCCGTCGGATTTGACAAGGTATATCCTACATTCAAAGATTCTATATCAGCTTCCTGGTATGGCTATAGCATCTTTTTCTGGAGCATCTCATGGAATAGTGGCAAGCTACCCAATGTCAAGAATATATCCTCCTATAGCAGTTTCTTGGAACCGGAGTTCAAAAACAAACTTGTCCTAACGTATCCTAATGACGACGATGCTGTTCTCTTTGCTTTCTATCAGATGTGAGTTGCTTACTTCAAGACAACAAAAATACTTGGCTATTAACCATGGTTAGTATGCAAGAACTTGGAACCAAATGGTTTGATAGCCTTTTGAAGCAAAATCCCCGATGGGTTCGTGGGACTGCTACCCCTCTTACCATCCTGAGCGCGGCCAACTACTCTCAATCGGCTACATTTACGAGCTTTGGTGGATTTAATCCCGGCAAAAACATCAAGGTTGCCTTTCCAAATGATGCAAATTTCGTCAGCTGGCCCCAGACTGCGGCAATTCTGAAGAATGCACCACATCCCGAGGGCGCAAAACTCTTCCATAACTATCTTCTTAGCGCCGAATATCAGCGTACTGTTAGCTTGAGTGTTCGACAGGACATCAAGTCTTCCGAATCACCATATTCTGACATAATGCATACACCCCATACAAACCCGACGGCATTTGCTCGGTTTATGGACGATCGCGTTACTGTTGAGCGGTTGAGATTTTTCTTTGAGAATCGCCTGGGGTCTGCGCAAGGGCTGAGCCCATTGATCGATGATATTTAGAAATACAGTGCTCGGAATTATATATCTTTGTATATGTTTATAATTGATGGTTCACGATAACACCTGGGTCTCTAGATGTGATGGGTAATGAGGTTCGGAGGAAAATATAAGATCATGCATTGAAGTAGGATGAACCAATTTATATGAATGAAGGATCCAATCTGTAGACACCAATTGGGTAATTACCATGTTCATGCCTCAGAAGGTTTAAACCATGCTCAGCTTTCTTTTTTCCTTATAATGAAGAAGTATCAAGCCTTGTAATGGCAAATCGAAAAGTCTGGTTTAACAGTATCGCTCAGGCAACGCCGGGATAAAAAGGCCTACCCATAGTGAATGAATAACAAATTTAAATGTATCTAGTTGATTATATCGCCCATTGCAGTCTGTCCGAATCGTTTGTGGGATAATATGGAACCCTTCGGCAAATAGAGGTAGTTCAATGTACTGCTGACTCTTTGCCCATCTTCACAGCAGACTGGTGCCAGCACAGTGCAACTTTCGACCTCCTGGAAGCAATAATTGGAAATATGGATTAATTTAGATCGGCGATATCAGAAAGTCCCCTTCGGAGATCAAATTCACCGCCTGTTACCATGTTTGGTGCCTGGCGGAGTTAGTTGTAACTCCATACAAACCCGACACTGCGAATTGGGCTCTCAGCTGTAGCTGTAAAATGTATATAAAGCATTTGTAGAATCGTCCTTGATTGCAGTTCCTTCACCAACCAAAGAAAATTTGAGAGTAAAACTAGAAGCACCAACTCAGCCATGTTTCTAACAGCAACATTTGCTTGCTGTACCCTCTTCGGCTTGGGAATAGCTGTCTCAGAGCCCAGACTCCTCAACCCTGTCCGTACGGTTTTTCAATTTCCTCCCAATACTTTTTTCGAAAACCTTGCCGTTCGATCCAATGGCGAAATTCTCACGGGCTTACTTAACGAGCCACAACTTTTCGCCATTGATCCAGACCCAGAAGCTGGAGCTCCCCAGGCGGTTTTGGTACACGAGTTCACCGATTCACTCGGTCTTGCTGGTATCGCCGAATACGAGCCTGACGTCTTTGCAGTCATATCTGGACGGTTCAACATTCCCGCTGGAGATGTTGGTACTGGGTCTTGGAATGTTTGGAGTGTCGATATGAATGATGTTTCCGTTCAGGGCAACGTGCTCTCTGGGTCGCCAAATGTTAGTCTTATTGCTAACGTCGCATCCGCCAATTTTCTCAACGGTATAACATTATTGTCTCAGTCCGAGGGCACATTTCTCTTGAGCGATGTCAATGCTGGCGTTGTCTATCGCCTTGATACCCAAGGCAACTATGAGGTCGTCATCAACAGTACTCTGACCAATTCTGTACCTGAGCCGCCTGTCCCTCCGGCTGGAGTGGATGGGTTACATGTCCATCATGATGGAGATTCGAAGATGCTCTACTTTGTCAATGCTGGTCAAGGGTTTTTGGCCAGAGTTGCGATCAATGACGATGGGACACCGGCTGGAGACATCGAAATAGTAGCCCGACCGTTAGAGCCAGTCGATACATATGACGATTTTACTCTGGATTGCGATGGAAACATTTTCCTTGTGACGGGAAGTGGAAATGGCGTTGAGAGCATCTCTATCAATGGACAGCAGTCCATTATAGCCGGCAATGTCAATTCCACGGAAATTGCAGAGCCTACATCTGCTGCGTTTGGCCGTGGTTCAAATGATAACAATGTTCTCTATGTCTCCACTATAGGGGGCATGGAAGTGCCCGTGGATGGTAATATTACCATTGGAGCCCAGCTTGTAGCTGTTACAACAAGCTCACAAGGATCCGCCGCTTGTGCGTTGCATCTCTAGCGATCATCACCACTCACTGATGTTGACAGTAGGCTAATTTTCCTGCCACATACATTATGACACACTTCTGTTGTACTCTTGGAAGTTTATAATTCATTTTGGGACCGCCGTTTTGTATTCCCTTAGACCGCAGTATAGCCACTGTTCGACAGCCACCCGAAGAAGTCTGCCGAGGCAAAGTTATGGCCTGCGGCTAGATAATATGAGCTTACATCCTTAGGTTTAATAGCATTTATTTAAATACTATCGTATATACCATATTTTATATTTACATTTCACTAGTAGCATAGCTGTTATTAATATCCCTACTGGTTTTACTACTGACCCTGAAGATGTGTCACAAGGGGGAAAGAGATGATCGAGAATGCTTTCCTTACGGATAATTTAGTAAATAAGATGAGTTTTATTTGTTTCGAGATTGAATTTGTTGGAGAAATCTTTCTCTCTAGCAATTCAATGTATGTCCGTCTACGCCAACGCTCATGAAAATTCCTTATGGCAAAGCCCTCGAGGGTTTCACCCACGATATAGATAAGCGGATTAATTCAAAATGTTCTTTTCATTTACACTCATATTTTTATTCTCAACATTATCCCTATTTAAGTGTTACCCCACGTTTGTAAACTGTCTATGCTAATATTGTTACAGAAAGACACATTCAAAGATCAACGGCAACTCAGTATATAACCACTGACACATTCATAGCTTGTGATTTATCGCTTAGTCACAACTAGCGTTTTTCTTAGTATTAGAGATCCTAGAATGGTATTAAAAATCGGGTTAATGGAAAAAATCATTCTCATTGGTCGCTAACCTTACGAAAACAGAAGTTTTCTTTCGGTATTTGTATCCAGAATTGGTATTTTGCAAAATTTGCGGTGCTGTAGGTAGGATTGAACTGTCAGAGACGGCGGCGTACGAGAGAGTAATAGAGTTAAGGAGAGGTTCTAGTTATCACAAAGGGATAAAGTAGCTAAAAGGTATATAATAACTATATTTATCTCTAACCTTCTTTAGAACTAAGGGGATTTATACTTCTTTATATAGTAAATCCTAGCTATAACTAGCCTTTAAGTAGTAACTTTAGTAATATTTACTAGCTTTATAGCTTTATTATACCTCTTCCTTCCTTAGGCCCTTAATAAGCTATTTTTTTTTCTTTAAAATATACCTTTATATAATTTTTTATAATTTTCTTTTATACTTTTTTATAAAGTATTATTAAAGTATTAGCCTTAACTTTTTACTATATAAGCTATAGTAAAATTTAATTATAAATAAAAAACCTTTATTTAATATTATAATAATAAAAAATATAGTCCTTAAGTAAATAAAGGCAGAAAGCTATATAAAAGCTATTTATTATAAAGTAATTTACCTTTTATAATAATAATTCTATAAGGTAGGTTTATAATTATTAATTATAATACTTAAATTATAAAAAAAGTATTTTTCTTTTTCTTTTTATAAAGTCTTTAATTACTATTATTATAATTATATTTTTTTTTCTTTATTAATAATTCTACTATAATACTTCTTTTAATTATATTTTATTAAAAGCTAATACTAAGTATTATAGTAATAACTATAACTATAGCTACGCCTACGCCTACGCCTTCCCTTATTATATTATTAAAAGCTAATAAATAAGTTATACTTTATCTTAGCTTTTTTTTTTTTTACTAAAACCTAATATAAGCCTTATATTTATAAATATTATATATATTATTATAATTATTAAAAGCTAGGTAATATAATAAAATATTATTATAATATATTAAGTATATAGCCTTATTTTCTAAGTTTATTTTACTAAGGCCTTACTTACTCCTTCTTAAATAATAATAATAAATATTTTTATTATAATAATTATAATAATACCTATATTTTTATATTAATTACTAATAGGGTTATATATATAAATTTAATTAATAAAATTAAGTTTAATAACCTTAACTTAGTAAATTAATTTTATAATAACTATATAATAGGTATTAATATATACCTAGGCCTATGTTACTATACTTTAAGTAAACTATAAAAAAGCCTATAATAAAATAAAGCTAGGTTTTATATTAATAACTCCTATTTATTAAACTTATACTATAGTAATAGTATAATAACTTTATTTATGTTATATTTATAAAATTATAAATACCTAAGTTTAATTAAATATTATAAATTTATTATATAATCTTTAAGCTATATTTATATTTTATATTTTAATTTATTTCCTTTAGCTTTACTAAGTTACCTTTTACTAACTTTTTTTATAATCTTAGCTTATACTTAGCTAAGCTTAAGATATTATTTTTATTACTATAACTTAGGATTACCTTAATTCCTAGGTTAATATATTATAAACTAAAGTAACCCTTATTATTAATAATACTACTATAGGTAATATTAATAAATAAGGTATATTTTATAACCCCTCTGCTTTTATAATATTTTAATATAATATTTAATAGCTATAGTATTTACTAATAGCTTTAGTAAAAAAAAATAAAAAAAATTAAAAAAAAGTAAAAGGGATTAAAAAAAGTAAATAAAAGTAAAAGAAATTAAAAAAAAGTAGTAAAAAGTAAATAAATATAAATAAAGAATTCCTTATATTTTTATAAGGTTTTTTCTTTTTATAAAATTTATATTTTTACTTAGGGTTTTTTTTTAGCTTTCTTTTACTTTTTTTTATTACTAAGGCTTTATAAATAAATCTTATATATTTAAGTAAGTTTTTTAAGCTAATACTTATATATTATATTATATACTATTATAAGTTATATTTACTAAGTTTTTTACTATTTAAGCTACTTTAAGGCTTTTATAGCTTTTTTTTTACTTTATCTTTTACTATAATAGGCTTTATAAATAAATCTTATATATTTAAGTAAGTTTTTTAAGCTAGTACTTATATATTATATTACTAACCTTACCTTTACTATTACTATAGACTATACTTACTAAGCTTTTTATTATCTTAGCTGCCTTAGGGAGCTTATAGGTTTTTCCTTATTTCCCGCTGTAAATCTTATATATTTATATAAGACCTTTAAGCTAGTCCTTGCCTTAGCTATATACCTCTGTAGATTATATTCGCTAAGCTTTTTACTATCTTAGCTACCTTAGGAAGCTTATGGGTTCTTCCTTACTTCCCGCCGTAGATTTTATATATTTATATAAGACCTTTAAGCTGGTCCTTGCCTTAGCTATATGCCTTTGTAAATTATATTCGCTAAGCTTCCTATTATCTTAGCTACCTTAGGAAGCTTATGGGTTTTTCCTTACTTTTTATAGTAAATCTTATATATTTAAGTAAGCCCTTTAAGCTAGTATTTATATATTATACTTACTAAGCTTTTTACTATTTAAACTACTCTTAATATAGCTAGGGTATTATCTATGCCTTAGGACTTTGTAAAGTTTTATTAAAGGTTATTTTTATATTTCTTTATAAAGTTCTAGTTTATAAAGTCTTTTCTTAGTACTTAGGAATTATATTCTTTACTATAGCCTTTTTATTTTATATAATAAATATAACTTTTTTTTTTTTTTTTATATTTTATAATTTTCTTAATATTATATATTTTTTTTAATATAAAGGGGTTATCCTCTAGCTCCTTAAGAACTTTATTTTTATTTTTAAATTCCTTAAGGATTATAATATTAAATACTAGGTATATTTTAACTAAGGTTAAAAGTCTTAGCTAATAAGTAAGGCTACTTATATTAATAACCTTATTAATTTAATAAAGTCTTATATATTTAAGTATTAGCTTCTAACTTAATTTCTTAAGTTTAAAGTTCTTAGTTAATACTAATACTTAATCTCTTATATTAAATACTTTCCTTTATTTTCCCTTATTATATTATTTATAATATAAGTTACTAAAGTATTATAAAGTAATAGCTATATTTTCTTAATCCTTAATTATTTTATTAACTTAGTTAATAATATTTTTATTTATATATTATAAGTTATTATTATTAATAAAAAAAGGGTTAAGTTTATAATTTAATAGTAAGTATACTAGTATTTACTTAGTTACTAAGTATTTTATTATATTATATATAAACTTTATAAGCAGAAGCTTATATAACTAGTTAAGCTAATCTTTATTATAAAAGGCCTTAAGATAATATTTAAGGTTTTAATTTTACTATTTTATTTAGTTATTTATTTAAGGGTAAAAGATAGTATTAAGTTTTTTTTTATAGCTTAGTAAATAATAAAAAGTTTTTTAAAATATATTAATAAAAAGGCTTTTTTAATTTAATATTATTCCCTTAGAAATTTTATATAGCTTAAAAATATAATAAAGGAATTTATTAGCTAACTTATTTATAATTATTTATTATAAGTATAGGAGGTATAATATATATTTTATAAATTTATTAATAATAATAAGTATTAAGTTATAGGTTTTTTTTTCTTTTATAATTTTTAAAAGCTTTATAATAAAATTTATTAAAAACTTCTCCTATAGCTATATTAGTATAGGTAATATTATTAATTCCTTATAAAATTTATAATAATAAAGCTTTATTATTTAATATATATAGTAAATATTAATATATTTTTTTAAATTTTTTTTTATATTTTACTAAAAATAAGTTTAGGTTATTTATATATAGCTTTTGCTAATACTTAAGTAGCTAGCTATTTTATTATTATAAAATAAAGTTAATATCTCTTACCTTATACTATAAGGTATAAAAATTTTAGTTTTATATTAAAGAAGATATTTTTTATTTATACTTTATTTACTATAAGTCCTCCTTAGGGCTTTATATTTAATTATTAACTCTTATACTTAGGTATTTTTTTACTATATAATAAATAGTACTTTTTATAAGGTTTTAGGTAATTTCTTTAATATTATAATAATACTTTTATATATTATTTACGTAAATCTAGCTAGCTTATAAGTTATATATTAAAAATAAGGCTTATTTCTTAATAAGTTTTTTCTAGCTTAAGGGGTTAAGTTAAAGTATAACCTTAAGTTTAAGTAGTTATTTTATATTATTAATTTAGGGCAGGGTTTTTTTTTTTATATTTTTTTATTTTTTAAATATAATTTAATATAAAATTTATTTATAAAGGGTATAAAATATCTAAGAGATAATTACTTTTTATTTTATAATTAATATAAGTTTACTTAATAAAATAGCTTATTAGTAGAATTAGCCTTACTTAGTTTATATATAATTTTAAAGTTATATAAGGCTAGCTTTTATAACTATAATATTTACTTATTTAAAAGTTTTTTTTTTTTAATAAAGAAATTATAATTTAAATAATTAATAATAACTTTTACTTTATTTTAAGTATATATAAAATAATATTTTTAAGTTTTATATACTTTTATAATAGTAAGTATTTTAGTATTAAGGGTTTAATAATATACCTTTACTTTATTAAGCTTTTATAAAAAATAAATAATAAGGTATTAGGCTTTATTTATAAATTAGAATAGTATAGTATTAATTATATATTTTAAAGTATTTATTTTAATATAAATTAATATATTAAGGTTATAGTAGTAGAGTATAAGTTTTTATTAAAAAGTATTAATAAATTTCTTAAATATTACTAACCCTTATTCTTTTAATATAATATTTCCCTTAGCCTTTTTTTTTATTAAGTTAGTTAAAGGTATTATAATTTTACTATAGTTTTTTATAAATTTTTAATAAAAATTAGTAAAGTTAATAAAAGTAAGAATATTAGTAATAGTATATAAAATAAACTAATTAATAATTATTTTTATATATTTTTACTTTATTTTAATTCCTTTAGGGGTTATTATAAACCTAAAATAAAAGACTTTTATTATATTAAATTTATACTTCTTAAGGTTAATAAATATCTTATATTACTTTAACTTATTTAATATTTTCTAAATATATTATATATACTTAGCAGGGTTTTTATTATAAATTAAAATATTATTTAAATAAATTATATAAATATAATTTATTAAGCCCTTAAGTATTTTATTAATATACTTTTAAAAAGTAGCAGGGGCGTTAATTAATTTAAAAAGTATTACCTAAAACTTATATAACTTATATTTATACTTAAAAGCTATTTTTTTCTTATTTCCTTTATAAACTTTTATATAATAATATATATTTTTTATATTTAGCTTAAAGTAAATTTTTATACCTTAGAGTTAATTAAGAATTTTATAAATTAGGGGTAGTAGTATATAATTCTTATATATTACTTTATTTAATATATAATAGTTTATATAAAAATATAGTTTATTTTTTTTTTTTAAAATAAATAATACTAGCACGCCTTAAGAATTTATAAACTAATATATTTAGCTTTACTATAATACTTATTTAATATATTTTTATAATACCTTTAGCTTTTTTTCTACTAGGGAATAAATAAGTCTTTAAAAAGGCTTTACTTCTAGCTTTAAGTTTATTATATATATTAATTTTTATAAAAGTATTAGCTTTATTACTAATTTTAAGTTAAATATTTTTACTTTATTTATATATTTTATAAATAAAAGCTTTATAGCTTTTTTTTAGGATAAGGTTATAGGAGTATTTTAATTTATAATAGCGCTAATATTAAAATATATAATAATTAGCCTAACTTAAGCTTCTTTTACTTAAATATATACTTACTACTTAAAAATAGCTATTATTAAGGTTTTTATTAATATTAAGTATTAAAAGAAATTATTTTTAATAATAATAATAAAATTTATTTAATTATATTATAGTTTTTTTAAAATAATATTATTAAGTATTTTTACTATTATAAAGCTTATAAATATTTATTTTTTAACTTTTTAGTTATTTTTTATTCTTAAGAGCTAAAGAGTATATTTATATATTTTACCTAAGTTTTTATATATTAAAATAATTACTAAGTTATTATTAAATATTATTAAAGTATTATTTACTAAGTATTTATTTAATATATTAATATTATTTTTAGTATTAAAAATAATAGTTTTTAATTTTTATATTCCTTTTACTTATACTTATACTTTTTTTTTTATTATAAAGGATATAATAAATAGTAGCTTAAATAAGTAAAATTTATTTTCCTAGGCTTTTCTTAAGGTAATTAGTTTAAGATTTAAGCTTTATATTAAATTAGCTAAAATACTTACTTAAGGGTTATTATAATACTTTATAATATATTTTTTATTTTTATAATATAAGTAATTTAGCTTTTTATAATTTATAAAATAATACTTAAGAGTTTTATATTTATAATATATAATACTTAATAAAAATTTATACTTTTTTACTTAAAAATAGCTAGGGAATTATTAACTAAGATATTATTTTTTATTTAATTTAAAAATTATTTTAGTATAATTAAAACCTTTTTTCTTTTATATAGGGTATAAAAAGTAAGCTTACTTTTTCTAAAATAAGTAATATTTTTTTTTTTTATTTATCTCTTTTACTAAAGTTATTAATAATTAACTTTACTTTAAAGTATTTTTTATAAAAATTTTATTATATAGTAAAAAGTTTTTTATAAAAAATATACTTTTTTATTTTTAAAAGTATTTTTTAAAAAAAAATTAAGATTTTATAATTATTATTTATATAATATAGGATTTTATTATTAGCCTTTTTAAATTATTTAATAAACTTTTTTATAATTTTACTTTTCTTTTAATATATAATATTTAGTACTTTTTTTTTATTAATAATATAGGATTAAGTATTTTTAACTTAGTTTTTATATTACTTTAAATATTATATATAAGTAATATTATTATAATTTTATTAAAGTTTTTTTTTAAAATAATTAATTTAATATTATTAAGCTTCTTTTTTAAAATAAAAGCTTATTATAAAGATTTTATATACTTTATTAATAATTTTTTTAAATATAAATAAAATATTAAGTTTAAAAATATAATTTTAATATTCTTTTTAAGTTTTTTTTTTAAATATAGGCTTTAGAAAATATAACTTTTAATTTTTTATATAATTTATTAGCTTTTTTATAAGTTTTTTCTTAAGAGTTATAATAAATAATTTAAAAAAAAGCTTTTTTTATAAAAAAAATATTTTAAATTTTTTATTTTAAAAATTAGTAAAATTTACTAAATATTAAGTAAGTTTTTTTTTTTATTTTCCCTTATAATAAAAATTATAAAATTAAATAACTTATTCTTAATTAAAAAAGTATATTATTCCTTAAAAAAGGCTAAGGAATTTAAAATAATAAATTAAGGGTTATACTAAGTATTAGAAATTAAAGTATTAGTTTAAAAAGTAAATTTTTCTTTAAAGGGTATTATATAAAGTATAAGGCTTTATTATATATTTTTAAAATATAACTTACTTTTTACTTATTTTTAAGTAGTAGCCTTTATTATTTTTACTTTAATAATCTCTTACCTTTTAAAAAAAAATAAACTTATTAAAAATAGTAATATATAAGAAAGTAATAAAGTTAAGGAGAGGTTTTAGTTATTATAAAGGGATAAAGCAGCTAAGAGGTATATAATAACTATATTTATCTTTAACCTTCTTTAAAACTAAGGGGATTTATGCTTTTTTATATAGTAAATCCTAGCTGTAATTAGCCTTTAAGCAGTAACTTTAGTAGTATTCGCTGGCTCTGTGGCTCTATTATGCCTCTTCCTTCCTTGGGCCCCTGATATAAACCCTGTTACAATAAGAAGTTTAACAAGGTCTTGAAGCAAATCTAAAGAGAAGGATATTAATGAGTCTTTGACTTGCTTTATAATAGATTAGTAGTCAAGATTGAGAACTAAGCCAGACTGAGGGTGGTTGTTCTATTATAAGAAGGAACCCTTTTTCGTAAATGGAGGAGTGGATCACACTGGTTATTTACCTCAATATGACCACCAGCTGTACCGGCAGTTTTCGCCTTGTTCCAAGGGGGACACAGTCGCGGCAGCTGTATTAAATAAGCCTTCTTTGAATAAGCCTTTTTTGTAAATAAATAAGGGATGTACTGTTGAATTGAGTTGTTTTTGTTATTATAATTACATAAGCTAGGTTGTTATATACCCCCATCTATAACACCGAAGGCGCCCGCAGGTATACTGATTGGCCCATCACATATCCTCAAGTTCTTCAATTTTATCATTAGCTTACTATGGGTCGGGATTTACTACTTATCTGATCTGCTTTCCTATCTACTACTATAAAAACGTGCTATGCTGCCAATTGTTGTGACAAACAAATTTTATCTTGTGCTGTTTATCGCTGGCTTTAGAGATTCACACTTGAAGAATACATCATGCCTGCTGTAACAACGGATAATTATGTGCTGGGGCGGGACCTGCATGGCTCAATAAGGTATATAATAACTCTATTGGCAGCGTAAACTAACCGCAGCCACTAATACAATGCCTAGATTAGAAGCCCAGCACCTCCTGTTTAAAATGCACAATGGTTATGCGTTGAACCCAAAAATACCTATTTCTCCAGATATGAAAATTGCCGAAATAGGTACAGGAACAGGGTGAGTCGTATGCTCTCTATTCAAGCACGATTCCACGAGACATTTGCTAATAACTAGATCTGTTAAAGAATCTGGCTTCAAGACATAGCATCAGAACTGCCAGAAACTGTCCAGCTTCATGGCTACGATGTTTCCGCAAACCAATTTCCCCCTGCATCACTTTGCCCACCAAACCTGACATTTGCTACACTTGATGCATTTGGAGATGTTCCTGCACATCTTGTTGAGACATATGATGTCGTCCATTTGAGATTTTGGTGCGCCATAATTAGGGGCAACGACCCTGGTGCGCTTATCCGTCATGCTGCAAGGCTACTGAGTGAGTTTTCCATTCATTTTTTGTGAGTTCTAGTACTTAATTTTGCAGAGCCCGGGGGATACTTGCAGTGGGAGGACGCAGATATGGGAAAGCCAGTTGTGCGAGGGGACGAGGCAGAGGCCTTTCATAAACTTGGCATGTCGGTTCTCCAGACCTTTAACGTCTTGTTAGAGTGAGTTACTATATCCAGCACAATCACATTTTCGCTACAGAAACAATGCTAATTGCATACTTGTGATTTCTTAGCTGGATTGGAGACATTCCAAATCTCGTCGTGGACGACGGATTAACAGTTGTACATAGCGCAACTAGTTCTTTCCACTCTACCTTGGTACCCCTTGCTATCAGGACGTATTTGGCTGGTTGGGCTGAGCTTTTCCAGTTAGTAGGCAAGACCAAAGATCCATCCCTTCCAACCGCCAGTGAGTGCCAGAAGGTTTTATTCGCACTAGACGCGGGCGTCAAAACTGGGGCACTGTACTACTGGTTGCCGGTGAATCTGCTCGCTCGGAAGCCCGGTACAGAGTAGCTAGCTAAAGTCAAAAGAAGGATGTCAATAGGAGATTTCGAGAGTGAGATTCATGAATAGAGAGGTATCTAGTTATGAGACGCTTAGCAGCTTAAGGCTGTATAAACTATTCATCAATAGGGTTCCACGAAGCTGTTGAGATGTTGTGCCTTAGAAACGCCTTAAACATGAATGTTGTGCACAGTAACTCTCTTGTTTGGCCTTTGGCGTATTGGTCCTGACATGAGCCGCGGGGTTTGCAAAAAAGAATCCCCCACTTGGTGCG
The DNA here is from genome assembly GCF_033847375.1 of Trichoderma aggressivum f. europaeum. Classification (NCBI taxonomy): domain Eukaryota; kingdom Fungi; phylum Ascomycota; class Sordariomycetes; order Hypocreales; family Hypocreaceae; genus Trichoderma; species Trichoderma aggressivum. The sequence continues at coordinate 342,431 of NW_026946404.1, forward strand.
GGGAACCCTGCTAAGTAGCTAACCTGAGAAACCTGTTATTATGCGTATCGAACTTATTAATTTGAACACACCACTAAGTGCCGATGTGTTCTGATCAATTTAGCAAAAGCATCTAAAAAGTGTTAGGGAGGTATGTAGGTGCTACAATAACTGGATTGTAATGCTATCTCTGAGACAATAGCTGTCTATCACTCTCTTGTTGCCCAAGATGATAGGCACAGATACCACAGCGAGAGAAGATGTCCACCATTGCTTTGCCTGCTCTCAGATCCTTGTAAGCAAGCAGTCACATTAACGGGAAATGATACACTAGCCTGATTGGTGCAGTGCCTCTAACGCCGCCATTGTCCGTATTCCTTTGCAAAAGGTTACCTTGATATCCCAGATTACCTATATACAACTGTCAACCTAGGTATTTGGGGAACGGTTGAGATTGAAGTTGCCCTAACTACTTCATCTCTTGCAACACTTAAACCTCTGTTAAATCGGATGCGAATTTTCGGTACTTTGTCCTTATCTAAGAGACTTGGCTCTGGTCCTCATAGTAGGATCAACAATTCGGCGCTTGGACGGAGCGTGACTGTTACCGAATAAGTCAATGTTTACTCTGGACTCTGGACTACCCGAGAATCGTGGCGAGGTAAGTGGAGGCGTAGAGGATCTATGGATGTGGAATTGGCTGATCAAAATAAAGAAGTCTACATCCCTTATTGAAATCAAGACTCTGATATTGAGATGAGCCGCCGTACAGGATATTACCGTACCGATCAATATGTATTGCACAAACTACTTTGATACAGTCTTGGTATACCGTGATAGTATAACTAAAAAAAGAAGAGAAAGTCCTAAATACTACCCCTGCTCTGCCGAATGACGATTTGAGGAAACGACGCGCATAAAGATGTTAAGCAGGATAAGTATATTACTCTTATTATTTCCTCGCGGCAAGTAGCCCATGGACGTGTCCTTAAGGTGGGGGTTTACCTGTAGGAATAATCGCCATTTAGGCCATACAAAGACAGAGCGTTTTAGTCTGGAAATATTAAATATTGCATTCTTTAATATATGTCGCCTAACTAACTCGTATCAGAAGGGCCCATCACAATATTAAATCTTGGGTCGTATATTGATTTCGATGCCATCTCCAATAAAAATGGAGCAACTTCCCCCTTCTCTGGACATGCTCTACGCGCTTCAGCCATCCCGGTGAAGGCCAGCCCATGAATTTTAAACGCTTCTGGTTGCCCCTCCCAGTACTATGAGCGAGTTTTGATTATCACACTGGCCTTCCATGCGCCATTTGAGCGCAGAACACACATAGGTTTGGGTAGGGAACGACGATCAATACGTACTGCTTCAGTAGCCATGCAGAGCACTAGGGCCATAGCGGCATCTGTTGGGTAACTTTGCATATTGATGACCTGTTTGATTTTCCGTAGGCATAACAGAAGATAATGTATCATCCGCTCGTGATATTTTTCAGCTTCTGCAGCATGGTTTGAAATAAGACTGTATCTTCGGGCCGACACATACATAATAGCTGTAAACAGGCTTTTGTCTGTCATGGCAATAGGGATAAAAAGTGACCTCATGCTTCTTTGGAAAGCTTGTTGCGCTTCTTCCGTGATGCATTCAGTCCAAGCGTTCGGAATTACCCATTCTAAGACTATGGAGCAAGTTAGGATATCAAAAGGGGACAGGTTTAATAATGTTGCGTACAGAAATTGAACAAGAAGAATTCATCCTTGGAGAGAGGCCAGGGGAAGCAAATACCGCAGGCGTCCTTACTGACATCGCTAATACGAGCCCACAGCTGTTGATTGACGCCGGTCCGGCTCGCATGATACAGCGCCAGCTTCTCAGTAAGAGCTCGCCGGCGGCGAGCGTGAGACTCCTTGGATACATGCGATCTGATCTGACTTAGCGCCTGCACGTTGTTCATATCTTCTGGCAGAGTGGCAGTGATGAAGTGCAGTGCTGGTTGTTGCGCAACAACAATCCGAGGGAGCTTGGCATCGAGTCTTCCCTGTCCCGGCAGTTGCGAAGGCCCTTTTCCAGTGGGTTCTGTGGTCTTCATTCCTGGTGATACCTCTGTCTTTGGACCCATTGCTATGCAGGAGAGAATATTCGCGGCATCAGTGAATCTGCCACGAATGTGGTCTATGAAGCATAGAGTTTTGTATTAGGGAGACGGAGCCAGGGAAGCATTTCGAGCTTATGGAGCACGTGAATCGGAATTACCCGCACCACGCCCCATTTCAGCCCTGGGGCATAAGCAGCTCCAAATGCCTAATTTGGTATAGTCGCGTCGTCGAAACATGCCCAGCCCTGGATCGCAAAACTTGTCAAGATTAGACATGGCGAGTAAGCAGCTCCACTATCCCAACTTGGAAATCAGACCAGGCAGGACGAGCAGTCGTAGTGATATCGAAAGCCTCATCCTTGATATGTAACTGATCCATGGATATAAATCTGGCCTTTTCTCTCTGTAGAGTTGGCAACATTTCCGTAAATGAAATCTGGTGCGTATATACCAACAGATATCTCGCAGTTTCGAAGGGGTACATGATTTACACTCCATCATGGCATCAAGCAGCCAGCGCAAAACAGTACTCATTACAGGGTATATATATTTGTGATATAGAACTTCTTGGCCATATTTCTAACACAATCTCTCCCCTAGATGTTCAAGTGGAATCGGTGAAGCGTTAGCGAGAGAATTCCAAGTCAAAGGTATCTTCTCAATCCCAAGATACAAGCTGATGATCAGTGAAAAGGAAAAAAAAAAAATTGCTGACGCATTCTTCCCTTCTCTTTCCGGCTTTATAGGCTATTATGTTGTCGCTACTGCTCGCAAGGTGGACGCCATTTCTCACCTTAAGAAGGTGGGGATGACTACAATATCTCTTGATGTAACTAAACCAGAGAGTATCGCGGCAATGAAGGTACAAGTAGAGAAACTCTGTGATGGGAAGCTAGACGTCTTGGTCAATAACGCGTAAGTGGGATTAATTTTGGTTCATCTTATTACTGTTTGAGCTTGGACATTTAACAAATATATCAAGGGGAATTCTTACCCGTGGCGCATTGGCCGATGTCTCACTAGAGCACGTCTACTCTATTTTTAACACGAACGTCTTCGGCCTCATGGCTGTTGTGTCCAGTCTCCTGCCGCTTCTCATTGCAACTAAAGGCACGATTGTCAATATTTCATCGGCGTCATCTGTAACGCCATTTCCTTTCAAAGGTCCTTATGCAATGACCAAGGCAGCACTGAACTCATATGGTCGTACTCTCGCAATAGAGCTTTCCCCTTTCGACGTGCATGTCTTGACGTGTCCAACCGGCTATATAGAGAGCAAACTAGAAGCCAACGGGACAGATCAAGTACCGGAAAATAGTTTGTACAAAGCTATGGCTGGGAAGATGGAGCTGGGGGTTCCGGAAAAGCAGATGGAAGGGGCGGGGTATGCAGAGCTGGTGGTGAGCGAAGTGGAAAAGGGGCGAGGCTGGGGTTTTGGCCCTTGGAGATTTGGAGCAATGAGAGAGTGGCTTTGGGTGGGAACAGGAGCATCTAAGGGCTATTGGGCAAGTATGATGGGGGAGACATTTTTACAGCGGGGGTTCAAAGGAATAATCAACTGGGATGAGGTTACCAGGGTTGTCAGAAAGGACAACGGCTTGGAGTGAAAGGGACATGGCCCTAAATGCTCATAATATATTCATATAGTTCAATATTACAGGCTTATCGTATGCTCTCGGCCGGTTTCCCCTTCCAGCTGTCTATAGCTTGTGGTTAATTGCTGACAGTTAGAGCACGTTCTGCTCCCCCCATCTATCCGGTATTTCACCTGCGTCATCTCCCACATCTCTCATTAAGGTATCAAAACGGGCCATATCAACGCTTTGGTAGACCCAGTCATCAGCCCCATTGGTAAATAGGAGATCTTCCTCTTGTTGTAGAAAGCCCTCTGTTATACTGATTTCTTGTGTAGCATTATTGTAATCCCCGGCAGAGGGAGCCAATACTGAGGGCTTTCCTACTCGAACATCTGTATCTGTTTGTCGGCTATTGTTGCTGTTTCTATTGACTGGAGTGTTACTCCAAGCCTTTAAAACTTCGACGGTGTCATCGGAAAAATCTGTTTGGGAAGCTTGTATCTGGCCTTGATCAACTCTATCTGCGAGGTGCGTTTGCGCTGTAGGCGTCTCCTTGGAGATGATGCCTCCATGAGCGATCTTAACGGTACCAAAATATGGTATGTAGACGCTCACAACGCTGGCCATTTCTTCATTTGCTTCACCCGCTGGATCTTCAACAGTCGCTGGTAACCGCACAGTTACGCTGTCCACACTTCTTCTATGGCCTCCGGCTGCCTCGGCCTCAATAGACAGCAGTCGTCGGAGTAGCTCTGCGCTCCGTGCTCCTAGCGCATCCTCGTTTCTTCGGCTGACTTCCTCCATACTCTCCTGTACCTGTTCTATCATCGCACGGTCCCCGGGACGTTGGTGCGTCAGCAAGTTCTCTGACCTTGCTGCCTGCTGCAGCTGCGCGCGTGATGAAGACATGGAAGCTTGACGGTGCCCGTCAAGATGTGCTATCAAAAGTGTCATAGCCGCCATCAAGGAGAGGAAATCCAGTGTCCGGCACCAAAAAGCAATACGGTCGGAGCTTCGGAATGTTATAAAGCGCAAGAGAACCTCTCGGGAGGCGTTGACGCAGGTAATCCGTGAGTATTGGTAGTCGCGTCCGTTGATTGAGGAGCGGAGCATGTAGGGAAGATGGAGCTGGTTGAGAAGAGTGTAGTGGAATAGCTGATGGAATAGCCGCCGCATATCCCAGAAAAGCGTCTCAGGGTCGTCCAAGGTGGTTGCCAGATTTGAGTGAAGCCACCACCTTTTAGGCAAATCTTCAGCCGCTTTCTGTAACTCTTCGTCTAATTCTAGCATTAATGCAAAATCGTGGGAGCTTGGGTCGGACTGGTTGCGCTGGAGGATACGAGATGCGATAACGCAGTGCATGCGATCAAGACGCCCCATGGGTGTATCGTTTTCGAGCATATCCTTGGAAGCCATGCTTTGATCGACAGTACTCTGAGGTAGACCCAGCATGAGACAAAGATGTCGTTCCGCAAATACTATACGAAACCATATAAACTTTGGATGAACTTTCTTTTCTGAGTTCAAAAGCTTACACCGCCGCGGTGGGCTCATGGAGGAGCGATGTAGCCCCATCAATTGCGCAATGGTCATGGCCCTCCGAATTGCAACCAAGCCTTTGCGCAGATTTCCGCCATTTGTATACCACAAACTCTCCAACATCACACACTCCAGCCCTTCAATGCTGCTGATAAGACTTTCGTTCATGGTTACGAGGCTGATAGCGGTGCTGAACAGGCGGCTCATCATCTGACGCGGAGGTTCTGATAATCCTGTAATGTTGCTATGAAGATCCGGATGGAGATGTTGTAAGAAGGTAGCGATCCTAAGCATGTACAACCCTATCAGAACAGGGTGGGCATTTGATCCCGGCCGCTCAAGTAGGCTATCTAACTGCTGAGAGTCGCTCCGGTCAAGATCATTGTACGGGACAGTCAACATTTGATAAAAACGAGAAGACAAGTCACCTCGCGCTTTGGCGATTATCTCGATGTCTTGTGGTGTAGGTAAAGATTCATATAGGACGCTGGATAATGCCAGGTGTTTTTCTATTCCAATGGAATGATTTTCATCAGGTATTCGATGCAAAGGTCTGCTGCTGCCATCGCAGTCCAAGATTTCGTATTGAGCGGTCTCATCGTGCTGTCAAAGTAAGTAAGCAGGCTTTCTGGAACGCCTTCTAAGCGTTGGACACGTACATTCAAATGTTCATACCAACTATGCAATTGCGAAAGCACAGGGCTGTTGGTAGTAGGGCTAATAATGTCATCACGAGACTTTCCATTGTCTTGTGTCGTGGTAGACCCGGGGCAAGGATCTGAGGTACTGGAGGCTTTGTTGAGTAACTGCTCAACAAGTGCTTCAACTCTCACGACTCGGTCTCCCATCTGAAGGCTACGGTCTAAAGGTGTTGAGATCTGCTCGGGGAACTGCTGGTCAACACATTTAGCACCACGTCGCTTACAGCTGATGCAGGCGGTGTTTGCCGGCGACCCGAATACGCATTTCATCTTCCGTCGCCGGCACTCCCAGCAGCTCCTCGTCCCTTTTCGTACTTTTCTCCTCTTTGGTTGAGAACCGCCATTGCCTTCATGTCCCTCGCCGCGTGACGCATGTGGCGACCCAGACAGCTTGATTGACGCGGCATCCATGCGAGGAACGTTATCCTGCACTGGCACCTAAAGCGCGGTTCTGATGGCAGAGCAAGATGCCGTTCGATACGGAAACGAGACACCCCTGACCGACGGACTTGAGAGCAGAGACGTTTCGATGTACGCGTCGGATAAGCGGTGCGACAGCTGAGGATGCAGCCGGATTACGTACATGAGAGACGCCGATTACTACGCGGGGCAGAGCAGCGCGAAGGCAAAGGTGAAATAGTGGACCTTAGGGTTGCCTACTCGTGGCCCGTCAGACCTGTACCCGTTGGATATTATAGCTCCTAGTGCCTGTTTCCTCTGGGACCTCTTCAAAGTTGAGCAAAGGCGACGGCTGACTGGCAAGGCCTTTAAGCAGCTTCAAAAGATGCGGAAACTCAACTTTGCTAATACCCATGGATGTTCCACTATTGCAAGGGCCGTTGTGGACGAGGGAATATTAGGGCATGCTTTTACTTTGGCGCGTATCTTGTTTCGACCGAAAGCTCGGTGGACGGGCTGAGGCATGACGTTAAACCACCCCACTTGTCCTTCTCACTGTACGAACTCGACTGAGCTGCCCTTGAGCTTCGTCCGTGGCATCGGAGATCGCTATATTCCAACATGCAATCGTTTTAAAACTACGCGGATACAAGAACCACTCGATTTCCCGTTCAGTCTCACATACCATCAACCCTTTTCAACATAACTTGCATCGATATTCCAGCTCCTAATCCTCAAATAGGCTCAAACCCAAGGCTCACAGTATGACAGGCCATTTTAACGTTACGCCAACTAATATGCCAGGCAAGCCTGAGCCTTTTACCATGCATGTCCCCGAAGAAAAATTGTCCGAGTTTCATGAGCTCCTGAAATTGTCAAAGGTCGGGCCTGCGACATGGTGGAATCGGCACAATGATCGCCGCTTTGGAGTGTCTCACGAGTGGCTAAGCCAGGCGAAAGAAATATGGCTTGAGACGTTTGACTGGCGCCAACAAGAGGCGAGGATCAATAAATTCCCCAACTTCAAGATCACTGTCGATGACCCGGAGTCTGGGGAAATTGAGATGCACTTTTTGGCTCTGTTTTCCTCGAAGATGGACGCCATACCGTTCATTTTTCTACATGGGTTCCCGGGTTCTGTTTTCGAGCTTTTACCCATGATGGAGCTGCTTCTCGACAAGTACACACCCGCAACTCTTCCATACCACGTCATTGTGCCATCGCTACCAAATTATGGACTATCTGGCAGTCCTAATAAGAACGTCGAGATGACTTTGGACCAGGCTGCACGCATCATGCACCAGTTGATGATTGACCTTGGGTTCGGCGAGGGATACGTTGCTCAGGGCGGTGATCTTGGCAGTATGTTGGCAAGGATTATGTCAATGAAATACAAAGAGTGTAAAGCTTTACACGGTAAGCCTTGCTTGAGAAGCACATGGGAAGAGGAGGTATATCTAACGGACTATAGTCAATATGCTAACACTGAATCCGGGAGAAACTGCACCTTCGTCCGATAGTGTGTCTGCTGAGGAGCTACAGGAAATGAAGCGAACCGAAACCTGGGCTCAAACTGGCTTGGCATTTGCACTTGAGCATGGAACCCGCCCTGCTACTGTTGGGCTGGCTATTGCTTCCAATCCGCTCTCTTTGCTCGCTTGGTGATTGGTTCCATTAATCAACTTTATACGTTTTGCTAACAGGATACTAGGATTGGCGAGAAGTTCCTCGAGTGGGTCGACCAACGAGAACCGCTGCCTCTCGATACCATATTGGCTATGACAAGCTTCTACTGGTTCACGGATACTTTTCCTCGCAGCCTATACCACGCACAGGTCCTACAAACGCTGCTCAAAGGAAATCCTATCCCGATATCGAAAGAAAAACCACTTGGGTATTCGCAATTCCCGCGTGATCTTGCTTTGCTTCCCAAAGCCTGGGCTTATCAACTTTACCCGAATTTAGTATTCTTTAAAGCACATGAGATGGTAAGATTTACAAAATCACTTGTATTTCACAGCGATCGCTTATCAACGTACATAGGGAGGGCATTTTGCAAGGCTGGAGCAACCAGTGTTATTCTTAGACGACATCGAGGACTTTTCCAAATGTATTCACAGTATCTTTAATTAGGTATTACGGATCTCTATAGGGAATTCTACGCTGTTATAAATCGACTGTTGAGTTGGGATACTTGGTCCATAAAGTAAACGGTTTGAGTTAGGTGCACCTAAATTATCTAAGTTTCTATCAAATTAGGAGATAAACCCTTTTGCCTTGGCTTCTAGAACACCGTTGTACCATATTTTGGCCATTTTATGATATCCCTGATCATTTGGATGGGTCCCATCGCTTATGTCGTTCTCTTTTGGCCCCAATTGACTGTGCATATCGACAAAGACGATCCTCTTTCCTTCGCTCTGCTTCAAGAGTGCTATGCCCTGAAATTGATCGTTGGCCCATCTTATGCGTGACTCAACCTCAGTGTCGAGGTTTAGTATCAGGTTAGATAGGATTACAGTTGAATTTGGAGCTACAGCCCAAATAACATCAAGCATATTGCCCATTCGCTTACCAATACGTCCAATATCGAAGCCCTGGATGCAGTCGTTGGAGCCTGCATTGATCGTAATAAGATTCGGCATGAGCTTTTGAACAGAGTTCTTGGCTTTGCTCTCTAGCTGGTCAATTCTAAAGCCCCGCCAACCCTCATGATCATTGTTGCTCATGGAACCAGCCCTTCGCGATCCAAGCATAGTAACATTATTTCCCTCCTCTATAAGCATATCCTGCAGATATTTTCTGTAGCCATTTTTATCAGAGGACTCAACTCCATATGTAATCGAGCCTCCAAGTGGCATCAGACGCATTGTGTGATTGGACGTATTGCTGCTAGGTGCTAATGAGAGTCAGATAACTGCCCTTGTTGTATTAGCTTAGAGAGCGAATGTCAGCAAAATATACCTTGATCAGAGCAATAAGCGCGAAATGGAGCTGGACGATATGCCATAGGCGATGCTATCCGACGGTGTATGATCGATAATCTGACCTTGGCGGAGGCTTGAATGCAATGCCTGTAGGATCTCATGTTGGAGCTGTTGGGGAGAAGACAGCGACGAAATCAACACTTTAAAAGCCCACTGTGTAAGAAAAAAAAAGAGACAAGAACAATTAGATTATCTTGGATAGCTTCTTCAAACGCAATAAGCGTAATTCCCCTCTCCCATAACGAACAACGGTTACCACAATGGCATCTTTAGAATGGATGTTGCTCGGACACCCTCCGGATCCAAATGCAACCCCCGCCGCGCCCTATTCATAACAACACTAATCGGCAAGTACCCCAGAGCACTACTCGGCAATTCACCACATCCTCTACTAGATGCGTTCCGCTCTGATTCATCAAGTCTATTTTAATATTGATGCGAACGAAATGAGGCTCCGATACGACGTTATGATTTTTGACATCACTATCTAGCGGGTTAATACATATCTTTGCCCGTCTTTCTGTGCTCAAGTGTGTTCGATGAACCGTCTCCAGTGAACCACCCGCTAAAATGATACTCAGGATACTATTGATGTATTTCGCAGTATTGAAGCTTTCTCAACCGTAGGGATTTGGCTAAATGCTCCCCCTGAGCTTAAAAAAACATGTCCGTGTTCAGTTTATAAGAGTTTAATACCGAGCAACAACTTATCATCTGCTTACTTGTAATCCTAGGCTCGACTTAGCGGTGTAAACTGTAGAAATGGCGGGAATAGCGCCCTTAGAGGCACTAAGAATTAGCTCTGGCTCATGGCTTGAGCCGTGGTTAATCTTATTGGATGCCCGCTGCTATACTGTCGCCACGCATTTTGAATGACCTCAAGAGTTCAAAGTATGCAGTAAGAAAGGGGCAGTTATCACTATGCCTAGAACCGAAATGAATGTAACTGGCGTATGTCGAGGCGGTCTACGCTGGTAGCTAGCCGTGCTGATAATTAAAGCCATCCACTGTCTCCAGTATCTCATTAATGGGAAAACGAGGCATAGGCTGTCTAAAGGCACATTGGAACGTCGCTAGCTGAGACGAATATCGGAGCTTTTTTTTTTTAACTTATAAGAAAGTAAAAGGCAGAAGAGCGATCTGAAGTCCGCAGTTGCGGGTACATCCATGAGCTGTGCTGGGGAATATTGTCGAAAACATGACATTCCGCGCGCAATTCTTTTTGTTTCAAATAGATCCTAGGTGGACGGAGTGGCCAGAGTATATAGCCAACCAATGAACTACAGCCCGCAGTGCGCTATCCAAAGTATTCTTTTACGAAGGGAAAATTTACATTCTCGGCATCGAAGCGAAATCGCATCATGGGCGCTATGGCAATGTGGCGGGCTCCATCCAGCCAACCCTAATAAGAGCAAATACCTTTGTCATGCTAATGAACCATTTATTCCGGTGTTCAAGGTGCCATGTTTTGACAGCTCTAAGCGTTGTGCAGGTGCGAAGGAGAAACAGAGGCTCGCTATGGATCAACGCAATAGTGTAATAGGAGGTACCACATATACTCTAAAAGTCTACTTCCGATCCTCCTTTATTAGATCTGCCGCTTTTTCTGCAACCGCATAAACGGTCGTCATGATATTACCTACTGGTATGAGCGGGAATACGCTGGCGTCAACAATTCTCAAGTTCCTAGTGCCATAAACCAAGAGGCGATTGTTGACCACGCCACCCTCGTCGCGTGGCAGCATGGGGCATGTTCCACATAGATGCATGTTGGAAATAACACGCTCCCCGACGATCTTCTTAGCTTTCTCAAGTGTACTTGGTATCGTTTCTGGAAGACGTTTGCCGTTTGGTTGAGCAAGAATAGTTGAGCCTAAAGGTTCAGTGGCCATAAGTTGCTCCGCAAACATTACACTTCTGCTCAAGATTTCCACATCTACCGGGTGTTTAAAATATCCCGGATCAATTGTAGGGGCGATACCAATGTTTTGCGAAGTAATATGGCAGGTGCCCCGTGAGAACGGGTGTCCGAGTGCATTAAGTATCGTGAAATAGTTCTCTGGCTTGGCTGGTGCAGTATAGTTCGAAAAGTTTGTAAGATCTTCAATGTCCGTGTTGATTTGGCATGGGAAAGTAACATATGATAAAGCGGGAGCGCCAGCTTCCATCAAGAGCTCTTTAAGTACCATGTTCCGATCTGATGAATCGGTCACGAATTCATCGAGTAAGGTTTTCTTGGATTCCGCGGATAAGAGACCATTCTCGTCAACAATGGGCAGATATGAAGTACTAGAAGCGTTGGTGCCTAGTGGACCATTTCCGTTGATACGGTATTGGGCGATAGCAGCACCAACAAGCTCCTGATCCCGAAACATATCGATCGATGGAATACCATCCTTCACTTCGTAGCTTTGACACACTTGAGCATGGTCTTGTAAATTCTCTCCAACTCCGGGAATATCGAGAATAACATCGATCTCCAATGCATCGAGTAACTTGCGTCCGCCAACGCCCGAAACTTCTAGAATTTGAGGTGATTGAATTGCGCCAGCAGCAAGAATAACTTCTCGCTGAGCTTTCACAGTGCTGATGGACCCGTCCTTTCCGCGTATGTGGATTCCCGTCGCAACAACGTCTGGCTCTTGGCCTAAAAAAATAATTTTTTGCACAATGGCCTCCGTGAGAACCGTCAAGTTTGATCTTTTTCTGGTCTGGGAATCATAATATGCTGAAGCTGCGTAGCTGCGTGTCTTAGTGGTTGGATCGATGCTTGCGGCATTCTGGAATGCGCCGGTTACGCTCCCTGATATCGGATCATTTGTCTCTTTTAAGCCCAATGACGTGTGTGCATCCATCCACGCAGTGTTGGTATTGCCAAACCCTTGACCGTAAGACATTTGGATAGGTCCATAGCCTGAAAGATTGTCATCTAGGCTCTTCATACGAGTGATTGCACGTATCTCGTCGGTTGGGGCATGTCTTGTGCCAAACTTCTGGTAATAGGGTGCGAGATCTTGGTATGACCATCCTGGGTTACCCAGTTTAAGCCACGCGTCGATTGATGCCGCTGTAGGATATACCGTATGCATGAAATTAATGGCTGAACTTCCACCAAGACCTTTGCCTCGAGCTAAGCTAAGAGCCCTGTTGTTTAGGCCGGGCTGTAAATACCGGGCACATAATCAGCATGTGTGTTTCCCAAAGCCGCAGATTGCACGGGCAACAGTCATAATTTAATTCATTATTGAGAAGTGACAAATTTGAAGTAGAAAGACATTAGGTACCTGAGGTGTCGAGATGAATTTCCAATCGTAGCTGTCGTTACCACATAGCAAAGCGAGGAATCCGGGAGTTGACACAAGTGGATCATCTCGATGATCTTTTCCGGCTTCAATGACCAGGACAGTGGCACGAAGGTCTTCACTCAGACGAGATGCTACAACCAAGCCAGCTGTGCCACCTCCAACGATAATGTAGTCGTATGCATCAAGCAAGTTTCCAGATGACATGTTGTCTTATTTAGATGACTCTGTCTCTCGCAAGAATTCTCAAGTATTTAGCTCGGATGGGTTGAAAGTGAAACCCTCATCGTGCATTGAAGTGGTCGGTTTGCTCTTATATAGTGTAGCACATTGCCTTGGTCTCTTCCAATTCTGCAATTAATACAAGATCATTTGATCAGAGCCCAATATTGGGCGTATTTTTGTGGATATAGGTGAGCAGTAGCAATACAATCAGACATATTAACTCAAATCAACACCATATCGCACCAGTGGCGTTATTACGCACGACGCTCAGACCAATGAAAGCCGCCAACATCATCTATGTAGTAGAGTACGTATTTACCACGAATGAACTTGGTGGAGATTCTCTGTTGCCTGACATAGTCATTGGCCAGGCTCTCGGTGATGCTGACGTAGGTAGTGACGAATTGCATTTTCACTACAGTAGCAACGCATCCAATAACTGCAGTAAATAAAGACCTATTTTGTTAGTGCCTGATATATGATGATATTCATATTGGCGAGGTATGTTCATCAAGGCTGGATTGAAGCTGCGAAATCCGAGCGAGACCCGAGGGCTGCTGATTTCAGCTGCAGGTGAACGACTAACTATGCCTGTAGGTAGCTTAGGGGATACACAGCTTGCAGAATAAGACAAATTAAAAGGAAGCATATTAGTAGGGTTAAACGATAACGGCGCTATTAATAGCTGTCTCAAAATCACACGGCGATTCTACTTTATTATTACGTACTTATATGCACGTAAGCTGAGATTAGCCACCCATAACGATGTATGCCCAACTTTCAAGTTTGTTCCTCCAAGCCCAAACGGTTTGCGAAGTCCATGCCATGCTTGCTTAAGCGAATATACATGAATGAAAGACAGACCTAAACTGGGCTCAGGTGTTACATCTGCACAAAGAGCTAATATCACTGTGATGGTGGGTAAGAGTAGGTCTTACCACATAAATTTACAGGGTTTATACCGACCTCTATCCTGGCTCTAGCGGGGCATATAAAACAAAAAGAATGAGATATGGCGCCAGTTTTTGGAGGTCGATATTCGATATTATGTGAAGAAAGACCTCAAATTGAGATACGGTGTGACAGCCTTGAAAACGGATGCAAGACCATTTGTGTCATTGGCTGATGGGATCTCACACTGCATCAACCATCAATCACTTAGACCTAGGCGGATGTTATCACAAACAGAATTATTGTGTTAGACAAGAGCGGGCATCCTAGTGAATTTCCGTGATGTTATTTGGAGGTAGGTTGTATTATAAATATGATGCCCTGATGGCTACTCTTTCACTCAACTATTTTCTTCCAGCTTGCACGAATACATATGTACTTCCTAGGATCAATATATTCTGAGCGACAATGTTATAAAGGAATCTGCTGCCAATCAATATATGCAATTGTGACCGAATTCAATACATTACAATTTCAATATGTTCCAAAGTCCAAGTGCAAAATAGGGATACAAAGAGCCTGGCCAAAGGGGCTACGTGCATAAGGGTGAGTGTTCAGGGAAGTTGATATGATGTCTTGGGAGATAAATAAGCTTGATAAAAACATGATCAGTATCTGGAAGCCAGCTGCCACGGCTGAATTCATGATTCTGTGCTGGTCTCGATGGAGGCTTTAAAGTATCCGTACCTAAAACATGAACGGTAAACAAGTGGGTAGAGTTCACTATTTGCATTATTTGTATACATTATGTTTTCAAGGGGGCATAAAACTAACAAATGCTGCAATTAAAATAATTTAACCACCTGCCTAACTATTTTGTAGGCTTACACTTTTAACTACCGTTTATACCAAGTATCTATAAACCATGCATCTCAGAAGTTCGACATGTCACAGATTAAGGTTGTAATCCGTGTTTTGATTTACGAAAGGCAATTTATGATAGGCTATAAGTCGCTTCGTATTTTCTAGCACCTGTCAATTGTAAAGTAATTCAGATGACAACTGTCCATAATTGTATGTATGAGCGGATCCTTTAGCCAGAATCAGCAGGTGTATTGTAAATGAGAAAGTGTTCGTGGATCTACTCGTATTGATAGCTAACGTAAGATTGGATAATCCCTCCACCGCCAGTTGAAGAAGTTGACAAGGCAAAAAATACCCATAAACTAAGATATAAATAAGGTTGTCAAGACTCACCACGAAACTCACAACTCGGCAAGCAAAATCGCTACTCGTTTATTCACCCTTCAATTTTTCGAGAGACCTTTGACGCCATAGTTCATATATCATAATGCGTCCTTTTGTTGTACTCGCAATTGCCGTCCTGCAGGCCGCAGGTGTCTTCGCAGAGACAATCCCACCTGGCTGTTTCGGCAATTGCAACAATCACATTATTGGCTGTTGTATTGGTGATGCCTTTAATTGCCAAATTCTTGCTAATTGCTTCTCCAATTCCATCTCAAATCAGTGTGATAATCCCTCGGATGCTTGTTCACACGTAAGTGTTCCTGAATCTACAGAGTTCGCGATATGACTAACGGTCTGAAGTACTGCAATTCCGGTGCAGCCGCATGCCTTGCTGCCAATTAGAAAGGGTGACAGAAGCAAGATCGAATATAAGACTAGTTATACTGCTCTTATACCCGCTCTTGTAAACATCTACTCTGCCTTGGGAAACCTATTGGAGGAGATTTTACGTATAGCATGTTTCATACATTCTTGTACACTGGAATGCAATAAACTTACATAAATCCTGTGGCACCGTAGAGGTACTATGAACCGGTTGATCAGTGATTCCATGATCATACAAACTTCCAACACTCCTGGGTATAAAATCCCAGGACTGTGATGCGAACATTCATGGTGAATACAAGCGAGAGAAATGAGTAAGATGTGATATGGAAAACGGCTTATAGCTCGAATTATTCTTCAATAACTAGTACTGCTGTGTTAGCTCAATAGTTTCCGGACATTGGTGGAAGATACAAGACCTATACTCCCCCGTTTCCTCCGTCTCAAACACACACTCCCAACAGCCTGATACATGTCTTTAGATTAACACAATTGTATTGCATTTGCTTTGTAAATATGGCATGTAGCTAATGCTGGACCTGAAAATGCGAGCTCTTAATGAAGTTGGAATAATGTACTTTTGTGTCACTAGGTTACTACTTATGTGTAAATAATAAAACAGACAACTAATCAACCAAAATATACTATGTTTGCCTTTTATTCCTTTCATTCAGTTTCACCTTTTTTCTTCTTCTCCTAACATGTTGCTGTTATTAAGTTGTCCCGAATGATGTATTTTCAGAAATACCTTGTCAATAAGTTTCTTGGCTGCCTTTTCGTTGAAAGACAGTATATTTCTGTCATCAAAAGTTCCTTTCCTCTATTCATTATTCATATGTGAAAGATATATAGAGGGTGTTATTTTACGTCAGGTGATGTTATCCAACGCATGAACCACAATCGAGACAGGTTAATAACATGTAAAACTTAGACTAAGTGACGTCAGAAAACACCTAATTACTTTACTCACTGGCGATGATAAATCATTCAGCATAAGTAAAAGCTATATTGACGGTATCACCCTTATAAGAGCGATATAGAGAACTTTTATTTCATATAGAGACCGACTAGTAGCAGCCAAAATTAGAATTGACCGTTAACTATTATGTTCATTGTTGAATTCAGCACTCTTTCATCGTGGTTGGTCGCCTATTCCACACTCCGAGCGCCCCCGTACGGTCACGCTGCTCTAACGTCATTGTGTTCCAATGCCCGAGACATTGACCAGAGGGTGCGACCATACGCAAGAGATGGCGCAACATGGCCATTGATCTAGCGATAATGCCTAGGTCGCACTCAAGGACTGTCAACATGATAATCTTGGCGATAATACCTGTATCACAGGGCCAACCTTTTCATATTTTTATTAATTCCTTCCGTTACCCTCCGTAAGGAACGATTCATCATACAATATCTTTCATTCATCGCAGTTTAAGCACATATATACCTGATACGAAGGATGGTAACCGCCGAGGCTAAAACACCCAGAGACTAAATGCTCATTGTTACAATCTTCAGCTTCCTTGGTAGCTGCACATGGCGGAGCAGAAAACTGGACACCATTGAAGTGCTGATATCAGTAAAGATATTGGCAACCGAAACGAAGTAGGACACATTGAGAATGACTCTCTAACTTGACGTATCATATCTCCCCCATGCCGCTGACACGGGTTTACACTGGAAGATTGTTACAGACTAGGAAATCTACCAGACAATTCATCCTAGAGCGAATATAACCCATAGAATGCGCATGTAACCTTTATTTAGTCCCTTAGCTAGCCGAAAGATGGTCTGGACGATGTTCGATTTATCGAGTGCACCATCCAATACATACAGGGACGACCAAATAATCGTCCACAAGCCCATATGGAACATCATGCCGACCGTAATAACATCGTTGTACGAAACCATAGTGCTATATGAAAGAACCATAACGGCAATACTGTGTTCGAGATTGGCAGTTTGTGAAGTAAAGCCGACTGCTGTTAGCGAACTCAGAGTTGTCTAGCGGGTAGAACGTTGCACCACATACCCAGCCCGCTAGCATTAGCCAATCCTCGACGGAAAACAGCTGAGCGAGACACGAACATAGAACCGCAAGAGCATAACGAACACATAAATGACAGTGAAGATGATACTTACATTCATCAACGCGAGCGCCAGGCCTTCGGGTTGTGTAGGCTCATACACAGTGGTTGTCAGATCTTTAGCCATGGTTGGAATACCGCCAGTGGACCTGCGGTTTTTGTTTCTCACTTTGCGTCTTCTGGACACAAAATAAATGGCTAAAACTGACGGGGAAACGAGTTTACGAATATGACAAAGAAATACAAGTATGTCGACATCAAGCGTTGTGAAAGGGGTTTGCTTCCCAGGGCAACCAGGGCCACCAGACATCTGTTTCGAAGTCTTCAGTGTCTTGTCCAGGGAGGTAAATTTCTGACACGGGCCGTGAATATCTACCCCGCATGATGTGATAGTGGACAAGTGGACAAGTGGACAAGTAACGCAAAGGTCGGTCATAGTAGCACCGCGTCCCAGAAAGATGATGTAATGTTTCTTCCCCTTCTCTCTCTTTTTCTTTTTCTTTACAAATCCCAATTATATATCTCCGGTAGTTATTCAGCATCAAACAATGATTTATATAACCAAATACACGAGTGCGTAAATTGATCATAGCTAACGCTAGTTCCTCGTTAGTTACTGCGGCACTTTGGTACATGATGTCTACCAGAAAGCGGGTTCAAAATCGGGCGATTTAGATTGACCCCACTCCATAGTTCGCCGTTCGCTTCTGGCAACAAGGCAACCAGGCTTGAAGGTTAGAAGCTGCATAGGCTGGGAGTCCAACAAAATACACCGACGTTCTAAGAAACATCAAGTTAACTCAATTGATCCCTCCTCTTCATGAGTAGCACTAAGGAGGTTATTGAGAGAGATGTAGAATGAAAAAGGTTTAGTCCCTATGCTCGGTACTCAGGGTGGGTTGATGACAAGTCGAGTAGCCCTGGAAGTGGCTGTTGCAGATTTGGCGCCGCTTGGCAAGCGAGAGGAAAGTGAAAAAATGAACCTGTGTCAATGTTTGATGTAATTCGTTTCAGTGCGTGGAATCCCACCTGCGAGTAGTACATACTGCGTATCACCACCACCAAGCGTATGCCATCATTTCTTTGCTTGCTTTGCTTGTCTGATTTTTGCTTTACACCGCTATTTTGAGCGTCGAAATAGTCTTTGTGGAGTTTCGTTACGCTGTTGGACGTGATACAGAGGAGTAGAATCCGCCTCTGCTAACGAGACGCTGTCTGCATTGATAGCTACATTGCACACAAGGGCTAACAACCCTGCTGGAAACGAAGTTGATAATAAATACTACTACTTATATGAGCAGGATGAAGTTACGGAGTACAATGTAGATATCGATGAGTTCTGAGGGGTAATCAATAGATGCGTTGGCTATATAAGACGCAAGAGCCCCGCTGCTTTTCAGAATTGAAAATCAGTGCACTTCATATCTACTGTGTCTATGTTCCTTCTATGGTCATTCGGCTCTCGGTCTATGAACTCTATCCTTTCTTCAAAAATTATTAAGCGCACAGAAAGAACACAACGAAAAGATGTCATATACCGCAAGCGAAAAATTCATGTGCACGTCATGGGATGAAGTCGTACGAGCTCCTGGCCGGCCCCAGCTTCCTGAGTACCTAATGGATGGTAAGCGATGTAATGAGGCGCTGGACCGCTATTATGCGGAGCGTAACCCGAGATTCCGCACACTCCTTCACGGCGATACCCACACCGGTAACGTCTACTTTACGTCTAGCGGACGCATCGGTTTCCTTGACTGGTCAGCCTTCCACTTTGGATCCTGCTTCCATGATGTTGTCTATCACATGACAGCCATGCTAAGTGTTGAAGATCGCCGCTCACATGAAATGGAGATCCTGGATCACTACCTCGATGCGCTGCACCGCCTTGGTGGTCACAAGTTTGACCGTCACAATGACCCCGAAGTCATGATCGAATTCCGGCGCTCGTTCATGACCAACGTCATCTGGCTCATCTGTCCCGACGGTTTGCAGAGCAAAGAGCGCGTGGCGGCCTTGTGTGAGCGCACTGTTGCGACTTACGACGACCATAAGGTCCTCGATGTCATTCTTAGCCAGCCCAGGCCGGCAACATCAGAATGATATCAAGGAAACCGCTTTCCTGTCAATGGTGTATATTTTAGAAGTATGAGCAGCGAATGTATTATAGAAAATTAGTCGGCGACTATGTATACTTATTCACCTTCCATGTCTTATTCTCTAGCCTATCGAATGAGGCGTTACCACAGTTCATATCTAGCTGATACGGACCTTATCTGCTCCAAATCCATCCAGTAGATTGCGACGGAGGACCACTTAAACAACTGTTATAGAAGCCTTATTGTTGAGCTTACCTTGGCGAACTTAATTTACCTTGATGTAATGTGGTGCAGTGAGGCTAATTGTAGCCTTGGTATGATCTAGATAGCATTTTCGTATCTGAAAGGCTAGAAGAACGTTTACCATAGTAATGTATACCATTCAAAGTCATATAGTTAGAAACTCGCATTGCAAAAGTCTCCTATTTTAATACGATAGCAAGCTTCAGCGAGAGGGAATAAGCCAACTTAATTCCGACGAGTACTTTGGGCTTCTTTTCATTATGGATGACCAGAATTATCAGGCTTTGTACCTAGGAACCTACCCGAGGCGACCCCCAAGTACCAGGTAAGTCCAGTGAACAAGTACGAACTTCAAGATCTTGGTGTTGTTGCAGGGTATCCCTGACCAATCTGTCTGTGAATCTCGTAGATTGTGTATATATAAGAGGTCCTGCCCGCGACGTTTTGATAGACAATGAAGACCTTTCACCCATACATTATTAGACCCAACTACACATCTCAGCGCGTGGAACAGACAACTATCGAACTATAACAACGCTCCCACTATCATCACAAGTGTCCCTATCTCACCAACCTCGGCCCTCCATTCTTCCCACTCTAGCGAACTCAGTTTACTTGGTTTAACACAGTCGTCAACTAACAGTAGCTTTGTCAACACTCCAGTTTGAGAGAGCGCGTGGACCTTTCGCTCCTTGGTGCAGAGTACAAATTCTGTTCGCCATTCCTCAATGTTATTTGCATTCCACAAAGTTGCATTGTTTGCGAGAGGTACAAGAATGAAACCGCAATTCGGATAGGAAGAAGCCTCAGTGGATATCTCGATCAAAATATTAAGGATCTGAAAAATAAGCACCGTCCTACCCAGTTGATCAGTATGAACTGAGTAGCGACAATCGTTGACAACCGTACTCACCGTCTCCTTGATTCGTTGTAGACCCAATCCGTCCAGGTTACGTCGGGGCCATCGGGGAGGTTCATCTTGGGGATCCCACCAGCCGATAATGCTAGTGCATTGAATACATGCTTCCGTGGTTATCAGAGTAGAGCGCATATTATACGGCGGGAAGATTTGGTTTGCAGCTCGCTTACATTCACTGTGGTGAGAAGGGCGGCTTCGAAGCCGAACCCTAAGCCGTCATTGCTCAATGGCTGTTCTTGGAGGCGCAGCAAACAGTAGACGAGCAGAGATTGGAAAGCAGCCAGGAGTTCCCATTTGTCGAATTCCGCATGCTACCAAGAGTTAATCGCTGGTTCAAATAACAAGAACTGAACTAGTACATACTTTGAAAAATATATTTTCTTGTTCGAGCTTGATCAGCCTCCATACAAGATTCCTGTTTAAATCGGTTCGACTCTTGAATAAATGGACTAGGCCCATGCACGTAAGTAGCGACTGCTCATTAAGAAATGTCAGTAAAAGGAGCTACCGCCCAGAGAGGTGTCTGAGGAGGCTCAGAGCGGACTATGATGATTATATTTTCAAGCTGGAGCCGTCTGACGAGGAAAAGCATTAACTCACCTGTTGTGGCGGCCCTACCCCAGTCCCAATCCAATTTGATTGTAAAGGGCTAATAAACGGAGGCAGCGCAGTCTTTTGGAGCATCATAAAAGGATACGACCGCAATATCCGCATCGCCAACGACACCAGGGGACCTTTTGGCCTAGAAAAAATTCGATGTTCAAAGAGCGAAGGGCCAGATAAGTCCTCCAGTGCCAAGGGAGATACACTATTTTCCCACGCAATGTGTTCTTCATTAAATGGATAAGGTAGACAATGGGTGCTCTGGTGACCAAGTGGAATCTCAAGCTCAAACATATCGGAATCTCTGAGGATAGTATTCCAACTCTCTTCAGTTGACCATCCAAAGTGGGCTGTAGAGTCAGGAGAGGCTTGTGGAAATGTGCTATCTTCCAAGTTTATAGATCGATTGGATACTGTGGAGAGCGTCAGAGATGCTGCACTCCCATGAAGTTCCGACTTCTCTCTCTCTTTGCCGGAGTTAACTGCGATAGCGGCAACATCGCATTCCATACTCCGCTCATGGCAGCGAACGCAGGGTTCGGAAGCAGTATTATTAGGCACGATGCAACGAGTTTTTGCCTGAACGCATGCGGCGCAAGATCGCTTGCGAGATATGTTCGTGTCAGGAAGTTTGGAGCGACAGTAGTAGTAGTGCCGCTTGCATGAGGATTCTGGCAGATAGATATCAATAGGTGTCGGAAATAAGGGACTGCTGCTAGGTTCTTTTCTATGAGTTTTCAGATATTCTCATACCTTGAGCAAATGTTTTCTTGCATAGCGGACAATGACGGCTTGCTTCGTGGGTACTGGAAGGTCTGCGCTTTTGCTCGTTGTACATTTTGATCATTACCGATGGTTCAGTTCACAATCGAGAGATGAAATTCGTCTGGCTCATCTATTCTGCTTGAATTCCGGGGCGTGAGTTGCCCCCTAAAGTCCATTTTCACGGAGTTCCGTGCAATAATTGGCTTATTAATTTTCTTCCATTTGTCAGGCACGGCAAGATTCATCGTTTGCCACATACGGAGTAGTGTCCTTGGTTTCAGTGCTAGCGGGATCAGCAGCCCCTGATAGCACCGTATTGTAATGTGGGCTTTAGACATGTTGGAAGAATTGCGATAATCGTCTACGCAGGGCTTGACGAGTGGGCTCCAAGCTCTCCTTGTCGCTGATGTCAACTACTACATATCAGATGGGCCGTTAAATCATCAGTTTCAACTAAATTACGAGCATTCGCATTGTTTCAAAGTTCTCGTCGTCCAGGTACCTTGTCCAGAACCCTACTATTCAACTAAATTGACGCATCTTTCCAAACCCCACCTCTTGCTTTTCGCATAGACCTAAATAAGAAAAGTGACAAGCCATTGAAAGGCCGTCAAACCGAAATTCTTACAGCGGTCAATGGTCTTTTGTTTTCCACCTCCGCAGCCTCGAACGTATAGAAAATAGGTCTCCTTCCTACATGAATACCCCTAATCTGCAATCACGGCCACCGATGCACAGCGAGGGGTGACGGTGTTCGAAACGGACAGTCTCAGGAGCCGGATGCTTGGTAGAGATCCGCTTATCACGACTCTATTGAAAGGAGCCACCTCATTTGCATAAACGCCTAGCAGTCAAGAAAGCTGCATTGCTGGCGGATAGTCGGCACTACTTCATCACATAGAAAGGCGAGCGAGGCGAAAGAGTGCCTGGTTCCGGCACAAAAGCAAAATCTATCGCGAGCTACTCTCCGCCCCATTATTTTAAATTCACTGTATAATAGTAGCGTATGGCTTGCATATACCATGGCCAAGCCTTAACACTCTTAATCACATAGTTCCGGTGACTCCACCGCTGACCGAAATCCATTGTGCGGTAAGCCAGCGGCTCTTCTCAGAGACTAGCAGTAACGCAGCATCGGCCATATCATTGACTGTCCCAAGTCGCGCCTCAGCTCGCGTCTGTGCCATCAGCCCAATCTGTAACTCAGACG
Organism: Trichoderma aggressivum f. europaeum; assembly: GCF_033847375.1. Classification (NCBI taxonomy): domain Eukaryota; kingdom Fungi; phylum Ascomycota; class Sordariomycetes; order Hypocreales; family Hypocreaceae; genus Trichoderma; species Trichoderma aggressivum. Next base: position 365,690 of record NW_026946404.1, read on the forward strand.
CGGATCCGTCGGATGTAGTCAAGACGCCTTTCGCCAAGTCCGTCATCATTGGTCCCGGGGCAAGACTATTGACGGTGATTCCATGGTTGCGGCCAAGCTAGTACTTGCTATTAGAGAAAGGTTGTCCCGTGAAAATAAGCGGCTTGGTACGGGAGCTCACCTGACCAGCCCAGGACGCCGTAAGGCTATCCTGCGCAGCTTTTGCCGCGGCATAGACTGCGCTGAGTTCAGGACCGAGTTTTGAGACGATGGAGCCAACGTTGATAATACGCCCTCCTCTGGGCATTTTGCCTATTCCAATGACAGCTTGTGTCAGGTAAATGGTGGCAAAGACATTGATCCCGAATTCGGTTTCCAGTATCGCTGGCGTTGCCTCTGTAAGATTCGTTGGGGTTCCGTAGCCAGCATTATTCACTGGATCACAGCAAATTATAAGCCACCTTCGAGTCTCTTTGAAAATTTTCAGGTTGTTGCAAGTACGTACCGAGAATGTCAATATGGTCAGCGTTAAGTCCTTCCAGAGTCTCTTGGACTATCTTCGTCGAAGTGCTAGCTTTTTCCAGCGATCCTTGTACGACGGTTGTTGTGGTTCCGAATTCCCGACTAATGTCGGCTGCCACTTTCTCAGCCCTCGCTTTCGAGCCCTCTGAGACATAGTGAATTGCAACAGCTGCACCGTTTCGGGCAAAAGCTCTAGCGATGGCAGCCCCGATGCCAGTTTCTCTGCCCGATCCAGTGATCAAGGCAGTCTTTCCTGCAAGCGAGAGAGTTTCCGCGGCCATGTTTTGTCGAATCGAGAGAAATGATGTTGACACTGAGTGCATATGATCAACTTGGAGAGGTTTCTACTTGATCTTTATAATTTTTCAAACAGTTGTCAATACTGAACTCTGTATAGCTATGACGTGGAATATATGCTTACCAATTGCCAATACTATTCACGGCTTTCCGTGAACATTGGGGTTCGCCTATTCACACCCCACATGGCGACTGCACTCATTGCTTGCTATTCAAACTCTACTGGGTTAAGTGTCGGAAACATTGAACTATTGCAAACATATATGCTAACTACATATTAAAGCCTTTGGTGGATTCTACGAATAAGTGGTGTATTGCCATAATACTACGTCGCGCATCCCGCTTACTCTTTGAATGGGGAGAATGTTTACTACAACTTTCTTGGATACCTTGCCACTTACTAAGAGGATTACAAGGAAGCCGATAATTGACCTCCGTAGATACATGGAGGAAATTTCCAAGTCGATTTTATATAGTAAATAAATAATTTCATTGTGTAGCCAGTAATAGTATTAAAAGAATTTTTATATTCCAATTTAATTATATTGTAAAAAGTTATACCAGTTCCGCCTACCCTTGTAGGCCCATTGTCGCAACCATAAGAGCCAGAGTTGTAACATCGACTCCTTTCCATCCTTGCCACTGTCGAATACTCAAAGCAAGAGTTCAACGCAACTTAACTTTAAAAATCTTGGGGCAACAGCGATAGGTAGTATAGATTGGTCCAGCACTTTTCCTGCATGTTACTTTGAAATATAAATTCCTTACACTCCAGATATGAGTATACCCGCGTCACCCAACCCTGCGCATCGTCTTCATAGCGGACGTAGCCATTATTTGTTCCAGAACTTACGCTGATACAGTGGTGTGTAACCCCTTCGGCGCTTGGATATGGACATCTATTACTACGGCTAAAACCCCATCCAAGATAGAGTTGGTCTTTGCCAGAAGCTCGGCGTATCTTCCTCTTGCTCTCGTAATCTTCACCCCATAGGGTGCTGGCGCGCGACATATGTACCCATTGAGGGGGATGGGTTCCATAGCGGTCGCTGATGATCCAAGAATCGTTGCCAAGCAGATTATACGATTCGAAGGCGTGGTCTTGAGTGATATCGATATCATGAGGCGGGTATGGTGCTGAATCGAGAAGAGAAAAGTCAAGGGTGGTGCAATTGCTGCTCGGACCTAAGATCTCTAACCCATGGACAAGCGAGATAACGAGAGCTACCACTCCACTATTCCTGAGAGCGCTGAGCGCCATTTTGCAGGGCTGTTCGATATTAATATAACTCCACCACAGAATTCGAATTTGTAGGATTAAATTACCTAAGGGTAGTAGTCTATTTGATGTTCTAGCGATAAATGGTTCGTCTAACTTACAAGTAAATTATGGTTGGCTTGAATGTATAAAAATATAGAGTTAATGGTCTTACTTTGCGGATTCCCCCTTCTTGCTGTAGCTAAGAGAGAAAAGGTCAAAACTGATGAAGGTGTCTGACTCACAAGATAGGTAAAATCACGATATATATATCCATTCCGTAAGATAGAAGCGGCTGTAGTAGCCCTGCGCTGCTTGCCTTGACCTTTTGGCCTAGATAGGACTATAGCTGTAAATAGCTAGGGTCTTGAATAGCACAAACAAACAAACAAGGAGGACCAGATCGCCCTACAAGGACGTAGTCCGATAGTGATGATGGATGACCCGACTCTTCGGAGGCATGAGTTAATTTCTCGAAACTAGGTACTGATGGCGATGACAGATGACCCGAATCTTCGGAAGCATGAGCTAATTTATCGGAACTAATAAGTTGACTTCTTGAGAGTTATGAGCTAGGATTGTGGAAACTGCAGGTTATACTTTCTTTGTAGCAGAGGCTGGGGCGTGGACTTCCTCTGACCTAGCTGTTGCAGCTTTGCGTAACCTCTTGATACTAAATATAACCTCCATTACCGCAATACATTCTTTGTAGTTGTCCCCATTCTCTGGCAATACCACTAAGCGCCGCGTTGAAGTATTGGTATTAGTTGTAGATACTAATCCACCGGGTCATAAGTGTTACTCTTAATTTAATCATGGAGGAGGTTTTAGGTAGCTTGTTGAAACTCCTTTTCAAAGGCCCTTTAGGAAACTTCCTAGATTCCATGTAATGCCCGTATACGTAAAGAATTGAGTGGTTTAATGGGCTAGAGGATGGTTTTCTCTCACTCCAAATGCATCTTCCACCTGCGGTTGGAGCTTGCCCAATAAATGTCTTCCGCTGCCACGTTGCGCACAGTAAGAGATGTCGCTCTTCGAGAAGAGGACATTTCCCTTGCGGTCACGATATAATATATACGTAACATGTTTTGTTGGAGTTTGTTGTCCCGAAGAGCATCAATCATGCACAATTTATGTCGGTTGGAATCTACCTGTGAACTATAATAGCCTATCATGCCGTTACATAAACATTCCGTGATACCACTGAATACACATCCAGATAGATATTCAGACGCCTTATGTATTGCTGTGAGCGGCTGGCTTTAGTGTTTTTGAAACTTGGAATATGTTATTCAACACAATTACAGGCCGCTTGTTGGTTATCGACCTTCTGCATGAACTGTCCGAGTTCTACTCCAAGTTCTTTTCTAAAGCTTCCGTATGTTAACAAATTCCTGACAAAAGGCCGTTCAAAGGAAAAGGGCAGCTGTGATATCAGCGGTCTCACCAAGAGTCTTCAAAGATAATTGTGTTGTTATACTCTAAACGGATAGGTCAGCAAGATAATAGAGTTGCTGACTACAAGATAATAAGCATACCAAATGCATCTCTTCTTAACTTAGAGATATTGGCTTCTCAAAGAGCGTCTCACGAAAATCCAAAAGCTCTAAGGTACGTTATTCCTCTCCACATTTACAGTCTTGGTCGTATAGAATTATCTTGTTTGCACCAAACGGGTTGCATATTACCAAAACGAAAGTGTCTCTACTATGGCTACAATAACCTCATTCTTTAACCCCGATGTGAACGTTGTCTTTTGGAAGACGCTTGTATTTTCCAAAGAATTATGGCCATTCTACAATAGTTCCCCAGAATCCTCTGATGACCTTATATATCGGCAGATCTGTATTGCCACTAGTGAGAGACTTGTGCGGGGACATTTTGGATATTTTAATCAGCAAATGGAGAATAAAGCTAGCGCGGCAGTAAGGCGGTAGAGCAGCCATTAACCAAGTCAGAGACGCTCCTCTGATGCATAGGTACCTAGATTAGCCGTAGCTGGCGCTTCTATAGCTCTACTTTGCGGCATCTGGACAGTGGCTTGCGGTCCTCCTTCTCCAGGTCGAAAAGCCCAACGACAATATTACTGTGGTTCTCAGTAGGATGGTCATATAATGGGATGATCAAAGTAAGGATCAAATGAGTAGCTATAGGATAATGGATAGCCATGTAGATCAAGAAAGTATTACATTGCGTTCAGGTCAGAAACGACCGTTCGCGTATGAGATCTTACCCCAGAAGCCATTTTACTCCACAAAAGCTTTCCATAGCAAAACACCAATAAACGTGTCTTGATAGTACGTCCAGCTGATTGACAAAAGGAAATTATCAATTCCGTTCAGTTACTAAATATAAGCACTTCTGGATGATGTTGGATTGGATCTTGAGCGGTTTCCCCTAAAGCGTTACTGTGGCTGATCAGAGGGTGAAACCTTATCGCCACATTTACATAAGAGGCCAGTCGTTTGCTCGGATCTTGTTGGAAATATACACGGGCATAGCACCGTAGGGCTGTAACTTGCGTCATTCTCACAAGCTGACATCTCTTCAAGCTATCCCATAACCTTTGCTGACTATGGGCATGTCATCATTGCTGACAGTAAGAGAAGAATCACCAACGCTGAACTTTGTTGTAAACAAGGTTTCGTGATGACACTGTGATGTCTGACGTGGATACCGTTAACGGACTCTAGTCTGCATCAGATGCTGATGTGTTCTGTTTTCAAGCTGACACGGCTCCGACTTACACATGAGTGAACAAGAATTTACGCCGCAGTAGTAAGTATATCAGAGAGAGACATCCCCTTCCCCTGGGTCTGGTGAACTATCCCCTTCTCCTACGCCGCCTTAGTCATTTCTTCCACAGTCGAGCCTCTTGAATCATTGATATAATGTGTGGCATTCTTGCTAGCATCTCGGTCGAGCGCTTCCCGCATCGCAGTAGACATAATACCGACAATAGCCATAATGCAATGGTAAACGGGGGCTACAAGAGCACTCAAAACCAAGATGTGGTCGTAAACGGGGAACTTGAAGATCAAAAAAGACAACGAGATCTTTTAACTACGCAACTAGAGGATGGATTAACGGAGATATCTCATAGGGGACCCGATAACGCCCATGTGTGGACTACAGAAGACGCCAGAGTTGGTATGTTGTCACTACTTCCCCTCTCAAGAAGATTCTGCTTCTAAGTAACGCACAAACACAGGTCTCGGTCATGCGCGTCTGTCAATTAACGACTTGTCGATCGACGCCGACCAGCCCATTCATAGCGATGATGGGACAATACATGCGGTTGTCAACGGGGAAGTGTACGACTTTGACAGACTCCGTCAAGTCCTGACCAACCAGCACGGGTACCACTTCAAGAGTCACAGCGACAGCGAGGTGCTGGTCGCCCTGTACAAGGTCCACGGAGCTCCCGACTTCATCGAGCACGTCCGAGGCGAATTCGCTTTCATCTTGTACGATGAGCGCAGGGACACTGTCATTGCCGGGAGGGACCGGTTTGGCATTAAGCCACTCCACTGGACATTTGTCCGCGACGGATTAGGGGAGAAACGCCTGCTGGTGGCATCCGAGGCGAAAGCATTCCTGCCGCTGGGCTGGGAGCCGGAATGGGACGTCGGATCCCTTGTCGATAGTGGATACCTGAACGGCAATAGGACCGTTTTTAAAGATGTCCACAAAGTCCTGCCTGGCTGCTGGTTAGAGATGCATAGCGATGGGACCGTACATCATCACAGATACTGGGACATGGAGTATAACGAAAAGGTGAGGGCAACAATGGTACACGCAAAGCAAGAGAAACGCTCTCTTCTGACACTTTCTCGCAGGATAAGGTTGAAACACGCCAACTTGACGATATCATTTCAGGCGTCCGGGAGCGACTCATCCAGGCCGTTCGGCTCCGATTGCGGGCTGACGTGCCTGTCGGGATCTATTTGTCGGGAGGCATCGACTCTTCCGCCGTGGCGGGAATAGTGGCACACCTCGTCCGAGAAGACGGTGTGTTGGCAGGAACGGAAGATGCAAGCAAGCGGATCCGGTGCTTCACGATACAGTTCCCTAGCGGGTCCGGGTTTGACGAGTCTGGTGCGTCCAGGATTTGCCTTGCTTCACACACACCTTTTACCCCCCTGATCTAACGAGTCTGTAGATATTGCCGATCGAACAGCCGATTGGCTAGGCGTCGATCTCGCTAAAAAGGACATGAACGAAGGCATCTTGGCAGAGTACTTTGCCGATTCCGTTTTCCATAGTGAACTTCCCTGCCACGACCTAGCAGGTGTTGGCAAGTTTGGCTTGTCAATGGAAGCCCGAGAGAACGGATTCAAGGTTGTCTTGTCTGGTGAAGGATCTGACGAGATCTTTGCCGGATATCCCTTTTTTATGGGTGACGTTTTGAACGAACCGGATCTCTCAATGCTCACGTCCCCATTGGCCAAAGATCACAAGACAAGACTTGATCTGTTGAGGATGTCCAACGAGGTCCTTGAAAAGGTGATCAAGTGGTCCGGCTTGTGGCTGCACCGTCCCGGACGAGGCCGATGCCCCTCCGCCGACGATGTCCAGGGCGTAGAGCCAACGCTCTACTTTCAACCGTCCCTAGCCACCTGGGCGCCCTGGGTGTCTCAACGCTGGCCAAACTTGAACTGCCGCGAAACTGTGGCCGCTTCACACGACCCCAAGGTACGCGCCAAGATGGCTAACCGCTGGCATTCGCTGCACACGGCCGAGTACGTGTGGACAAAGTCGGTGCTGCCCAACTTTATACTCAGCACGCTAGGTGACCGCGCCGAGATGGCCCACTCGATTGAGGCCCGGACACCATTCCTCGATCATCACCTCGTCGAGTATGTAAACCAGCTGCCGCCTTCTCTAAAATACGCATACACTCCCGAGACGGAAGACTTTGGCGAGCAAGGACCGTACTGGACGGATGGGACTGCGCCGCAGAAGTTGCTCACGGAGAAGTGGATCTTACGCGAAGCGGCCAAGCCATTCATCACGGAAGAACTGTACAAGCGGAAAAAGCATCCATACTCGGCTCCGTTTAAGTGGCCAAAGGAGGGCCCAATTTATCAGATGTTACGGAAGCTATTGACGAGAGAGGCTGTGGATAAATTGGGTTTCTTGACCTATGAGGTAGTTGAACAGGGGTTCAACAAGGGGTTTGGTGAGGAGGCGGACGCCCGCGCGTTTCGAAACTTGTTAATATACGCTAGCCTGGTGACGATAGGTCAGAGATTTGATGTCAAAAAGGCCAAGTCAAGAGATTGGGCACCGGTGACGGGACATGTCTAAAGGGCATCCCGTGTCTTGCGCCGCGACTTGTTGTTAGCCGCTATTCAACATTTAGACAAACTAGACAGTTCAAGTATGCCTTATGATGACGTTGTGCAGAATGCCCCCTCCTCCGCTGGTATCTCACTTGCGTCTAAGTGCGCCTGAATTGGGACTTTAATATCCTTCAGATCAGCTCCAATTCGCTGTAGCAATAATGGCAGCAAGCTCTTGAAAACTGGCAGCATCAGAAAATTTGTGTTGCAACATGACATTGATCAAAATTTTAACCACTATCGCTCATTGATACATTCTGAGTCACGCTGAAGAAGTTTGAAAGCTCTCTCGGGATTTTCACTTCTCATAATAGACCTTGACTTATCGTGCACGTTCGTAGCGATTCAGTGTCTATCCATCGGAAGGTTAATACTGACATCCATGTGTAAAATTGCCTAGACCTTCTTGCAAGTACACATCCAGCTCCTCGAGTTCGACCTGTTGGTCAAAAGTAACGTTTTTATGAAGGACAAGGACCACACGATACATTCCCTTATTAGCTTTGGCGTAATGCTCGTGTAGCTGAACCGCACATCCATTGACCATGATTGAGGTAGCACCTGCGGGCCCTTTAGTCCCTGACATCACCACAAGACTGCTTCTATCCGACCTATGAGTTATTCTACATAACTTATGAGTTAAAGATAGCTCGGTATACAAGTGAGTTACAAGTGACTTCTTGAAAGAATATTTGAATAGATATATCCTGGTGTGCCATCCACAAAGCTATGTGTATATATAAATATAAAATATCTATTGAGTTATTCAGCATCTACAATGCACTTATGACACCGTTGTATGCAGCCTTTGGTTGGTAATTTGCATCGAAAAGAAGGGGATTCGAAGAGGCTCTCCAGCTATCGACATCGCGAACACCCCAGCTTGTAATACCGACACAATTCGACACTGCAAGGCATCCCTGAACGACCGCGACGTAATCAGAGGAGGGAGCATTAGCAATGTCAAGCTCAGTAAGAGCGACCTCTGGAGCTGCAGCACTCAGTGCCTTAAGAGCAGCAGCGTTCTTAGGTCCTCCACCAGCGCTAAGATGCCCCTGGCTGCCGATTCCGTCAATGGGAATGCCTTGAGAGCGCCATTTCTGGACATATGAGATGAGGCCTTTGGTCTTGGCATAATTCGGGTCATCAAGGTTGTAGTCATTAATGTATAGCTTGGCGGTAGGGTCCTGGAATGATTGTCAGAACTCTGTTTGACTTTATAGTCTGGTGAAAGGGGACGCTTACAGCATTTTTTGCTGCCTGGAAAGCGATGCGAACAAAGTCCTCGCCGAGTACATTATAGAAGACTGACTGGCGCAGAGTTCCATCTTCGTTGAAAATCTCATTGACAACGTCCTATTGCAAAAGTTTGTCAACATTATTACAGTAATCATACAATTTGTTGCTCCAAGTTCTTACCCAGGCGTAAAGCTTTCCCTTATAACGGCCAGCAACGTTGCTAATGTGATTCTGTAAGACTGATGTCAAAGTAGCTTTATCCCTGATACTCGACACCCATGATGGTAGTTGCGAGTGCCACAGGAGATTATGCCCGCGAATCAGCAGGCCATGTTGTTGGGCGTAGTTTACCAGGTAATCTGCTCCAGCAAAGTTGAATTGACCTCGACTAGGTTCAGTGGCATCCCATTTCATGCTATTTTCCGGAGTAACTTGACCAAACTGTCCTGGTACGAATGTCGACATGCCACTTTTGGACAGAGAACCCTGATCAGTGGCAGTGCCCCAGTACTTCTTCCCATGAGCCTTGAGCTTAGAGTTCAGAGATGTTGACTGTCTGTCTTCGATAGGGGAGGCGACACCACTGGCAATAGCAAACGCCAGGGAAAGGAGTGTTGTGTACAACATTATAATTAAATAGAATCTCACAGAAAGTTTAAGTATAAGGAGAAACAGGTCTTGATTCAAAGGATCGATGATTGTTGACCTGTTTCTTAAAATGTAGATAAGACCGGTTATATATACAATAGCAGAATAAATAAATCCACCCCGGGATTCCTAAATCATTAATCTAACGTTTGTATAGAAGCTCGTACACTGAAGATTTATGTAATGTATCCGCTGTATTTATCCAATAACAACCGATCCCCCGTAACATTATGTTTATATAAAGAGTAACATTAGAGCCAATGACCTGCCAAGGCGGCGGTTAATTGTTTAGTAAAGCTTTTTTTGGTCTTCAATATAATGAAAAAAAGTTTTATGAGTTCCTTAGGAAAAATACGAAGACTTTTATTACTACAGTAAATACAAATTATAAAGTACATAGTGTACTTTCAACCCCTATTTTTTACTCCGCGCCCAGCAAACACACCTAAATATACAAAAACAAATGCAGCTAATAGCAATGCCAAAGATAATTAAAAGCCCGAAAAATAAAAAAGAAATTAGGCATAATATGCATAATTTTTAAAGAGACAGAAATAGGCTAAAAGCGCGCGGCTTCCTAAATATTACAATTTTATGCGCCATCTCCCTTTTGGGACGGATTAGGGTCTCAATAACACTCCAGTGAAATGCAAGTAAGATGGGTCGTTTGGTAGGTTGTTCTATGCGGCCCAGTGAGAAAAAAAACATTCCATCCACTAGTCTAGTTGTCATCTTGATCTCGTTATCCAATATCTGTCATTGTTGCCACAAATGTATTCAGTAGGGAATATTATTTCTTGTATTAGCCATTAGTCACGGAAAAGGGGCTGTTGAGCTAATGCCACGTTAATTAAATAATTCGCTCTATCCAAAACCTTTTATGTCACAATCACAGTCAACATTTGTTTCTTTAAGCCTCAGCGGTGCCTGTCAGTTCCTGTCAGTGCCAAGCCCGGAGGGCCAAATGAGGGGAAGATCACGCAAATGCCAGTTAATATCACAAGTACCGTCAGGGATAAAAATTGTTTCCTGGGTAGTTATTGAAGCAATGGATAAAGAAAAATGAGGTTCATGGGTAAATAAAAAGAAGAGCAATTTACTTTCTGCGGTATTGATAGTAATCGAATTGTGCCATTTACAGAAAAAAATTAAAAAGTGATATAAATGTTTAACCTTAGGTATAAAACATCTGACAGGGCTAATTGGAGTCAAATTCCTTTTTACGATATATATCATGTTAATAACTCTGGCTCCAAGCTATATTTTGAAAAAATTGAACTATAGTTTTTCCAAACTAAGAAGTGTATTTGGGCAAATATTTGGGTTGTATATTTTACCCTTGTATATTATATAGCACCCGTCAATAGCAGGACTGCTATTTCAGCAGGGTGAATTTTGCAGCAAACCAGGTTCTATTACTAGGTGTTTGAATTGCCTTCTTGGTTTTTAGTAACGCACACCTGATATAGTTGGAGAATTTGGTGACTACCGAAGGCTAAATTGACTGGCAAAATGGCAAAATCCAGTTGGTGCATTTTCTCATTACTAAGTATTGGCTAGGGAGGTTTCCAGTGCCTTCATTATCCTCTTTGAACTCGAACAATGTAGGCGAGTTAAAATTCAAGCCGCCTCGTAATAATAATAACTAAATGCGAGGCTGGCCCTTCAGGCTAAACAGCAAGTGTTACTACCATACCGTCTTTCAGCGGGTTGACTCCGCTGCTTGTTCGGAGCATGCAAGTTGTAACCCAGGTGAGGGCATTGCGTTGACTATGATTGCTTCTGTGATTATAAATGGTGGAACACAGAGACGCCTGCTTAGGTTGTCTCATCGCCATAACTTTACACCATCGTTAACATCACAAATAAACAAAAGCATAAATCCAGTCGCGCTTGAACCTCGTGTTTCCCATTGCGATACCGGCCGTTCTGATCACTACATAACCCTGTCCCTCCATCCATATCTTTGGTGCCTGAGGTAACGGCGGCTCTCCAGGCTATGACCTTCTTCTCCCTTAAGTAAATTGGCTAAAGGCCACAAATTCTGGAGCCACTTTCGACGCAATTCTTTATCCAGCTTGCGACGGAGCAAGTTCCGGCGGGGGAGTTTCATATGGCAGCTCGGCAAAACAGGGAACCGCCGCCATAACGATGGCTGTTAAGCTTTCCATAACAACTGTCCAGAGACTGAGTTTGGTGTTGATGGGCCACTCGCAAGTACCTGGCTCTTGCCCTAAAGAAGCTTTCTTCCCCTTCTTAGTATTGGATGACTCATGCTTCCTCAAAAGGGTTGGAGGCATACTTGTACATCTAGAACATGACTATTTATGAGGCTCGTTGACTTTACAAGAACGATTCATCCCGGATGCCGCCATACGTCTATGTTGCATCAGATTTGCCGATCCCATTTGCCACCATAATGTCGATAAACCGGTGAGACCTCCGTGTTGACTGCAGGGTATCCCTGACCGATCTGTCTACGCATCTCGTAGGTTGTGTATAGATATAAGAAATCCAACCCCCGAGTTTGTGATTGACAACCAATTCCTTTCACCAATACAATATTGCACCTGACCCACGCATCCCAACACTCTGGGAGTAGCGAACGGCTGACCTGTCGCCATTTCTGATGGAGAAAATATTTTGCAGACGACAGTAAGTACATAACTCAGCATGTTCATAGTGATCAGTATCTTTTATGTAAGTGTTTGATGATGTACGAGGGCGCATTAAGAACCAAGAAACAGCTGACAACTGTGAACTTCATTTGTTTGCAGATATTCTCACTTTAGCGAGCTACTGCATGCCGACCGATTAGTTCATCGCCTTATCCCCGGGGAAAATTGCTCCAGACCACCCATCCGTCCTTGTTGTCGGCTTAACAATGCCGCGCGATCCAGAAGTTTCCGGTGTCATATGTCATATAAATGCAATAGTAACTCTTGTATACTACAGTAGACAAATTTTAATATTTTGCGTCAACAGTCTCTCAAGCATACGTTTTTGATACAGCTATAAATATCTATCAGAGGCAAGTTGTGCGGACAACGGTGGTTAGATAATTACCGATGGCGAAAGACGTTGCTGTGCCTACGTAATAAGCCATTACGCAACTTTCCAGGATTAAATCTAGAAAGATGCTCGGTCTCTGACTTTCCTTTATTTTCCTTTGATAGAATATTGGGTCTGTGAGCCAAGATCCGCTGTGGTAGCGGCGGAAGACGGTAGTTCCACACAGTGAAATGTTCTTCGGAAGTTACTGCCCATCCGAAGCTCCGAGCGAACTTCTTCTTAACTGTTTTAGGACCATCACTAACGCCACAAGATTATGAGAATGAATGCAAATGTATTTCGGCTGCTCCAAATAATACATCACGGTCTGGAAATTAATAAGTTCCGAAACTAATTTACCCGACTGCGAACGACGACAAAACTTGGATAGTATACCTAGCCAGAGGGCATGACTTTCCAGATTTAAATATACAATCTCGAAACATGTCTAGATCATTCTTTATCAACGACCAAGCAGCAAGAGATAACCAAGAGGCTATATCTATCCATCGAATTGCACCTCAATAGTAAGAACTCTTAAGATGAAAGTATTGATAATAGGCGGCGGCGTCGGAGGTCTTTGCTTAGCGCATGGTCTTCTCAAGGCAGGAATAGAAGTGCAGGTGTTTGAGCAACAGGTGAGAGTTATAGACGCGAAGGGTTTTGAGGATGGCTATTGAACTAATAAAATTCTTAGTTGAATAACACTGAGAACTTAGCTGGATATGGAATCCATATCAATCAAGATGGTAGACGTGCATTGCGGGCCTGCCTACCTCTTTCAAACTGGACACAACTCCAGACTATTTTTACACCCGCTGGGGCACAGCTATATTTTCGCGACACGCAGCTACAGCTCTTAGCCGAACGAGATGATGCAGAGCTAAGTGGAAAGTCGATCAAGGAAACAGAGCGGTGTGGTATCGGACGACTGGAGCTTCGCGATGTCTTACTCGAAGGTCTTATCAACAAATCACTTCCGGTTGTCCAGTGGAACAAAGTCTTCATTCGTTATGACCAACTCGAAGGGCATGTTCGCGCCCATTTTTCCGACGGGACCTCTGCTGATGGAGATTTACTTGTTGGTGCTGACGGACCAAACTCGACGGTACGCCATCAATATCTTCCGAATCTGAAACGTTTGGATCTTGGGGTATCCGCTATTGCTGGCCGTTACTTGCTCAATGAGAAGCGAATTGAAAATCTTCCAGCTGAGATAACGGATGGATCACTGAACAACATTGTCCCATATGGGAAAGGTTGGATGTTTAGTTCAGCTTGGAAATCAAGACCCGCTGATGGAAATCATTATTCGGAGGCGGAACATTACGTTGTCTGGGCGTATGTATTGCCAACAGAAGACATTCCTCAAAACGTCGATGGGCTCGACGGAGCGAAGTTGAGAGACCACGTACTTGAGGTTACGAAAGGATGGTCGCTACAGTTACGAAACATGTTGAGCGACTCGGACACGTCCTCTATCAAGTATCTATCTCTACGTTCGATGCCAACTCTACGCCAATGGGATCCCAGTAACGTCACCCTTCTGGGTGATGCTATTCACAATATGACGCCTATGGGCGGTATTGGTGCGAACACTGCACTTCAAGATGCAGAAGTTCTTTCAAAGCATATTACGGACGTTGCGGCTGGTAGATTGACCATAGTTGAAGCAGTTGGCAATTATCAAGGTGAAATGTTGGTTTATGCCAACGAGGCATTGCAGCTGTCTCGGAGAAATGCAGAAACCGCATGCAACGGGAGAGGAATCCGACGCTTTATTTTTCGGGGTCTTCTTCGTGCTGCGCAAGCTTCTCCTGCGATTATGCGTGCGACTATTGGACGAACAGCAGTGAAAGAGTAACAAATATAAGCATGACTAATTAAAATAACTTCTCTTGAGTATAAGAAATAAATTGTTCCACATATACCATTAAGGCATAGACGCCTATAGCTAAATGAAGCCGAACTAGATGCTATTATATTTATCCACTAGCTCAATGCATTCTATTCATATTATAGATACAAAACTCCATCTGCACAATGAATCTTGATTAAATCATCCTTAATTCACTCCAGATTCCCAACACCGTCCACTTTCACCTCCATGCTCCCGTTCGAAGCCTTTCGCCTCTCTGGACATTCTCATGCTTACGCCCGCTAGTGTGCTAAACACAGCCATAAAATCATTATCGGAATCCTGACTAATGTTGTAAGCTAGTAGTCCAGCGTCTCCTGCAGCTTCAGTCACCCCCAAGGCGAAGCGATAGCATTACCAGCATATATTGTTCAAAGTAATGTGAGGCTGAGAGATATCGCCGCGTCCCGAAGCCTCTGTTATACAGTAGCTGTGTTTCTACCAACTCCGTAGGATCCATTACGGAAGATATTTGTGTTGGCTGATGATGTTGAAGGTTTCCCGCGATAGCATATCATCATCTTCACTGGGTCAAAATCATCTTGCCTGCTCGGGCTCCGGCATGTCGAGATCATTGAAAGGCTTTCTTCTCGGTCTTTCCTGTTATTGGACCGAAATTTCGCTACTCTGAATTAGAAAAGGACGTATTGAGAGACGTCAACACCGCCTGCAATGGAAACGTTTGAAGCCGAGTTGGCTAAAGCAACAAACCTGAACAACGGGGACTTGCTAGGTGCTATTGCTATAGTCATTGACAACAACGGTGAGATAGATAACTTTTTTACCAGTGGAGAAATGCGTTTGAAGGTATATACAGAGTATATGTAATTCATACTGCGGGTCATGAGCAGGAAACTTCTTATACCGACATGCCGCTGGACGCCAGTTACTTGATACTGACTCGCCACCGTTGGATCCTGATTGCATTATATCGCTCACCTCGGCAGGCAAGTTCATCACAATATCGCGGCCTTGCAATTAGTTGAACGCGGTATTTTGATGCTCGACGAGCCAATTAGTAGGCATCTTCCAGAGATTGAGAAATGCCTACTCGTCAAGGAAATGGATGAAGAAATACAGCCACGCTCCCCAATTCGCGGCGTCATGCTGCGTCACCTACTTCTGGGCACGAGTGGTATGGGCACCCCCGATTCATATCAAGAACGGTTCGGCAGCGAGGACAGAGTACCGCCGCCCGACTTTCCCCATGACGCCCATCCATCAGCCAGGAATCAATTTACACACCTCTTCTTTGAGCCCGGTGAGGGCTTCGAGTACGGATGGGGTATCTATTGCGTGCAGCTACTCGTCGAGCGGCTTGGCGGTAAGGATCGGGTTTTCTAGTACGTTGACCACCACATCTTTGGCGCGCTTGGCATGACCGCTTCCACCTACCGACCGGCTCTGGTGCCGCATGTCTGGAGGCGTCTCCTGCAGATGGTAGAGCGTAAGGTGGACACCTCCAAGATGGACGGCAAGGCATACCTCATGGCCCGTGACAAGGACACGTATGGCTTGACCTGCGGTGTATCCGATCTTGCCCGGCTCTTTGGCGATCTTATGTCATCTAATTGCAAGCTGCTACAGCGCCAGGAACACCGTGATTTGTTTTTCACGCCGCAGTTGACTCCCGGTAGCCGTGCACACCAGTCGCTACTGGCCGAAACCACCAATCATGGCTTCCTGCTCCCCCTTGAACAGGACATGTCCCATAAGATATCCTGGGCGTTGACACCACCTCCGGCCATGAACTGGACCGCCGCGGGTGCACTAGTTGAAGAGGACGGTACCCTCCTAGGCTCAGGTATCCCCAAAGGAACTGTCGCATTTGAAGGGCAGCCCAATATCATCTGGACCATGAACCGCGAAGAGGGACACATGATGCTTTGTTTAACACAATTACTACCTGGCTACGATGTGAAAGCACATAATCTGGCGGTTCAATTTTTGTATGACGCTTGGAAGACATTTGGCTAGGTTGTGATAAGCCGGGTTCCAAAAGTAATATGTATAACCTGACTTATATAAAGTTAATAAATGTTATTTCCAGATAGCAGTAATATATTGTTTTTTCCCATTCATATTACAGCCCATAGTATTGTGTAAGGATTTTCCATACACTGAGACTCTCATACATAACTCTAATCGCGTGCGAGCTAAATCTCTAGCAACTGTTGCAAAATAAGGTAGCGTCTTCTAGTCCCACCCGATTTTAGTGGTTCTCCCAATGTTTTGTATATTGGAAGAACTTGCAGTGGAAGAGGAGGACGATTTGGCGCTTTTATGGGATATGTGCGTAATTTGAACTATATCGAAACCCTATCTATGATTGAAGCGTTAATTGAGTATTCCCAAGTTTATGCGGATGTAATTGAGATCAAACGTATGTAGGCGATTCTATTATTATCCATTGCTACGCTCCCATGGAGATGTCGATAATGGAAGGTAAAGTATTCTTGTTGTAGGATGCATGCCATTTGCATGTGCCATTTGTCTTTATGTTTGAACTTACATGGATGCCTCGTGCATCTTGCTTCTCCGATTTTGTTATCACCCAGCATCTGCTCTTGGTCTGGGCATGTATGGTCTAAGCGATGCCAAGGCGGCTTCGGATCAATCCAAGTGTTTCCCCCATATTCGTCCTTCCTATTCCGGACAAATATCTACGATCGACAAGGGTCAAGCACGCAATCCATACGAGTATCAAAGAATCTCGTCAGTAGAAATCGCCGGCCACCATTCGATCCAATGGGGCGTTCGGCAAGTGCGGATCGCCAGCCGCCGATGCCTCCCCTCCTTCCTATTACCTGTGTAAATAATCCAGACCTTTTGTAGCTCATACCGCGGCTATATATGGTATTTGGATCTGTTACTAGGCTTGTCTTTATGCGAGCGTGCGAGTTAATTTATAACTCCTTGCTGAGCAATCAATTACGAAATCAGCCGTGCGGCGGGTGTGATGTAAAGGCATTGAGCTTAGCCGTATGCTTATTCTAGAACTTCAAATAAATGGCGGTTACCGTGATTTTGATAGGCTTTCTATTGCTGCAATGAAGCTCTAGATACTACACCGCTGTCTCTTTATTCTTACCACCTTCTGTATCCGATGGCCAAATGAAGAAAGATACTAACACCTCTTTGAGAATAACTTTGGGGCCGGGCATATAGTTATCCCATTAAAGTGTGTTTATGCAATTAACCTGTTTCCGGTACTGCTTGGATACAGGAACGACGGGGGTATCCTCTCCCGGGAAAGCCTTGGTGAGTTTGCCCAAGAGGTTGATGATTATATCATTTGTCTGCATGGTCGGTACCCCACCCTTCCAAGCTTGTATAAAATTTAAACCGTGTGCTCTGGCAACTTGCCTCTGAATGAGAGTACGGATTAAACCCGAGCTTCTACTTTCTTTGAGTGGAACAAGTAGGTTGAAAGATGCGTCTATTAGTGGTTTTAAGCAACAGCGCGGCCGTAGCTCTAGCAGCCTCACCACGAGCTATACAACATGTCTCGAGGGCTGAGAAAGTTGAGCCATGCGCCGAAGTCAGTAACTTATGGGGCGCTCAGATTTCAAGTACCGGTGAGTCTTCCGAGCACACTGAATGAAGATATCAAGTTCTGCTGACACCGCCGCGCTTGCCAGCCTTACCGAGTGTGCCCGCATCTCTTGCTTATGCCTGCCTGAATACAATTCCCCTGCATAAAGACGCTGGCATCGAGTTGATTGACTCTTTGGAGCCGTATCTCGAGTGGCAGACGGACGCGGCCTACAAGGCAGACCCGCCTGCCGATTACTTCTACCCGCCCCACGACATTTTCAAGGCACTTGCCGGCGTGAGGGCGGATCTTGTGGCGGACAAGTATACCAACGAATACGAGTTCCAGGTGGATCTTTATGCTCGAGTATTTGCTCCAGCGCACGATGGACACTTCGTCTTTTATCCAGATGCGCTGACCATTGCGTTTGAATGGACACGCGCGAAGCCCATCGTGTCAATCAGTGAAAATGGACGGGATTTGCCCGTGATTAAGCTCTATGGTGAGTCCCAGGAGTTAGGCTTCTTATGCTGTTGATATGTCTCCTGGATACAACGTCATGGACAATAGCTGATACAAAAAAAAAAAAAAGAGGATGTTGCTAGGGACCCAAAGACAGCGCCTATAATCACAAAGATCAATGGCATCGAGGCTTCAAAATACGTCCTTGACACCATCGCAGTGGCCTCCTTCAACCAGGATATAGATGCCGCTTACAACTCCATGTTTTATACGAAAGGGTTCGCAGCGGCCACGGGCACTCAAGGATACTTTTCAAGCGGCGGCCGCATCCGATATCTTTACCAGGGCCCAGAGACGACATTTACCTTTGCCAATGGAACAACTGCAACCTTTGAGAACACTGCATCCGTCAAAGCGAATATGACGGGCGTCGTGGACGGCCAGTCCTATTTTGATACCTTTTGCTTTCTGAGTATCGATTTCTTTCGACGCAGTGCTGTACCTGCTCAACCTGCTACTATCGGCGCGAGAGCCCAACCGGGCCAAAACCCCGGATACCCAGTGCCAGTCCTCGCTACTGACGACGGTATTGTGTCTGGCTACTTCCTCGAAGGTGACGGTTTGGACGATGTCGCAGTCATCTCGATCCTCACCTTTGAGCCCCGCTCCCCGCCCCAATTCCAGGCCGTCGTCCAAAACTTCTTTGCGGAAGCGGTAGCCGCCAGAAAATCGAAGCTTGTTATCGACTTCCAGGGCAATCCCGGAGGTTACATAGCGCTGGGCTATGACTTCTACGGCCAACTCTTCCCGCATATCCGAGCGGATGGGTTCTCGCGGTGGAAGCTCAGTCCAGAGTTCGAGACTATCGCCCAGGTCTTTGGTAACGCCACCAAGGGCGTGAATCCTTATACTGAGGCTGATATCGGAAAGATTCAGGCGTATTTGACTTCGGAGAATTGGCGCTTCGACCTGGACAAGGAGGAGAAGCCCTTTACCAGTTTTGCGGACAAGTTTGGACCAAGAGTTTTCCAGGATACAAACTACACGGCTCTCATGCGGTGGAATTGGAGCGATCCTCTGATATCGACTAACTTCACAACCGGATTTGGCCTCGGGATTTCAGGATATGGATCTCGCACAAATCTCGCTCAACCGTTTCTTCCGGAGAATATTATCCTTCTTTATGATGGATCCTGCAGCTCGACTTGTACCTTGGCATCCGAATTCCTGAGAATCAACGCAGGTGTCAAGTCTGTTGCTTTCGGCGGCCGGCCGAAGAAAGGCCCGATCCAGGGAGTCGGCGGAGTGAAGGGTTCGCAAGTATACCAGATCACCGATATCTACCAGCTCGCCGAGCATGGAATAATCCTTGGCACGAGTCCAGCGAATGAAGAGGCATTGCAGAACGTTAACCCCCTCCCGGTCGTCCGGAGCACGGCGGGGTCGGTGAATGTGCGAGACCAGATCCTCCGACCGAACTTGCACGATGGCCTTCCAGCGCAATTTGTCGTCGAGCATGCCGACTGCCGGCTCTATTGGACAGCGCCTATGGTTAATGATATCACCGAGGTCTGGAAGGCTGCTGCCAACGCAGCCTTTAACAATGCCAAGTGTGCAAACGGTGGCATTGCGTACAGGGCTCCGAAGTCTCTTGTCCGGCCCGCTGCGAACCCGAAGTTGCCTATGGATGTTGATTTCGACAAGACAGAGCGCTCAGGGCTGTGGAACGCAAAGTTCCGTCTCCGTACTACAGACTGAAGGTTGGGTTCCCAGGGGAGCAATGGTCTGCGTTTTTATATACGCGACAGTAGTAAACTGAAGAATAAATAACAATAGAGTACTACTAGGAATTAATGAGTATATGTACCTTTTTGTGTCTGATGTTAAATAATTAAATATTATAGCATAGTTAGTGCGTGCTTAAAATATTGTTTTATTTAGCAATTGCAATTAATATTACTCTAAACCCCCTTTTAAACTAATTTATGAATCCCATAGCTTATTATATAAAGTTATAATACTTAATAATATCACAACCTAGCTCTTATAGTCGCGACAATAGGCCCTACGGGGTAATTAGTCTTAGATAAATATTAAACTAACTAACTAATTAAGAACAGATTATTAAATTATTATAATAATTTAATAATCTAAGGATAGATTATTAGAAATCTATAATAATTTATAATAGGATTATTAATACTTAGTAATAATTTAACTTAGTTAACTAAGTATATAACTTTTACTTTTCTATACTTATTTAGAATAGTTAAATAGCTAGTTATAAATACAAAATAATACTTAATTATACTTATAAGTATTATTTATTAATTATATAAATACCTTATTTATTATTCCTTATTAATTACCTACTAGTTTAGCCTAGCTTATTTACTAATATAAACCTAGTATAATATTATAACCTAGATTTTATAGTCGCGATAATAGGCCTATAGGGTAGGATATATTAAATTAACTATAGGCTAATGGATTAATTAAGATTATTATATATTAAAAATAAAAAAGCTAGGAAAGCTAGCTTTTTAAATAGTTTATTATAAAAAAGCTAAAAAAGCTAACTTTTTATTATAATTTAAAATATATAACTAAATATATAAGTTTACTTTATATTACTTATTAAAATACTTAAATAGCTAGTTATTATTATATAGCTATAGTATTTATAATATAATTAAATTAAAACTTAAATATTTATTTCTTATTTATATTAGCTAGTAATAAAATTACTTATTTACTAATTTAATTACTTTACTAATATAAATTATAAAACTATTTTAAGGTTTATTCTTTAGGAATAGCTAACTTATATTAACCTATAGGCCTTAATTTATTATATAATAATAATTTTTATTTAAATAATTACCTTAGACCTATAAGTAATAAAATAATATAATTAATTAAATATAAGGTATTAAGCTTAAAAAATCCCCTAAGGTTTAATAAAAGAATATTATAATAAAGTAATTTATAACTTTAGAAAATATAATATAATAATAAACTACTATTATATAAAACTTTATAAAATAACTTTAAACCTTATATAATTAAAAATTACTATTAGTAATATAATTTATAATAAACTTAATTTTTATAATATAATAATAAAAACTTAAAGAAATTATTAAATTATTATTATTAAAGAAATTTAAAAAAAACTTAAAATAAATTTAAAATCTTTTTATTAATATAAAAAACTACTTTAGTTATTTCTTAATTATTATAGTTAATAATATTATAAAGATTTAAATTATAGGAAATTACTTAATTAAAATTATTAAAAATTAATTTAAACTTTATTTTAAAAATTATAAATAAATTAAAAACCTTAAAAAGTAATATATTATTAATTTATTTATTAATTATATTATTTTTAAATAATAACTTAAGAAACTATATAAAAAAATTAATAAATTTAAGAAAGTTAAAAATATATTTTTTTTAAATTAAATAAATAAAACTTTATATAAAATATACTATTACTTTTATATACTTAATTATTAAAATAAATTTAAATAATAAAGCTTAATATATACTTTATTACTAAAAATTAAAACTTAATATTAAAGATAAATTATATTAAAATAAGTTATTAAAAATTTTTAATAAGTTTTTAAAAAAAGGCTACTTATATTAATAAATAATTATTTAAATAATATAAAAAATATAAATAAAAAAAGAATTTTTAAAAAATAATTTTAAAATACTTTTACTTTAGTAATAATATTAACTAAGGAAAAAAAAGGAATATTATAATATATAATAATAAAAAACTAAAATTTATAAACTTTAGTATTATTAAGGTATAATATAAAAATATTAAATATTATAATTATAATAAAAAAAATATATAAAGAAATATTATTATATACTTAAGAAAAATAATACTAAAAAGTTTATATTTATTTTAAAACTTAAGAAAAACTAAGTTATTAATATTATAAAACTTTTAGTAAATTATAATATATTATATTTTTTAATATATTATAATAATAATTTCTAAATATATTTTAGTAATAAATAAAAATTAAAATAGTTTTTTAAAAAATTTAAAATTTATATATAAACCTTAAATATACTTAAGGAAATTAAAGAAAAAAATATAATAGAAATTAAATAATAATATATTATATTTATAAATAATAATTAATATTAAGAAAGTATAAATTATACTAAAATACTAGTTTAATAAATCCTTAATAATATAAAACTTATAATTATTTAATTATACTTAAATAATAATAAAATAATAAAATAAAATTAATTACTTAATTTTAAAAATAAAAAAAAAGTTATTTATAAATAAAAATAAAATAAAGCTATATATAAATATAATAAGGATTTTTTAAATATTATATCTTTAATATAATATAACTTTTATAAAGGAATAACTTAGGAAAAACTTAATAATTTTAAAAAATAAATATATAATTAATATAAGTTAGTAAAACTTAAAAATATTTATTATTTTTATAAAATAATTATAATAAACTAAGAATATTTTAAAAACTAATATAAACTTAAGGGAATTATTAAAGAAAATAAATACTATAATAAAATAATTTAATAAAAAAAACTTAAGAAATAATAAAAACTTCTTAAATAATAAAGTTAAATTAAATAAATTAATTTAAGTATTATTTATAATTAAACTTAATTACTTAAAAACTAATTTTAATAATATATTAAAATTAATTTAAATAAGTATTTAATTACTAAGGTATTAAAATTAACTTTTTATTATATTAATAATATTTTATTTATAAATTAATATAATAAAGTTAATATTATTAATTATAAGTTTTTATTATATAAATAATATATTATACTTAAACTTTAAGAATAATATAAGGATTATAAATTTATAAAATATAAATAAGAAAAATTTATATTTTATAATAAAAATTATTATAAAAAGTATTAATAATAATATTATACTTTTATATATATTATTTATAAACTAAAATAATAAAAATTTAACTTTATATAATATAATAATAATAAAAAATTATAGGAAATTAATTAAAATAACCTTTAGAAATATTATAAGCTTATTACTAAATATATCCCTTAGCTTAAATATACTTACTTATTAATCCATTAGTTATTTAAGTTTAATAACCTTAGAAACACTAGTAAATAATAAGTATTATAGGCTGTAAACTCGTCTCTGACGTTAGGGTTCGGGTCATATAAAAAAAAAAAACTAACTAAACTACTAACTAAAACTCTTC